>NC_058130.1:288736798-288886012 GCF_016433145.1 Gracilinanus agilis | reverse complement strand
GTTTGATTATATTAAACTAAAAAGCTTTTGTACAAAAACAATGTAGTCAAAATCAGAAGGGAAACGACAAATTGGGAAAAAGTCTTTATAACGAAAAACACTGACAGGTGTCTAATTACTCAAATATACAAGGAGTTAAATCAATTGTATAAAAAATCAAGCCACTCCCCAATTGATAAATGGGCAAGAGACATGAATAGGCAATTTTCAGGTAAAGAAATCAAAAGTATCAATAAGCACATGAGAAAGTGCTCTAAATCTCTAATAATTAGAGAAATGTAAAGCAAAACAACTCTGAGGTATCACCTCACATGTAGCAGATTGGCTAAAATGATAGCAGGGGAGAGTAATGAATGTTGGAGGGGATGTGGCAAAATTAGGACATTAATGTACTGCTGGTGGAGTTGTGAACTGATCCAACCATTCTGGCTGGCAATTTGGAAATATGCTCAAAGGGCTATAAAAGAATGCCTGCCTTTTGATCCAGCCATACCATTGTTGGGTTTGTACCCCAAAGAGATCATAGATAAACAGACTTGTATGAAAATATTTATAGCTGCGCTTTTTGTGGTGGCAAAAAACTGGAAAAGGAGGGTATGCCCTTCAATTGGGGAATGGCTGAACAAATTATGGTATATGCTGGTGATGGAATACTATTGTGCTAAAAGGAATAACAAACTGGAGAAGTTCCAGGTGAACTGGAAAGACCTCCAGGAACTGATGCAGAGCGAAAGGAGCAGAGCCAGAAGAACATTGTACACAGAGACTGATATACTATGGTAAAATCGAATGTAATGGACCTCTGTACCAGCAGCAATGCAAAGACCCAGGACAATTCCGAGGTATTTATGGTAAAGAATGCTCCCCACATCCTGAGGAAGGACTGCAGGAGAGGAAACATATAAGAAAAACAGCTGCTTGAACGCATGGGTTGGGGTGGACATGATTGCGAATGTGGACTCGAAACTACCACACCAATGCAACTACCAACAGTTTGGAAATAGGTCTTGATCAAGGACACATGATAAAACCAGTGGAAATGTGCGTCAGCTATGGGTGGGGGAAATGCAGGGGGTGAAGGGGAAAGTAAGAGCATGAATCATGTAACCATGTTAAAAATGAATATTAATAAATATTTAAAATTTAAAAAAATAGAATAAATAAATAAATAAATAAATCTGGGACTTCCAAATGAACAAGAGAATATATAGAGAAAGAAGAGATGACAAGGAAGGCATAGAAATTACAGAAATAATGGGTTAAATGAACCTGGTTTAAAAAAGTAATTTTTACCTACCTAGTTCAGCTCCCAAGGAGGTACCATCTCGCTTGTGTAGCACATAAGGATTAAGTTCCACTGAACTGTCTGCCCGGTTAACATTGGAAGGATGTGACTGAACCATACAAATGAAATATTTTAATGTAGTTCTTGAATCTACTTTTGTTATTTTATTTCTATACTTATAACATTACTTATGCAAGAAAGACATAGGCATGAATTAAAGACAAACAGAAATTAACTATGATTTTATCTTCAAGTTATTGCTTGGGCACAGATTAATTAAAGCATACAGTATAGAAACATAAAATCACTGTACAATTAATTTTTTAGAATTCTTACAGATCTTTCTTCTTGTGGAGACTGAACTTATAAAACTTACTGACATTTTCAACTTTATTTCAGATCCTGAAAATTTCTAAGCATTTTTTTCTCCTCTGTACCTAAGTTAAAGAACAATAGTATTCTACCTACTTGCTGTTCTCTTCCCAGGCGATGTGAGATCAAAGATTTAGAATCAGAAAGCACATTAAAGGACCCTTAGTACAATTCTTTCATTTTAAAGGTGAAGAAATATAAGACCCAGAAAGGTCAAGTATCTTACATATGATCATATAAATAAGAAAGGACAGAATGAAGAACTAAAGCCAGTTCTTTTGACTCTATATCCAACAATTTTCCATTCTACAATATACATACATTATGTGGACTGGCATGATATGGAATAGTGGGAGTTGAAAGAAATGGAAAGGATGAAATGAAATCATGCTGTGGTGGGACAGTGGATAGAGGGCTGGGTCTGTCCTCAGGAAGATATGAATTCAAATCTTGCCATGGACTGTTACTAGCTCTGCAACCCTGGGCAGTTTAACTTTTTTTTGTTATTTAATATTAAAAATAGGGTTAACGATGTCACCTACCTTCTGAGGTTGTTGTGAGGATGAAGTGGGATAATATTTGTAAAGCACAGTGTCTAGCACATAGTAAATACTTAATAAATACTTCCTTCTTTGCTTCCTTCCTCCCTCCTTTCTTTCCTTCTTTTTCTCCTTCCTCCCTTCTTTTATTCCTCCCTCCCTCCTTTCCTTCCATTCTTCCTTCCTACCTCCCAGCCACTGGGAACCTCTTTCTTACCTTAACCCTATCATGTCTGTAAGATTATTTCTCATGCCCATCTAAAAGTTAAAGAAAGTGAAGGGGCATCTCCATGAAGCTTTTTTATTTTTCATTATAGGTAAATGTTTAAACTCTCTTTTTTAGATCAATAGATGGATAGATTAGATAGATGGATGGATGGATGGATAGATAGATAGATAGATAGATAGATAGATAGATAGATAGATAGATAGAGATATAGACAAATATATTATGTATACATGTATATGTATGCCAATAGAAATTACTTAATATGAAGTAGCCATTTCAGACTATGGCTAACTGTGGGAAAATCATTTCATTTCCAAATCAATTCAACTATAAATGCTGGTCAAAGTCTCCAGTCCTTTTTTTTTCTGTGTAATCACAGATGCCATATCACAAACTATACTATCTAGTGAAATCTTTTGGGGATGATTCTACCATTACACAGTTTGTATTTGGTTATATTTCAAAATACTACTGTTACACTATCTTCTTTTTTCTAGTGAGATGTGGGGGAAGTTTTGTGGTGAAGAATTTGGATTGCTATAATGGAATTTCCATTTAACTTCAAAGGAAATGGAAAAACTTAATATTTAAAATTTTTCCAAAGGCATCAGCAATACTGTAGATTGCAATGAAAAAGAAAGTATAACAACAAAAATGGCTCTGAATGTTTTTTAAAACCTTCTCACAATAACTGATAAGTTTCTAATCTTCCTCTGTCCCATTCCTGACCGTCTGGACTTTTCTATCTTTTCTGCAGCTGTCTTCTTATTCTGAATTATTAAATTTGACATTCTTCATGCTTCAAGTAGCAAATAACGATCAAGTTTAATTTAAAAAAGTGAATTAAGACTATCTGGAAGAGAGTCTCTCTTTTAATGCAAGAGGTTATACATTTAATTCACATAAAACATTTTCAAATCTCGTTTGAGTACTAATTTTCAGTATTCATTTTCTCTTAAAAGTGGCCAATCAATAGCTTCAGAAGAAATAAGGCTTCTAGATTTTGGAGGTTTAAAAAACAAAGGGGGGGGGGAGACAAAACACTTAATATTTGACTGTTATTTACCACCTTAGAGTATATAAATTACACTTTACTGCTTGTTTGAGTGGGCTCATCACAGAAACCAGAATTATAAATAAAGTCAACAGGGCTCCACTGCCTTTCCCTGATTTTTTTTATTTTGATTACTCTTCTCTTTTAGCAAATGAAACAGAGAATCACTGGATGACAAATACATCAATGGTTAAAGGAAAAAAAGCAGTTCTAGTTAATGTTGTAGTACATCTACCTATCTTTCTTAGTAGGATATTTTGGAGTCTACTTTGGGATAAGTGTAAATGCTCCTGAAAACTGTAAATATTATATGAATAAATATACATACACATTCATTTGACTATCTGCATCTAGAAAAATACTTGCAATATAACTAAATTTGGAATATTAATGGAAATCCTATTCATCTTGAATTGGAAGAGACCTTTACAGAGCTAGGAATTTGAACTCCTCATTTTATAGATGAGGAAACTGAAGCTCATAAAGATGAAATGATAGCTAAAAATTTTACATTAAAAGAGTAGATTGATCACTTGCCTTCAATCTCAATATAAGCCACAGAGTCACAGCAATAGTGCTATATTTTATCAATATATTCATTAGAAAAACCATAAATGGACTTCAGGTCTTCTGCCATTCTAAAGATAGCCATGCCATCTCTCATATACTTAAAACAATTCAAAAGTAAAATCATAAAAAATTTATTCACCACATACTTATGCTTTATAAAAACTATAGGTTATAAATAAATGGAAGTGCATGTAGACAAATAATAAAGGTAATATTTTAAAATCAGAATTTTTTGTAACTTTTAAAGATATTTTTTACTTTTCAATCTGGGTACTCAGGTTGATGCTTTATTTTGAACCATTTTAATGTTTTATAATTTGTATAATTTTTATCTCTTATTGTTCAAATGAATGTGTGTCAGAAACAATAATACAAGTATGATACACTGCAAATTCAGCCACTAGAGTTAATTCAGGCTGGTAAATATGTTGTTGTCCCTTAAGTATATGAATCTACTTTAGTAAAATTAATCAGGACAAATTTCTACTTTCTCTGGTTTAAATGACCTGTTTATGAAAACTCCATTCTCTACTAGAAATATCCAGCACAATATACATAACTTTTTGACAAAATTTAACATAAGGAACAGGCTTCTTAAAACAAAGTTATTAATTATCTATATTTTTTCTGAAAACCTAGAGTGATCACCTTAATTAAAAATTAAATGAACCATAATATCCATGGCAGGCATTTGCCATTCTCTTCCTTTATTAGCTGAAGACTGGTATTTTAAAATGTTCATAAAAATCCGTTAAATAATAAAACCTGTGCTACTCATTTAAATTGGCAAAAATATTCCTCTTTTCTAATAGCATCTTGGAATATTAATTAAATGGTTAATTTGCTTCTCTTGAACAATCTATGTTTCTAATTTATATGTCTTTTCTTCTTTTAGACAAGTAAATATTTAGTTTCATTTTAGTAGGTTTTTTGCCTGGTAAAATAATATCTATTTTGAAGGTATATATTCTAGGAGTTTCTTTGATCAATTATTTGAGGTTAATTCTGAATTAATGTAATTATTTTTATGGAAAAGCTGATTAAAAGAAATTTTCATAGCACTACTGTTGCTTTTTAGTTTTTCATTCACTTCTGATTCTTTGTGACCTCATTTGGAGTTTTCTTGACAGAGACATACTGAAGTGGTTTGCCATAATTTTACAGATGAGGAAAACTGAAGTAAACAGAGGTTAAGTGATTTGCCCAGGGTCATACTGCTATTACATGTTCTGAGGACAGATTTGGATTTGGGTTTTCCTGACTCCAGTCCCAGCACTCTATCAAATGAATCATCTAATTGCCTCCTTTCATTGACTACCATCATTTTAAAAGGCTATCATGGATTATTCAAATCTTAACAAAGGATGCTATGTATTCAGTTCTTTATTGTCTAAGCCTAAACCTGTTTTTCTAAATATGTGACAGCACCGATCAACATGGGGCAAAGGCCAGTTCTATCACAAAAGGTATTGCTTGTGATGTGTGTGTACAGCCACTAACTCTTTACTCCTCTAGTATTATTTAGCAATAAAATGATAAAATGGATGTTTGCAATATGTTATGATAGTATCTTTCTTGGTAACCTAACTGAGAATAGATTAGACTATAGACCAGTGGTTCCCAAACTTTTTTGGCCTACCATCCCCTTTCTAGAAAAAATATTACTTAGCGCCCCCTGTCACATACTATCACCGCTCCCTTACAGTTATTCACTGCCCCCAAATGCACCTGTGGCCATCACTGCTCCCCTGGATCGCTGCAGCACCCACCAGGGGGCGGTGGCGCCCACTTTGAGAATCACAGTGATGAATTTGTGGTGATGGCCACAGGTGCATTTATCTTTCCTATTAATTGCTATTAACATTTTTTAAAATTAATTTCCAGGGGGCTAAGTAATATTTTTTTCTGGAAAGGGGGCGGTAGGCCAAAAAAGTTTGGGAACCACTGGACTAGAGTCTTCCTTCATGACTAAGGCTTCCTTCATTGTTCCTCATAAGGAACAATCCATGAAGATAAATAAATGTTTTTATTTTTGTAATCCACATTAATTGAGGGGATAGCCTTAATGAATAGACTGAAAATGCAGAGTGTGAATCAGTTTATGTGTAGCTCATGGCCCTAATGCCAGAAAAACTAACTAAAGTCTTGCTTAAAAATCTTTAAACTATAGCTGAAGTTCATTTTTCTTATATTTTCAGTAGGATGAAGAGCATCCTTTTTTATAAAGTTCTTGTATATATTGGGAAAAGCATAATTAAGTCACATATATTCCTTAGTCTTGTTTATACTATAAGAACTAATAGTTCTTAATATTCCAAGTAAGAACCTTAATTTCAAGGCAAAAAAAAAAACCCTATGCTTTTCGGAGTTAACTAGTGGCCAAAATGTATATGAAAGATATTTGAAAATTACTAAATGTTTTGAAAATATGTTAGTTAAAAGTCACACTAAGGATAAGAGTAGAAACTATCAAGAATGACTCATATAACTTGTTTTACAAGTAGCTGGGGAAAGAAGTTTGTTATAAGAAAACCTTAATTATAACTAGAATTTCTGCATTATTAACCTCAGAAGGCAATCACATGGGAAAAAATAAATATTAAAATTATTGTTTCTTGAATGACATTTTTTTCTATCTCAAAATCTCTATCTCCCCCAATATGTATTTTAAAAAGTTCTAAAATTCATGGACATGGTAACATAATTATAAGACCTGTGGGATATTTGTCTTTAGTTATTTGTTATATTCTGTAACAAAGTACAGTATTTCTTTTTTATCAAAAAAATCTATGTATCTATTACCAAAATAAAAGAAAATTTGACTTTATTCCCAAAGATATCTTCTGGTTTCTGATAATGGTTTCCAGTATAATGACACAGTTAAGTTTATATTTGAGTAATTATAACACTAAAAATATTGATAGGTTAAAATAATGAACCAAATCAAAAACCAACATGAAAAGCACATCACATGCCCAGAATAAAGACAGCCAAGGAATTTGCTCCAATGAATTAAGGGCTACATCTGAATATAGTATCAATGATGATAAAGAACAATGAAAATTGAAAAGCAGAATGCTTTGGGATCTCAGCATTTAGAATGTTAATAGACAATCACACATTTAACAGGTGTAGACCAAACAGGAAAAAGCATTGAGCTGAGTATGGGTACATCCTACCACTTATTCAGAAACCAGCAAACATGGTATACATTAAGTACCTTTTTGTTGCCAGCTTTTGGAAAGGAGTATGATTTCATTCTTGAGAAAAATCCACCTGTTGACCAACTCTAAAACCATAATGTTAAAAAGAAACATTGAATTAAAAAAAATGGATACCTTCTATGACAAAAGTTCTTTAAATTTTTTTTGAGATAATTTTACCAATAAATCTCCTAACATTTTGCTAATAAGGTTCATTATGCAACATTTAATGAACACATGATTTTTAAAATATTTTCATCAAAAAGAGCTTTAAACCTGCTTTTAAAAATGCTTTTCTAGAGGCTGTGTAAGATTTATTATACTAAAAATAATCTTTGTGTTACATAGATTTATTTATTCTTACAATTTAGATATGGCATCAATACAGTGGGTGGAAAGTAAATGTGGGGAGTTATTAAGATCAATGGAGTTTTCATTAAAAAGAGAGAATGATAAGTTCTGAGCTCCCATCAAATTCATAGTATCCAGGAACAAAGAATAGTAAGAAAAATAGCTGAGAGTTACTCAAATCTAGGGGAACTTTTTTGGAAAGTCAGTATACCTAACCAACACCTCAAATCGGACAAAAATACAGAAGATCCATGGGGAAATAATGGAATTCACTCCAAAAAAGAAACTAATTCTCAATTCCTAGCCTAGATCTTGAGACCTTATGCTTCATAGGTTTATTACAGCCTAGCCTACCCAGCAAAAGAGCATACAGAATACATGCAATTATATACTTTTGAACTAAGAACATAAGTAATGAATAAGGAGGGGGAGACACACTCTCCATCCCTTTCCCACGTCTTTTTTTTTTTACAGTCTACTGTCTCCATGATCTAGCAAATTAGGATTTTTTTTTCACAATGCCAGAGGCAGAGTCAGAAAGCTCATATAATAATGGTGATCCACAGAAGTGCCATTGACTTGGTATTTTCCATCATTCTCTATCATACCTTCTTTTTTAAGTAATGCTCTGAATTCTTCAGATTTGAGGTGCTCTCCTGCATTACTATCAATGTGAATTTTTAAAAGAAATATATAGTCCATTGTATCTTTCATAGCCTATGTCAACATTGACATTCTCAGCCACTAACAAATACCATGACTAATAAAAATACTCAATATATAAATCTTGTTCAAAACAACAAAGAAGTTAATTTTAAGACTGAAACATGGCATCTTTTGTTTAATATAATACTCTATAGGAATCCCTATTTAAAAATAGTAATTTATTCTGAAATTTCAGCACAATCATTTCTAATGTTAGACAAGATCACATTTTTAATTTGCTGATCTGCATAAATGCTTAATTTTCACTGAACCTGATAACACTTACCCTAGGATGAGATGATGGAAGAGGTGGCCGTGACATCCCAAAGTCAATGTTACCTAAATAGATATGTAGGACAATTACTTCTACCAAAAAAAATTTTCCTGAATCCCAAATAGTGATTGCAAAATACAAATTATCTGCAAAAATACACATACCATCTGTTAAGACTATTTTCTTCACCTTCCAGATGGTATATATTTTTACATTCAGTTATTTTCCATTTCCATACCAAGTATCCACTTTAAAATGTAAATTTCATAAAATCATGGTTTTCTTTGTTTTTAAATGTTCTTAAAATAATTAAGATAAACACGATCCCATCAAATCCTAGCATTTCAGACACTATATTTTTGTTTGCTAACATGTCCAAACAATTTAGAAAGCTTATTATATTCATAATTTACCATTTTCTGAGCCAATTTTTCGACATGGAACAGTAAGAACTCTTAAGAGTCCATCTGGTTTATAGGAATAATGTTCAACCAGCTGTAAATGAAGAAAAAAAGGAGGATGAGTGAGTAAAAAAGAGAAACAGAATAAAGACGCCAAATAACACATGGTGTTTTTGTTTGTAATTAGGTGCCTCCAAGAAAATTATATATATATATATATTTTTTTTTTTTTTTCATTTTCCACTGTGAATGAATGCAACCTTTTCCTTTTACATATTGCTTTTACCATGACCAATTCTATTTTTGGAGTCTTACAGTTTTTCACTGCCCTGTGAATCAGGAACAAACTTTTCACTTTATGCCTGAAAGTCAAGCCATCCAATATTATTGTCATTCCCACAAATGCCCACTACCCAATTCATTCTAGGAAAATTTTCTTTTTCATTAATGTAGGTGAATCTTCTATCAAGCTTTACCCTTATCTAGTCATCTCTCTCCCTTTTCTTCAAAACAGGGATAGTATATCATTCAGATTTTGTTCTCCAACGAAAGATGTAGGAATTTCCCTCAGGGATATATTACATTCATAACTTCAGAACTAGAAAGGACAAAAGAGATCATATGTCAGGGTTTTAATTTTAAATTTGTTAATCGCCTTTGTTAATTTTAAATTTGTTAATCGCCTTTGTGAGCTTCCTGACTGCCTCTGGAATTGTGAAAAAATTTCATAATTTACTAGAAATTATAGAGGTCAGCAATGTGTCTGACAGTTAATCACCAACATTTGAATGCCTACTATGTGCAAAACATAGTACATGGTTTCTGGATAGGCTAGGGAGGCTTAGATATTTGAAGGCATAGAGAAGAAATAATAACTACTTCTATCACATGCATCATTTCTTACACAGGATTATTGTATCTAGTGGAATAATATAAGTAAAAGTAATTTACAGAAATGAGGTAGTGGAATGAAAAACTTTTCTTTTTAAATTTCTTATTATATACTTAGTATCCACCAGAAAACATTTAAATAAAACAATGCATTAAAAAAAGTACAAAACTACAAACTCCACGTTGTTTACTACTTGTTAAAATATGTAAATGATATATGTATAATAATATAAACATCCTCTGATTTTGAGTTCCCTTTAAATCGTTTTACTTGGACACTTTCCCCCCTTATTTTGTAGTTATTTTTAAAAATGTAATCAGGGTTTATTTTATTTTCATTCTCTTTTCATTTCATCATTTCCCTTATTTTTATGTTTCCAATAGCTGTCATTTCTAATAACATAATGCAATCCATTACTTTTGAGTATCACAATTTTTGAGCCATTTTTTCCAGTTTTTGTAGTAGCAAAGCTTCCATGAATATCATCATACATATACAGCTTTTTACCCTCTCTTTATTGCCCTTAGGGCCTAATTCTATTCATGGGACCCCTAGGTCAATGAGCAGGAACATTTTTCTACCTCCTAAGACTATTTCCAACTTGTTTTCTAAGAAAAAAAATTATAGCTACTCTAGTAATATATTAAGCCTGTTTCTTCATATTCCTATCAGCATTTAATTTGATCACTTTAGCCCAACTGGTTCTCAGATAACAAATATTATCAGGACCATATTTTGCTACATTGGTCCTAAGGCAGCAGACACAATCTATTGCCATGATCATACTCTTTCCAAAATCAAGTTCTTCTAGCTTGTGTAACTTTTGTTTCAATGCTACAACCTTTCAGGAATGCAGGATTATCTCCAGAGTATACTGAGCATTAAATTAAAACATCTATATAGAATACATATGCTATCTAAACCATTGTTGTCCTACCAAAAACTATGATGTTCTACCAAAAACTACATTCATGCTCAGGCTTAGATCTCCTACTAACCTTATTCATCTAAGTATTTACCTCCTTCACTTCTTTCTTATTTATTTTTGGTTAGATTTATTTAGTTCTGAGAGGTTAAAATTAAAGTCTGCCTCTATTATTATTTTGTTATCAATTTCCATCTGTATCTCATTTAGTTTTTCCTTTAAAAATCTGGGTGTTATAACACTTGGTATGTACAAGTCCAATGTTGATAAGGCTTATTATTCATAATAATAATATAGTTACTCTGTTCATTCCTTCCAATTATATCCATTTTAGTCCCAACTCTGTCAAATATCATGAATTCTCCCAATCAGGTGAGGCATGGTATATTCTTCTCCAGTTCCTCAACTTCATTCAGTGTTTGCCTCTCATTTTGAGTGTGTTTCTTCTTATAAATAACACATTGTCATGTTCTGGTTTTTTTTATCTCTTCTGCTATCCATTTTCCTCCCATGGGTGATTTATCTCTTCTGCTATCCATTTTCCTCCCATGGGTGAACTCATCACATTATACTCAATGATATAGTTAGTAGCTGTGCATATCCATCTACACCTCCTTCCTTCCTTCCTTCTTTCCTTCCTTCCTTCCTTCCTTCTTTTCTTTCTTTCTTGCTAATTCCTCTTCGGATGTTAATTTCCTTTGTCTAATATCAATCCTATTCACACTCCTTCCCCAAAATCCTCTTTTACCCTCTTCTTTTTTTCCTACTTCTAAATTAGTCCGCCTTTCCAAAGGTCCCTCCTGTGTCCCTTCTCTTACCTTTTAATTCCTATTTTATCTACTTTTCTAAATCCCTTCTTTATCCCACAACTATGCCCTCCTAGTTCTTGATATGAGTTTGATTCTAAAAATCCGTCCCCTATCTTGTCCTGAGAGTCCCTCCCTATCCCTACACCTTACCCCCCTCCTCCTGATATGTACTCCCCTCCCCATTCCCTCCCTTATCCCATCCCCCTTTCCACCTGTTTCTCTGTACATTAAGAATATTTTTACCCTTCTAGTTGTATATGTTGTTCTCTCTTTATCCCAGATCTGATGAAAGTAAGCTTCTAGTACTACCACCCATTTTTCCCCTTCTCTTCCTCCACTCATTCCTCCTCCTTATGAGATAGCCATTCCACCCTACCTCCTCCTGATCTATTCCACTACCATTCTAGCTCATTCCATTACATTCATCTTAAACTTGTCTTCCCTCCATACATGTTCCTTCAAGATACCCAGGAAATTATGCTCTTTCTAGGGACAATAGATGACATTTTCCCATTCAGGAATCAAACAATTTGACTTTTGGGGCTGCTTATGGTTAGCCTTTCATTATCTTTGTATGTTTCTTATAGATTAAATTTTCTACTGAGTTCTGGTTTTTCCCTCAGGAATAGGTGAAACTCCTATAATTAATTAAATATCCACATTCTTACCTTTTATAATTATACTCATTTTTGCTGCATATGTCATTCTTGGTCATAAGTCCAAGTTCTTTTGCTCTATGAAATGCTGTGTTCCTTGTACTGCGTTCTTTTAATGTTGTGGCTGCTAAGTCGTGTTATTCTGACTAACTCCACAGTATTTAAATTGGTTTTTTTTCTTGTTGCTTGTAGCATTTTCTCCCTAATCTGAGAACCAGTAATGATGCTTCTGTGCAATTTCATCTTTCACTCTTTTTGAAGAGGTGATGAATGGATTCTTTTACTTTCTACTTTATCCTCTGTTTCTAAAATTTCTAGGCAGTTTTCCTTGATGATTTCTTGGAGTATGGTGTCTAAATTTTTTTAACCAAAACTTTCTGGGAGTCCTACTATTTCTACTATTTGCTCAGTTCCTGCCCTCAGGGCCTAAAGCAATAGGACTAAAGCCTGGGAAGTTGGAAAACTTCTCCCCTATAAGTCTTTTTTTTTTAAATAAACACTTACCTTCTGTCATAGAATCAATATTGTGTATTGGTCCCAAGGCAAAAGAGTGGCAAGGGCTAAGCAATGGGAGTTAAGTGACTTGCCCAGGGTCACAGAGCTGGGAAGTGTCTATGGCTAGAATTGAACCTAGGAGCTCCTATCTCTAGTCCTAGCTCTCAAGCCACTGCACCACCTAGATGCCCCTTTCCCTAGTAGTCTTTGACTTTTTAGCTTCTCTCCAGATTTCTGTCTGTTTTTGCCACTATTCGTGTTGATTTTGTGGAATTATTTTTAGTTCCTTGTATGAGACTTTAGAGAAAACTTTATACTCTACTCTGCCATTTTCCTCAATGCAGATTCTTCATATTTTGGGGGTTGATATTCTTTACAAAACTTTTTTTCAAAAATGCCTAATGTGTTCATTTATTATTTTATAAAACTTTGTTATTCTTTCATCTTTAATTCATCTATATTTCCCAATGTATTCCTTATTTTTAAAAAGAAGAAAGGGAGGTGGACTGTCATATTTTTTCTTTGGAGTTATTTGACCATTTAAATTCCCTAGTATAGAGTTCTGGTTGTTTTATTGTTACTCTATCTATATTCTTATAGGCATTATTTATATTCTTTTCTTGTGCTTACTTCACTTTGCATCTGTTATACTGTTTGGCCAGGTTTTGTATTTCTTACATTTGTTATTTCTTATATATATTCATCTTGCATACTTCAATTTGTTTAACCTTTCTAATGAGGAGATGTCTACTTTAAAATTTTTTTCTCTTTTATTACAACAAATTTGATAAACATTAACAAAAATGAACATTTTGTTCATTCAAAGTATAGAAAAAAAGAGGACCATGCATAAAATTGTGAATCTCCATTATCTAAAGTTTTTAAAACACATATATTTCAAATTTAACATTTATACCCAGATCATGTACAGTGCTGTAGAAAGCCCAAGAAAGGAACAGTGGATTAAGTGTAGAATGTACCCCATTACAGCAACAGAGAAAGTGTACCAAATGAACTTGAAGTCAATGGTTTTACAAGTCAATGTGGTATATCACCCAAATGTTGCCCTAGAGTAGTAAGTAAAATCATTTGGTTTTTAGATTGGATACTTTTTATGCTTTAATGCTTTACTGCTTCTTAGCTGACTTTTGACTCACTCACTTGAAGCTTAATAGGTCTGAATCAATGTCTAGTTCTAGGTTGCAGACTTGCTTATTGTTCTAATAATCCCATTTCACTTAAATGAAGGGGTTATGTCTTAACATGTAATGCTTCTGGTTCTCACATTGTACTCTGAGATCCAAATGACTTGTCTGTCAAATGTATAATCTGATATTTCAATCTCCCAGTTAGAGTAAATAACTGGGTGTTCATCAGGTTGGGAGGCTTCACCAGAACAGACTTTTGCATTAGGTTCTGCTTATTTCCAGAAAACCTAAGTATGAATAAACTTACTCTCTTCAGAGTAGAACCTTAGGGTTTTTCCATTGTAAATGGGTCTAATGTGATATGACAAGACCAGAAAAACTGGATGTAATTTTTTTTTAAACCCTTACCTTCCGTCTTAGAGTCAATACTGTGCATTGGCTCCAAGGCAGAAGAGTGGTAAGGGTAGGCAATGGGGGTCAAGTGACTTGCCCAGGGTCACATAGCTGGGAAGTGTCTGAGGTCAGATTTGAACCTAGGACCTCCCGTCTCCAGCCCTGACTCTCAATCCACTGAGCTACCCAGCTGCCCCCTGGATGTAAATTTACATATTTGAATATACTGCTTATTGGTTCACATGGTACATTTAGGGTATACAGCTACTTTATTATAGTTTTTATTTTTATTATTTAAGTTTGGAAACTTAAATTTTTATATTTTTTAATAAATGTGTTCTCTTCAGTGATATATATTGCATCATATATTGATGTGTGTATCAACATATATTGATATGTATTTTACTTGCACACATAAGGAATGAAAATCATAGTAAATCTATTATAGCATTCTATATAGCCTCTGCACTATATAGCAGTGAAATATCAGTATTATGATATTCAGAAAACATTGCTTTTCTAGGTTATGTTCTGCATTTTCTTTTGCTTTCTTATTTGTATTAAAAAAACACCTTACCTTCTGTTTTAAAATGAATACTGTGTATGGATTCCAAGTCAGAAGAGTGGTATGGGTTAGGAAATAAAGGTTAAGTGACTTGCCCAGCATCACACAGTTAGGAAGTATCTGAGGCCATATTTGTCTTATTTGTATTTTTAAATGATTCTTCAATATTCCTTTCTTTCTTTTTTGATGATTACCCTTAACTATACTTCTTTTCAAAATATTCATACTCAACAAAAAATGAATAAACTTAAAAAAAAACTCTTCCCCTCCCTCTTATCCTTCTCCTCTCCCCATGAAGGCAGGCTTGTTCATAGGTTATACATATTTATCATATAATACATATTACCCTATTTGTCATGTTGTGAAACAAGACACATACTGCTTACACTAGAGGAAAATTCAGGAAATATTTCTGCATTCAGATTCTGTGTGCTCCTTCTATGATGGTGGATATCCTTTTTCATCATGAGTCTCTTGTAGTTATCCTGGATTCTAGCCTTGTTGGTAAAATTTAAATCATTGACAGACATATACTTTTTAAAAGGTGAGTCTCTCCCACAAGTAACTAGAGAATTTGAATTTATTAAACATTATGCTATTGTCTTTGTATTCTTCTGCATAATTTTGTTTCTCATGTATTCCTCGTTTTAAACAACAGTGCCGAAACACTTTAATGATTACTGCTTTGTAGCACAGTTTGAAATATAAAACTCATAGACTCCCTACCTCCCCACTTTTTTCTATTTTTATCCTTTGACATTCTTGACCTTTTAAGCCTCCATATGAATTTCATTATTTTTTTCTAGCTCAATAAAACATTCTTTTAGGAGTCTGGTATAGCACTGAATAAGTAGATGAATTTATGAAGTAATGCAAGTTTTATTATGTTGGCTCAACCTACTCATGAGTAATGAATGCTTCCCTACTTATTTTTGTTTCTGCAAAGTGTATTTTATAGAACCTAGAAGATATATTCTCCCAAGTATTTTATACTTCTGTAGATACTTTAATAAAAATTTACTTGCTAACTCTTATTTATAACTAGGAATGCTAATGATTTAAGTGGATTTACCTCAAAATCTGCAACTTTTCTGCTTATTAATTTTTTTAATTAATTTTAATTGCCTCTCTAGTGTTCTCTAAATCATATACCCATTTGGAGTTTTTTTTAATGAGTGTTAAAAAACTTGAATTAGTTTCTTTATATATTGGAAAGAGAGACCTTTTTCAGAAAAACTTGCTACAAAGATTTTTCCAAGTTACCTTTCTAGCTTTAAGTACATTAGATTTGTTTGGGTGAAAAGTTTTCAATTTTATATAAGCAAAATTGTATATTCTATTTTCTGTAATTCTATCATTTGTGCAGTCATACATTTTTCCCTTATCTATCACACTGTGATATATTAGTTCAAATACAATTTTTATCAAATTGCTTTGGAAAGTAATTTGATAAAAATTGGATTTGGTTTCAAAAACTTGAGTCTTTGGGATTACTTGTTTGCTTACTTCTCTGTGTGGTATGTCTAATGTACTCCACTAATCAACTCTATTTCTAAACAGGTAATGAATTGCTTAAAATAATTAATTGTAAAATAGTTCAAGATTTGATAAAGATAGTCTGCTTTCTTCCTACTTATTTCCATTATTACTCCTGAGGTTTGTGATCTTTTGTTCTTTATTTTTTTATATCTGGTAGTTTGTAAGGCATTAAGTAAGTTAATTTAGTATGCATCATAATTATAATATTTGCTCAATGACCAATTAATGTTTCTTCAAATTACTTAGGTATGTCTTTATTTTTCAATGAGAGTTGAATTCATGTATCTCAATAGAAGCATACCTAAATATTTTATACTTTCTGCAGTTATTTTGAATGAAATTTATGCTTTTAACTCTTATTAGTTTTGCTGGTAATATATAAAAATGATAATGACTTATGTGGATTTATTTCTTATCTTTTATTTTGGGAAATTTGTTTTTCCAATTAACTTTTTAACTAACTCATGAGGATTTTCTTACAGAGTGTAATATCTTACGGAGTGTAATAATTTTGTTTCCTTCAGTTTCTCTTTATTGTCTTATTGCAATAGTTAGTATTTCTGGAATTATATTAACTAATCATATTAATGAACATTTTTGCTTTATTAATTTTATTGGAAAGGCTTTTATTCTCTATTATGTAGAATGCTTGGTCTTGGGTTTAGTATTTTTTAGGTATTATTTACTATATTAAAGCAAGACTCATTTACTCATGCTTTCTACACTGAAGTCCTTTTTTAAAAAGGAACATTTAATACTCCAGGAGTGTCTTATTCTTTTCTTCTAAAAAAAAAGAGGCTAGCCCTGAAATGTGAGTACAGATGATTTACCTATGGCAGATATACAAATATCACACATTGCTGAAAAAAATAACAACTTCCTATTCAATACTTGCTGAAAATAAGATCCTAATTCGATTTTATTTCTTCCTATTAGATCCCTTAGAAAACTGATATAGAAAATAATCAATTCTTGTTTTACCTTAAAAGTAGTTTACAATCTTCTCAACAGTTCAACAAAACATATGAAACTAAGTATCTTTTCAAAAGTCATTGTTAAAATGAAGTCTGTCATCTATATTATGGAAATGTGGATGGTTCTCTAAGTATAATTCATCAAAATATCATAAAATTTATAAACTACATTTTATACAAATATATCAATGATAGTTATCATCCTAAAGAAGTTCAATAATAATTAAGGTTTATAATTAAGGTAATAATTATAATTAAGGCACAGTTTTGCACCTCAGAGTCACAAACTTAAGTCCACACTGGTCTTATCTACCTATTGTAGCCAAGCATTGTATGATGACATATTAGATTGAGGATGCCATTATTATTCAAATTCTAATTACTACTGAATTTCATCAAATAGGAAATTTATCCTTTTGAGATTATAAATGTATAATGCCAGGCAAATACAAGCTCTAGCAGGTTCTTTTTAAATGAGGAATGCTGAATATTGGTTTTAGTAAACAATGTATATCTGTTGCCTGAGAACCTGCATAGCTTAAATTCATTAGGCTTGTTATCAAAATGTTGATCTACTTATATTTTTTTGACTGTAGCAACTCATTAAAGCATCTATTAAAGTGAGGAGGTGCCCATACAAATGAAACCACAGAGATTTTTCAAGACTGAAGTATGATTCTTAGCCAATATGTTAGCCCTTTTAATTCTTGATATAGACTACTGAATTATGAATAAAAACTGATTTTCCCAGGAGCAAATATTTTTATACTCTGAGAATTTATTTGCATGAGGCTTATTTAATAAAAAAAATACTTTGTAAACCATAAAACATTATTTAAACGTGTTACTAAAGGCAGCAGCAAAATGATAATGATAGTAATAATACCTTACAGTCATATTGCCTGGAACTTATTTGGGAAATGATTCCCTGGAGACATTTCTCATATATTTCGAAATATGGCAAGACATGACATGAAGAAGGAAAATCAGTAGAATGCAAATACACCCCCCGTGAAACTTTGGAATATTTTTGAAATATAGAAAACCTTTTTTTGAAAATGAAGACTTTCACTATGAAGAACTAACTATAAAGTAACTAACAACTTAGTTTCATTATCCTTTTACAAAGACTTTAGAAAGAGAACAAAATCAAGGGTGGAATTTCAGATGCTTCAAAGATTTGTCTCTCTGTGTAAACTAAGTATAATTTCAAGCAATAGATGGCAGCAGATTCCACGAATCTGAATGACTTCAGTGATTCAATTTTTTAATTAACTTTTTCTTAGGATGGTTTATTTTCATTATAAATGTCAAGATACTATTTTAGTATTATTCTATGTTACATAAAGTTAATAAAAATAATATAATTATTTAATCATTATTTAATATCATTTAAATAATAAGATAATATTTGTATACACTTAGGACAGTGCTAAGTGCTTAATAAATGCTTCTCTTTCCTCTTCTTTTCAGATTTAAGTCTATAAAACCCACCTACCCACCTACCCCCAACACAAACACACTCTTCTCTTCTCCATGCTAAATATTCTTCCTTCCTAGAGAGAGTTACCAGGACTGAGGCTATCAATGAGATTTGCTTGTCCCTTTTCATTTCACCCTCATCAATGAACTCAGAGCTCTGTTCTCTATACAGATCCTCAGTTAGAATGATCTTTAGATATCATCCAGACTAACCTCTTAGTTATTTAACAGAAAAGGAAACTCAGATCCAAAGAGGTAATATATAATAGCCTATGGCCATAAAATTAGTTCCAAGTATTCTGAGGTAAATTTGAAGAGGCACCAAGTAAAAAATACTTAAATGTAGAACTGGAAGACAGGCATTTGAATCCTAACACCACCCAGATATTGATACCGATGCCAGAATAGCCTGCTGGTGGCTTTTCCTGCCTCAAGTCTTCCCCCATCTAATACATTATACATTAGCCTCTAAAGTGATTTTCCTCAAATAAAGGTCCAATTATGTGACCCTTTCCCCCTACAAGGTAAACTCTAGTGGTTTCTCAATGGCTCCAGGATCAGACATGTTCTATTTGGCATTCAAATCCCTTTACAATCTATCATTACCCCTGCTACTTTCTAGTCTTACATTTTCCCTGTCATTTTCTCTGGCTTTCTCTCTTGCCTAGAATGCTCTCCCTTCTATGCTCTAACTATTGACATCCCTAGCTTCTTTTAAGTCCAAACTAAAATCCCACTTACTTCAAAAAAGCTTTCCTGAACCCCTCATTATTCTAGTGTTTTCCCTCTTTAAATTATTTCCTATTTATACTGTATTCATATTACGCTGTATATATTGCTTACATGTTGTCTCCCTGCTAGACTGTAAGTACCTTGAGAGTAGGGACTGTGTTTTGCTTCTTTTTGACTTATCCAGTGTGTATTAGCACAGTACCTGATACATAGCATATGCTTAGAAAGTTTTTATTGAATGAATGAATCTGCTGAGGTATCTAACTTTGCACAAATCACTTGACTTAAGCATAAGTAAGAGTGATCCAACATTTTATATCTGGAATCATAGACCAATAGAATTAGAAGCAACCTTACAGAGGGATCATGTTTTCCAAAATATCCTACTAATAAAGTTCAGGAAGCAAGAAGGCTACCTCAAAGTAACACAGATAGTTGGTAGTGACAACTTTCTTCCTATGAAATGGAGATGCCCTTGACTGGCCTTTCAAATATGGCCACTGGCCCATGTAAGTAGGCAAGTACCCTCCTTCAACTGGCTACCTATATCTTTAAAACTGATAAGACAGTGCCTTTGGATCTTTTCTGCTGCTCTCTTATCAGTTTTATTCAGAGGATGAAGATACTAATTCATCCACAGAGAAAACACCATGAATTAATGAGAAGAAAAGAACTTCCTTCTCTTTTACTCCTGGTTCCTAGAAATGGATCTGGGCATATTTAGTTCTGTCATGTGTTGATCCTCCTCCTCAGTTTTAGGTGCTAGAGGAAATTAATATGGGACCTAGGAGTTTAGCCATGGTCATGTAGAGGCCAGGACTGTAGGTAAAATGGGGCAGTCAGCCAGCCTGGCATGAAAGCCCAGAGAAGCTAAGGTGCCTGGGTTTCAAGCTAAAAGAGTAGGGTTGGACTTGGAACTAGGACTATGTTCTATGGTAATAGAGCTAAGCTATGAAACAAATCCTCTTCTCCCCATAAACTGAGGTCTTAAAAGAGTTATATGTGGTGAAATTATGCCTTCTACATGTTGGAAAGTAAATCTGTATATTTGCGATCACATCTTTGAGCAGGTCTTTGACAAAAGAGTTAACTAGAAATTTAACTATCACTCTTATTTGCTTATAAAAGTGAATCCAATTGTTAGCTGCTAAAAGGAATTGGGGGGTTGGCATCTGGGTAGCTCAGTGGATTGAGAGCCAAGCCTAGAGACAGGAGGGCCTAGGTTCAAATCTGGCCTCAGATACTTCCCAGCCATGTGACCCTGGGCAAGTCACTTGACCCCCATTGCCTAGCCCTTACTACTCTTCTGCCTTGGAGCCAATACACAGTATTGACTCTAAGACGGAAGGGTAAGGGTTTTATTAAAAAACTTTTTTTTAATTAAAAAATAAAAGGAATTAGGGTGCCAAAGACCGCTCCCTACAATTGAGGGAACACCATTCATGGGCCCAGAGTCATTTGTAGAAAGCCTGGAAATATTCCAGGCCCTTAAGGGTTTTGAAGAGCCCTGGGGAGAGAGTGAAATCTAACTTACCCAGACAGTGAGAACCATGTTAATTTGTGATATCCACACAAAAACATATATTCTTGTTTTTTACTAAAAGCTAGTCAGATTCAATTAAAAAGTAATACACCTCACTTTGTATAAGCTTATAAGTTATTTTCTTTTCCTTGTGAAACAGAAGGCATTTAGATGAGTTTATAGTTAAATAACTTATAAGTAGCTCATGAGATATCAGAACAAAATACAAGGTAGAACCATCATTCTGTCCAAGAGACTGAATGGTGTCCTCTGTTTGAGGACTAGTTTTAGTCAACTGGGTAACTATTTTTCTTTACTTTATACCTGCCAAAGGGTGTCGAACTTCTTTCCATCAGGGATAGAGAGTTTTCCTGTTTTATCTTTATCAATGCGATAATGTAGGACTTTTCCTTCATGGAGTAAACAGAGAGCATACGATCCATTGTTGTCTCTTGCCCGTATTCTGAGAAAAACAAAAAAAAGTCATACTCACACTCACAGTGACTTTAATTATCTTTGTTCAGTTTCTGGTAATGAATGAATAACATTTGTAATTCGTCTTTGTCAAACTCCAGGTCTGGTCTAGTCTCCCTACCCATCCTATCATAGGGCCATGGGTATGTAGAGATGGAACAGATCTCGAGGTCATCTAGTTTATCCCTATTATTTTATGAAGAAGAAAACTGGGGCCAAAGAGGTTAAGTGGCTTGTCAACACCACACAAATAGAAAGTGCAGCAGTAAGAGTCAAGTAATGTCTTCTGACTCCAGGGTCCCTAATATTCCATAAAAACGACTCTGATTCTTTCCCTCTATTACACACTTCCAAAATTCACAAAATATAAAAACCAAAGAAACAAATAATGACAAGAACACTGAAATAATCTAATTCCATTCTCTCTTCCTAGAGAGAAAAATACAGATTCATATGGAGAGAAAAATGATTTCCCTCAGTGTGTATAATTCAAGAAGTTTCCAAAACATTTTAATTGGCCACAAGATTTTGATACTGTCAAGTAATTATTTTGTGTTGTTAGTCAACTCAAAGAACTAATCTTCCTTACTAATGCTGGTTAATTTAAAATAAATGGAGTAAGAGACAACTAGCTAAAGGTCTTCAAGTTTCTTTGCAACACTCTACTAAGGTATTCAGAATGGTCACAAAGAAAAATATTCATGTCAGAAAATAACCAAATGTTGTGTTAGGCTGATATTTCATTTAAAAGAAAGGAAAAAAAAGAGTAAAGCATTCTTGTTTAATATACAAGGAGGAAATGACTCATTCTATTGTCTTTTTAATTTCTAGGTCACAATACAAAAAAGATTTTAATATCACTGACCACGATGATGGTGGTTAATGATTTAGAGTCAGAAATCCTGGAGAATGAAGTCAAGTGAGGCAAAGGAAGCATTGCTAATAATAAGGCTAATGAGAGTGATAGAATTCCAAATGATATATTTAATATGATTTAATATAATATTTAAATATAATATGATTCTGTTGAAAGTGCTGCATTCAATATGTCAGCAAAAATTTTTTTAAACTCAACAGTGGCCAGTTGGAAAAGATCAGTTTATTTTCCAGTCCTGAAGAAGAGCAATGTCAAAGAATGTTCAAATTACCGAAAAATTGCACTCATTTTATATGCAAGCTCAAGATTTTACAAACTAGGTCTCAGTTATATGTGAACCAAGAATTACAAAAAGTACAGGCTTGTTTTAAGAGAGGCAAAATAACCAGAGATCAAATTTCTAACATTCACTAGACTTTTTGAGAAAATGGGAATTCCAAGGGGGAAAAAAACAAGCTCCTTC
This sequence comes from Gracilinanus agilis, assembly GCF_016433145.1. NCBI lineage: Eukaryota > Metazoa > Chordata > Mammalia > Didelphimorphia > Didelphidae > Gracilinanus > Gracilinanus agilis. The sequence goes on along the minus strand of NC_058130.1, from coordinate 288,863,083 downwards.
TTCATTGACTATACTAAGGCCTTTGAGTGGATCACAACAAAATTCAGCAAGTCCTCAAAGTGATGGGAGTACCAGGTCATCTTACTTATCTCATGAGAAACCTGTATTTGGGCCAAGAAGCAACACTTAGAACTGAATATATAACAAGTGATGGGTTTGAGACTGGAAAAGGAGTATAACAAGACTATATTATTAGCTTAAATATTTAGTGTATATACAAAATGTATTATGTGAAATGTCAAGTTGGATGGATCAAAAATCAGAATTCAAGTTGCCAGGAGAAACATCAATAGTTTCAGCTATGCAGATGATACCACTCTGATGACACAATGTGAAAAAGAATTAAGAAACCTCTTGATAAGGGTAAAAAAGGAGAGTATAAAAGTTGGCTTGATGCTGATCATCACTGAGATCATGGCAACTGGGCCCATTAGTTCCTGGCAAATAGAGGGAGAGGAAATGGAAGCAATGTCAGATTTCATATTCTTAGGCTCGAAGAGAATGACCTCAGCTATTAAATTAAAAGACACTTGCTCCTTGAAAGCTCCTGGAAAACTATGGCAAATTTGGATAGCACACTAAAAAGCAGATACATCACCTTGCCAACAAAGTTCCATATACTCAAATTCAAACTTAAAGCTATCGTTTTTTCTAGTAGCGATGTATAACTATGAAAGTTGGACTATAAGTAAAGCTGGGAGCTTCAGAATTGATACTTTCAAATTGTAGTGTTAATGAAGATTTGCGAGTTCTTTAAATAGATAGCAAGAAGATTAAATCAGTTAGAAAAAAGGGGATGGCAGAAGCTGAAATGTAATGGAAGCAACAAATGTAAGGTTGGAAGAATTCAGAAAATATAGGAGGGTAAAAGGGTCAGGTGTGCTATATAGTTCATGGAATCACAAAGTGTTGCACAAGACTAAAATTATGGAACAACAATAATAGCAACAAGATCTGACTTCTACCCTGTAATGGTGAGGCACCAGGGATATTAATTATTATTAAAATGTAACTAAATGGTTTGTGGGTACACTGGGTTGAAGGAGAGACAGGACCAACCAGGATAGGGAAACCAGGGTTCACTGACAAGCTATTAACTGACACAGAAATGGCAGTTGGCCCAATGGTCACCCAGCTAACCCTAGGCCAGGGTCTATGGAACCAGCAGGCAAAGGTAAAAGTTTATACAGTTTAATTGAAGGAAATAAAAATTGAAGGATGGGAATAAGGGATTCTATACTTAAAACCTAAGGGCAAACCACAGGGGGCAGGGAAGGACTTTACACTATCTTATTGACCTAACCCAGGCAGGGCCCAAAGGAAGCAGTACTGAAGTCACAGGGAAAGCTCCTTCAAACCTGGTTCCAGCCAGGTTTGGTCAGCTCAGCTAAAAGGCCAATTGGGGTCTCACAGTAATCCAAGGATGGTCACAGGATGCCAAGAGCCAACTCTGATGATCCAAGGTACCCAGGTAGGGAGAGTGAGTTTGAAATGCTGTCCACCAGATTCCAAACCACTTCCCCACTTGGTGCTGCTCTGAAGGTCTGTTGTCCACTGCTGAAAGCCTCCACCTCTCAGGATCCCAGTGAATCTGGATGCAGTTTTTCCCTAACTCTGAGATCTCCCAGGGTTAGCAACAGTTATGTCCAACCACTAATGGAGTCTCTCTTAGAGCACAAGCCCCACTTCCTGCTCCTTCATTCCATCTTGGAATCCTCCAGCCCTTCCTGCTAGGTCCAACACTATTACTAAATTAATTGCTAAATAAACCCTCACAACAACCCCAAGCCAAATCTCCACTGAACCTGATGCTTTAGTTTTCCATTTCAGCAATATTTTAGTTAATTTTCAATAACAATATGTATCATACTCTTACAGTTTGTTGAAAATTCTGCTAATTACCTAAAAAATAAGACTTATGAAGGCAAATAATGTAAGATATATGTTACAAATGAGGAAAAAATAAAGGAAGCTAAGTAATAAATGAGGGATTATGATGCATCTTAGAACTCATTCTAAAATTAGAATTAGTCAGATTAAGATAAAAACATAGCTTTTAAGTGTTTTCGAGGTGGGTTTAAAGAAAGCTGGATTTTTCTGGAACCTTTCACATCTTGCCAAGAAAAATCTTCTATTTTATTTTTGAAATCCACAAGTGATGGGAAGAACTAGGAAGGAAAACAATATAGTCAAAATGTGTGCCTAAGGAAAAATAGAGAGATCGTACAGAAGAAGTAGACCATTTGTGGCTAGTCATCATTTTCTTTAATGTCTCCCTTGGAAAAAAAAGTCCCATATTAAATATATCTTGGAAAATTGTATTTTATCCTTCCACTCCCAGGCTAATAATATCTTAAAAGAGCTAATAAAAATTCAGTTTTTAAAATTTCAAAGGCCTCACAATGGAAAAATGCTATCAATAACAGAGGTGGTTACTCATAATGATCTTGGATTTTAAGCATGAGCAGAAACCAATAGCAGAAGACAGGATGTCAGGGAAGAAGAAATAAAGACTCATAGGCTTCATATCTACAGGTAGTGAAAGGGCTGAATCCTTACATTAGTGTCCCACTAAAAATAGGTCATCTATCAGCCACTGGTAGATGCTGAAAGGTATTATTATTTTTATTCTTTCTTCTTTTAAAACATAAAAATATATTTATTGATTCCTTTTTTTACATGCATGAGTCATTTCTGGAAATGGTCTACTTCTTCCCTCCATACTAAACCCTTTATTATAAAACAGAAAAAAAATTCATCAAAAATTGTTCATTGCATGACCACATCTGACAATGTGGACCACCAATCTATTCTAATCATCTCCCAACTCTTTGTAAAAAGAAGGGAAATATGTTGTATTATCTATTTTCTAGGTTCATCACTAGTCTTTTTTGCTCATTTGTTATATATTATTGATCTCATTTTCTTCTCTCTTCTTTTTAATTACATCAGCTAAGGATTTATCCATTTTACCAGTTTTTCCAAGAGCCAGATTTTAATTTTATTCACCACCCTTGTGTTTTTTTCTTTCCAATTTATCTATTTCCTCTCTAACTTTTAATACTTCTTTTGTGCATATTTTAGAACTATTTATTTGTTGGTTTTTCTAAATATTTAAATATATTTATTAATTCTTTTTCTATTTTGTAATTTTATGTTTCCAAAGATATTATTTCCCCCTGAAGACTGCTTTAGCACATCCTTGAAATTTTGGTTTGCTTTTCAGAATATCATATTCTAAGCCTTGTGATTCTTCAATGTGGAAACTGCCAAATCCTATGTAATCCTGATTGGGGCTTCAGGATATCTGAATTGTTTTTTCTGACTGCTTACAATATTTTCTCCTTGGCCTGGAAGCTCTTGAACTTGGCTGTAGCATTCCTGGGAATTGTCATTTGGGGATTTATTGCAGGAGGTGATCTATGCATTGTTTCAATGTCTATTTTGCCCACTTGTTCAAGAATATCAGGGCAGTTTTCTTGGACAATTTCTTGTAGTATGATATCTAGGCTTTCTTTTTTTCTTTTCTTTTCTTTTCTTTTCTTTTTTTTTTTTTGGTCATGACTTTCAGGTAGTCCAATGATTCTCAAACTGTGTTTCCTGGATCTTTTTTCCAGGTCAGTTATTTTTTCAATGAAATATTTCATATTTTCATCTTTTGATTTTGTTTTATTGTTTCTTGATGTCTTGTGAAATTACTAACTTCTGTGGGCAGCTGGGTAGCAGGCCCAGAGATGGGAGGTCCTGGGTTCAAATCTGGTCTCAAGCACTTCCTAGCTGTGTGACCCTGGGCAAGTCACTTAACCCCCATTGCATAGCTCTTACCACTCTTCTGCCTTAGAACCAATACCCAGTATTGATTCTAAGATGGAAGATAAGGGTTTAAAAAATTATTAACTTCTGTTTGCCTAATTCTAACTTTTAAAGACTGAGTTTCTTCTATGATCTTTTGAACCTCTTTTTTTTTAAATTTTTAAACCCTTAACTTCTGTGTATTGACTTATAGGTGGAAGATTGGTAAGGGTAGGCAATGGGGGTCAAGTGACTTGCCCAGAGTCACACAGCTGGGAAGTGTCTGAGGCCGGATTTGAACCTAGGACCTCCTGTCTCTAGGCCTGGCTCTCAATCCACTGAGCTACCCAGCTGCCCCCAGAACCTCTTTTTCCATTTGGTCCATTCTACTTTTCATGACAGTCTTTTCTTCATTTGATTTTTTTGCCTCTTTTTTCAGTAGACAAACTCTGATTTTTAAACAGCTTATTTTTTCATTGGCCATTTGACTAATTTTGCTTTTTTCCATTACTTTCATTTCTTTGACCCATTTTTATTCAACCTGTCTTATTTTATTTTTTAGTTCCTTTTTGAGTTCTTCCAGAGCTTGCCACCACTTTCCAGGTTTGGTTTTTTTTTGGAGATTTTTGGAAGTGTTTGCTTGTGTCTCATCATCTCCTGTTTCTTCAGTTCTCTGCTTTGTTCTTTCCTGTAGAAATTTTTGAGGGTCCAAAGGATTATTTTGCTGGTGTTTCCTCATTTTCCCATTAGTGGACTGGTAAATCTGCATATTGCTGGCCATTTCTGTCTTAGCTTCTGATTCACAGGGTTTTTGCCCTGGAGCTGTCTTCACCACTGCAGAGGAGGCTTGATAGATCCCAGTGCTATGGACCTCCAGACCTCACTTCCAGGGCCTGGGACTTCAAGGGGTGGGTCTGAGGTGCTCTTTTGTTGGTGTATAACCCATAACCGGGTATCTCAAAGTTGCCTACACCCTAGATTTGAGTTTGGCACAGTAGATGGGGGGTGGGGTTTTTTGGCCTGCTCTTTTCTCTTTGCAGTTTTGCTTCAGTTCCCCCTGATATCATGGAAATTCACTCCCTCTGCCAATCTTTCACATTGTGTTCAGTGGGAGAGCCCCCTCACTCATCCTGCTTTGACTTCTGTCCTTTTGAGGTACCTTTCAAAGATCAATTTGGAAGGATATTCAGAGCAGTTTCAGGCTTTCACTGCTACTAAGCCACCATCTTGTCTGCATTTAAATTGTATCTCTTTTTGTCCTTTTTTATCCAGGCTGCTCTGAGATCTAGCTACTGCATGTAGGCCTCTCCCAGCCAGGTTGACTGTGACTTGTGCATCATTCCCAAGTGGGTGGCCGTGCCTATGCCTTTCCCTCCTCTCAAAATCTAAACAAACATATTGCATTCTGTAGTTCATTAAAAGTCCCAGGACTAAAGTTTTGTGGGTCTTCCCAGATTAATCTTCTTTCCTTGATTAAAGACATAACTATTTTTGTAGTTCTGTGTGTTTTTTTCAGGTTGACAGTACACATTATGAGATATTGGTCTATGATTAGTTCCTGTACAGTCTTCCCAGTAATTTTGTCAAATGGTGAATTCCTGTCTCAAAAGCTTGGATTTTTGGATGCATTAAACACATGTCATTTACTGCTGTGTATGGGTACCTAATATAGCCTGATGATCCACCACTCATTTCTTAGCCAGTACTAGATTGTTTTGTTGATCATCACTTTGTACAGTTTGAAATTTGGTATTACTAGGCTTCCTTCTTTCACATTTTTTCATTGATTCCCTTGATATTAGAATTATTTATATCTGTTTTTATTTAAAAATTGTATATATGTATATTGTAATCATATTCATATAGTCCCTTTTTTTGTCTTGGCAGGTATTTTCATGCTTCTGTCTTCTTTTAAACTTGTTTCTTGAGTTTCCCTGTTATTCTTGTATCATTTTATGGCCAGGTTATTTTTTGTTGTTGTTTGCTCATTTTTTTAGTCTTCTTCTTGACTTTTAATTTGGAATTAAAACTGGGCACTATCTCCTAGGAGGAGAAAGGGAGACATTGTTCCAAGCTTCAAGCTTTTTCACACTACTGTTTTCCAAACTAGTTCTTGGGGTTTGAAAGGTTTTGGTACTTCCAAGGTGTAGTGATCCCAGAAGAGATTTGGTCTCTTCTCTCCTCTTCTGTGATCTGATCCTTATCTGGAAAGAACATCTGATCCCTTATAGGCAAAAGCATTTTGTTCCCTTGTGACTTGTACAAGTGCTATTGTTTGTCAGGGTTCCTGATCCCTTGTGATCAAGAACACTTCTCTCTACCCTGGAACAGAGAATTAGAAATAGATGTGTGCACTAGAATTGCCAAATAGTGTCCTGTAATCACTTTCTGAGTTGCCAAGACCTCTTACCATGTCTAGCCTGTGAGCTCCTGAAACATCTGCTATGGCTGTAATTACCATCACCATGAAGTCCCAAAGCTGTTACCACCAGATGCACTGCAATATTGCCCTAATCTGTGTCACAGACTTTTCCTTCTAACCTTCTAAGTTGTCTTGGGCAGGAAAAATGTTTCACTTCAAGCTTTAATTGGTTCTGTTACTCCAGAATTTTATTTGAGGTATTACTTAGAAGTTGTTTGAAGGGGAATGTTGAAAGATCTTGGCTGTAATGTTTCCTCTACCTTTCCAATTTCTACTTAGAGTGTCATTTTCAAGGAACAACAAATAGTCCAGGTTAGCTAAATCATCGGATATATGGCAGAAAGTAAAATATAAGAAAACTGGAAATGGAGGAAGGAATCACTTTGTGAAAAACTTTAAATGTCAAAAAGATGGCATTTTTACTTTTTTAAAATATTGTTCAATTTATTCATGTTTCCTTGTCTACATTAAAAATTATTTATTGATATTTTCCCCTCCTTATCTTCCAAATGTGAATCTCTCTTGTAACATACATGTTGATTCAAGTATTGTGTGTATGTATATATATGATATATATATATATATATCATGTCTGAGAATACACACTCTGAATCCCTATTCTTCTGCCCAAAGATGGGTGGTAGGCTTCACCATTAGTCTTTTCAAGTCATTACTGATTATTACTTTTCAAAGTTTTCCCCTATTATTATTGTGTTCATAAAATAAAATGTATCTTTTTTCTGGTCCTTATTTCTGGATCATTTCATATAGACTTTCTATACTTCTCCTAATCACATTGATTATTGGCATAGTAATATTTCACAACATTTATATAATACAACTTACTCATCAATTACTCAATTGTCAAAGATGGTCTTTCCCTTTGGTCTATATGTGTTTAAGGTATACCTTTTTGGGGTCCAAAGTTATGAATATTTTAGTGAATATTTTGGATATAGTTCCAAATTGGTTTCCAGAATGGTTAATCAATTCATAGTTTCACCAGTGGTACATTAGCAAGCCATTTTCCCATAACCTATCCAATCACTATTATTTAGCAATCTGGTGGACTTTGTGGTCCCTCTCTTCACCAGTCTACTATAATAGTTTCCTGACTAGACTTTAGTCTATTCTTCTTACTGCTTCCCATTTATTTCTATTAGACTGCTCTGATATCAGCCTGGTCATCTGGTAAAATGAATCACTGAGAACCAAAAAGTTCTAATAAATACTCTCTTTGTGCCATGGGATTTATCTTGGATCTATTTATAGCCTTTTGGGGCAATAATACTGAAATGATTCTTGCCCCAAAAGCCCATAGGTAAGTCCTAGATAAGTCCATGATACAGAAAGAAGGGAAGATGAGAATGGTATAGAATAGGAAAATAGTATACAATAGAGAAAGAATAATAATATATGTCAAATGCTTTTCAATCCTTAAATTAGTAAAGAAATATTATTTATATGTCTTTAGCAATCTTAGAGAATCATCCAAGGTTTTCTAATTAAAACAAATGTGATCTTTTGTGGGCAAGGATACTAGTAGAACTAGGGAGGTAAAAGTTAAAACTTACACTTTCACTGTATCAGAAGATTTCCTTTTACTGACCCAAAGCTTCCCATAACAAATACCTATCTTTTTAACGTAAAAATTTTGTGAGTTATTAAATTGTAGCAAGGTGTAATATTGCTTCAAAAGAACCAAATATGAGTGTTACATTGAGGGCAATGGAAAGATCCAGCGTGTATGAGCAGATTGCAACATACGAACAAGGAATTTTGAAGAAACACAATAGTAAACGATGTCATCAAGGAAATAGTCATAAATGTTGTGGTGAATTTTCAATGAGCACAAATACATACACACACAACTGAGTGAATCCTTTAAAACCAAATCTAGTAATGTTATCAAGGGCATACACATGCCTGCCACTCACTCTAAAACAGAACTTATAACCACAAAGTAAAAATAAATGCCCCAGTGCACAATGAGGAACAGGAAAAAGAAAAACACATGATAAGGAAGTACAGTAATAGTCTTTTAGAGAACCAATATAATTAACACTAATGAGAGATTTTTCTTGGCAGGGGGATAAACAATTAAAAATTAGATTCAAATGTATTTTATTCATGTATGTCAAAAATCCTCAAAAATTCAAAAATACTGCAATAAAACACAATAGGTTTGCCTTTCCATGAATCCAAGGAATAGGGCAGTTGAGACATATGCAGCATTAAGCTGTTTTTGCCTCTAATTTTAGAGAAACCTTGTTCTACTTCTCTTTTATGACAAATGCAAAGTAGTATGATCTCAGTATTGAGGAAACTGTCAAAAATAGAAACTCAAAGAAAATCAAGAAATTTGAGATTCCAGATCATTCATTTCATTGTTTCCTGTCAAGTCCTTACTCTTGTGAAATAGTGACAGGGGAAGAGGAAAACAAGAGATAATGACCATATCTATGTAGCCTCATTTGAAGTCAAGGTAGGTGTCCCCTCTTTGTGATAACAGTCTAGGACACAACTGAAGGAAAAACTAATAAGAAATCAAACAAGAAACATTTATTAAGCAGTACCAGGCACTGTGAAAAGGAGTGATAATACAAATAGGCAAAAGATAGTCTTTGCCCTCTGTTGTGAGGAAGATTACTTAATTATTATTTAGGAGACCTAGCAGGAAGGGCTAGAAAATTCTAAATGGAATGGGGAAGCAGGAAGTGTGGCTCTCTCTGAGACAGACTCATGGTTGGGACAAGTTGTAACTGACTCTGGGAGACCTCAGAGGAAGTGGAGCTTGTACCCTGATTCCCTGGGATCCTGAAGGAAGACTGTCATCTACTTGTGGGAGATTTTGGTAGAGACTATTAATCCCAACCTGAGTTGCAGGTTAACTTGGGCTGGGTTAGCTCCCAGATCTACCCACCTGAAAGAGTACAGCTAGTGGTCCTAGAGGAGCTGCAACATCACTGGAGTGTGCCAAGACTCTGCTGTGAGGATACCCACTTCAGTCCTGCTATTCTCTGGGCCCTGTCTTGTTTAGGTCTCAACTGAGTGTAGATAAATCCCTCCCCTGACTCTGTGGTTTGCCCTTAGTCTGGAAGGGTAGAAACCCCTATTCCCATCCTTTACCATAGTTTCCTTAATTAAATTTGTTACAAACTCTTGTCATTTGCTTGCCAGTTTCCACAGGCCCTTGTCTAGATGGTGCAGGATGATAGGCCTAACTGTCACTTCTGTCAACAGACATTTTCCTTAGCAGTTAAACCCAGTCTCCCTAACTTGTTAAGTCCCCATCTTTTGTCATTCCTGTCTCCTACATACCCTTCTGGACCCACATATAATATTTAAGTTAACTCCCCTGGTTTTCCCCATAATACACTCAAGGAGCCTTCAGTCTAATGAAGGAAAGAACATGAAAATAAATATACACAAACAAGATATAAACAGGATAAATAGGAAATAATTAACAGAGGGGAAGCACTAGAACTATGAGTGATTGGAAAAGATTTCCTGTAGAAGGTGGGACTTTAGTTGGAACTTAAAGGAAGCCAGGGAAGTCAGTAGGCAGAGATTAGGAGAGAGATTAGTCCAGTCATGGAGGGCCAAAGAAAATATTTAGAGCTAAGAGATCAAGTGTCTTGTTGGAACACCCAGGAAAAGGGGCACTGGATCACAGTATAAGTGACAGGAAAAAAGGCATAAAACGATGATAAAGGTAGAAAAAGGATAGGTTATGAAGGGCTTTAAATGAGAGAGGTTCTGTATTTGATCCTGGAGATAACTGGGAGCCACTAAAGTTTGAGGAGGGCTAGGCAGGAGGAGATAGCATAGGAAACACTTTAGGAAAAATGGCTGAATGAAGGATGGACTGGGGAGAAACTTGAGGCAGGTAGACTGCAATAGGTAACTGCAATAATCCAGGTATGAAGTGATGAGAGCCTGCACCAGAACACTGGGAAAAAGGCACATTGGAGAGATGTGCCAAAGGTAAAATTCACAACAGATTAGATAGGGAGTTGGAGGGTTAAAGATAATGAAGAGTGAAGGATAACTCCTTGGTAGTAAGTCATTTTCTCAGAGGAAGGGATTGCCCTCTATAGTAACAGAAGGAAGGTAGAGAAAGATAATGTGCCCTGTTTGGAGCATGTTGAGTTTAAGATGTCTAAATGGGAAATCCAGTCTGAGCTATCTAACAGGCATTTGGATATGTGAGATTGGAAGTCAGCAGGCAGACTGAGGTAGAATAGATAGATTTGAGAATTATCAGTTCAGAGATGATAATTAAATCCATAAGAGTTGACAAGATCACCAAATGAAGTAGTTTAAAGGAAAAAGTTAAGAGGGCTGAGGACAGAACTATATGACACCTTTGGTTAGAGGAAACAGAGAAGGAGTGGTATTATCTGTCTAGATAAGAGGAGAATCAAGATAATGGTGTCTTGAAAACCTAGAAAAAAAGAGAGTATCAAGGGCAAGAGGGATCAACAGTGTCAAAGGCTTCAGAGACATCAAAGTGAATGTGAATTGAGAAAAGGCCACCAGATTTAACAATTCAAAAAAGAACATTAGTAACTTTGAAGAAAGAAATTTTGGTAGAATGATAAAGTTAGAAGCTAAGGTAATAAGGTAATGAGAAGAGAATTAGAGAAGGTAAAGTAGAGGCACCTATTATAGATGGCATTTTTGAGTAGTGTAGCTATTTAAGGACAGAAAAGATAAAGGACAATAGTTAGCAGGGAAGGAAGGATCAAGGGTTGTATTTTTTTTTAGGATGAGGGAGACATAGGCATGTTTGTGAGCAGTAGGGAATGAACCAGTAGACAGGGGAAGATTGAAAATAAGTAATAGAGTAAGGAAAAGAGAGACTAATCTGTTGGAGGAAACATTATGATGGGATTATTTGAGTAGGTAGAGGGTAACCAGCAAGGCCGCCTCATGATGTCAGAAATATAAAGAAAATAGTGACATGAGGCATCTGGTTGATAGGAGAAGAGGAAAAAGGTAGAAGAGGGAATTCAATTTTATCTGTAAAATATGAGTCTAGGTTCTCAGATAAAAGGTAGGGGTAGGAAAAGCCATAAGAATTTTGAAGAGGGATGAAAAAAAAACTGGAAGAGCCTCTGTGGAGAAGGGGGATAGTGGGTTGAGAAAGCATGTATAGAAGGATTTCTTAGCATCGGTGAGACCAGTTTCAGTTTAGTGAGGAGGTTAGAAGCTAGATTGAAAAGGGTTAGGTGAGAAGAGAAAAGATAGAGGCATAAAGTAGAGATAACTTTTTATAGGAGAATACCTAAGAAAGGGAGGAAAGATATAGAATAATATCATGATGGCATGGTATGATTTACTGAAGGTTGTTTTTTATTTTCTTTTTTTAAAAAAATAGGGGAGACTTGGATATGTTTGAAGGAAACAAAGAACCATTTGATAGAATGAGGTTGAAGATTAGAGAGAAAAGTTCCAGAATAGGGTGGCTCTGGTTGCATGTGGGGAACCGAACAGCTATTCTAATGATTCAAGCTTCTCACTCCAAAAAACGTCCATTTCTTTACATAACATTCACGTTATATGGTTGAAAATAATGGAATACTCTAAACTCAGAAGAAATAAAATTTCAAAGTCAATGAATTGTAAATAGGCCACAAGCACATCTTTTAATAAAGTGTGAACAAGAATCAATGTCGCAGATACCTTCAAAAAGATATATGGTCTACAAAGAAGCTAGCTTGATCACTGAATTAAGTGATAAATAATAGATAAATCATAGGTTCTAATGTAATTCATATAATATTACTGGGAAGCTACTAGTATGTTTGAGGTATCCTCTGAAGGATTTATGAGAAGATACAGAGAAGAGTCACAAAGAATGAGAACAAATGAATGAGTTATAATCTACCGTGAGGAGTAACTACATTGATGAAATCACAGAATCATCAGAGTACTAAAAAATAAGCATGTTTCACTGAAGAAAAATATACAATGAATATGGGGTGTAAGGAGCCTGTGATATCATAAACAAATAAATTGTAATATAGTCTGAGGGAGCTGCCTAATGCCCTGAGAAGGTAAATGACTTTCCCAAAGTCCTACTGCTATAATGGCTCAGATACAGTACCTGAACTCCATTTCTTAATAACTTAGTAAATGTAAGGTTGCTTTCCTATTAGTTACACCACGCTACATCTTTAAAAATATATTTGTAAGATTATTTCAATAAATTATAGGAAAAAAGCCTAATATGGTTTGAAACATGTTAGTGTCAATAGTATAAACATATTTATATGTTAATACACATTTAGTTAGTTAATATACACTTAGTGGCATAATGCATAGAGCACTGGTCTTGGAACCAGGAAGGCTCATCTTCATGAGTTCAAATCTTGGGCAAGTTACTTAACCCTATAAATGAGCTAGAGAAGAAAATGGCAAACTGCTCCAGTACCTTTACCAAGAAAACCCCATAATGGGATCAGGAGTTGGACATGATTTAAAAAACTGAACAAGAACAAAAGAAATTTTAGATGAATTTTCGCAAACACAAACTTTCATGTGGCCAAATCAATCATCTCCCATGAATTAACTATTTTGAATAGTTTATTTTGAATAGAAATGCCACTGAAATAAAATAACCCTCTAGAGAAATGCAATTATAGTGAAAATAGCTTAGGCAATTGTCAAACACTGCCTTAAGCAAAAAAGCTGTTTTATTGTAGGGAAACTGGCTGTAGAGCACTTTTTCACAACAGAATTCAGCTACACAGATTTTATGGAGTCAAAAAACAAACCCTCACCTTAAGAAGAATTAGAGATTTTGGCCCACACACTCAGTTCTCATTTGAACTAATATGAAAAATGATAAAAGATCTGACTAATTCCACTATGTTTACTATGTATATTTTCTTCATTTTAGTTATGAGTCTTAAATCATGCACTATCTCTAATTAATCAGATATGAGTACTTTTTACAAAAGGTAAAAAAATAATTTAAGGGATTTTTTTTGTTCTTTACATCTGATTATTTCATGCCACCATGTGTTCAGAATGCTGAAATCATATAGGAAAAGAATAATGAAAATTTGCTATGTATATATAGATGTACATAAATTGTTAACCAGCCTATATTTGACATTGAAAACATGCGATAAGACCAAATAATACTTTTCGCCAAAGAAAGTTCAATATTGTATGCCATTGAGAAAAACATGGATGTGGGTTTTCCGCTGTCATACTGTCAATAAAATACTATAAAAATATTAAATTTCAACGGCCCTTTAAAAGGAATACTTAAGCTTAGAATTTATCATATAATGTTAACTAACTCATCTCCTTCTAGCTCAATATCCTAGTCATATAGTCATGAAAACTAAACTTCTACTTGTCAGCAATGTTGATGAAGAAAAATACTCACAAGAACTTTCCATTTGTTTTTGACCCAATTAGGACAATCTGTTCAGACTCAATCCGAGAGATGTTCCCATGGAACCATGGCATCTTCTCATGAGCAGTGGTAGCAATCAACTTTTCCAGTTGTGGTTTCTGACTAATAATAGCTTGTTCAAGGGCTTGACCCTGTAAGGAGAAAGGAATATGATAAGATGGGTTCCCTTATAATAATATAATAATTATATATAATAATAACTCCAATTCAAATTTTTTTCATTATCAGAAAAGATAGAGAAAACTATTATTATGTTTCAAAAATTCCTAATTTCAGCCAAATATACTCTTACTCCCTTTGTTTATTTGTATTTGTGTATTTTTTTACCAGGTTCAACTCAGGTACTATATTCTAAATTCAGCCATTCTCCACATCCTACTATCTCCCATTCCCTTCCATTTTTTTGTATTCTCTCTTTTCTCAATTTTCCTTGTACTATATTTGTTTGTATACATATTTATTCCTTCAACAAAATGTCAACTTTTTGATGACCAGAACTATTTCATTTTAGCTTTTGTATATTCAGCACCAAGAACATAGCAGGTGCTTAATAAAGGTTTGTTGATCTGAACTGAACAATATATAAGTTATTTTTTCTAGTTTTCTAAAATTAGTTTTAGTTAAGATCGAAACAAATCAATGATGCAAAAAATTAGGTCAGTTTAGCACAGTGGATATAAGCTTGGGCTCTTAATTCTAGTGCCTTTCGTTTGTGAGTTATTTCCTATTTATCCTGTCCATGTCTTGCTTCATATATATTGGATTGCATGTTGTCTCTCCCATTAGATTGTAAATCCCTTAAAACAAGGGATTATTTTTTCCCTCTTTTTTGTATGCCCAGTGCTTAGCATAGTATTTGGCAAAGAGTAGGACAAAAAGACACTAAAGTTGATTGGGTAGGGGAGTAAAATGGTCAGATCTGTGCTTAAGGGAAAGTAGTTTGGCAGTAGTGTGGAGAATACAGTGAGGAGACACTTGAATTAGCAAACAAAGTAGGAGGCTACAGTAATAGCCCATATTAAAGTGTCTGGCAGAGAGTTCCAGGAATCTGCCCTATTCCTTATGCTATTCAACATTTTAATTAATGATTTAGATATTGTACTTGTAAGGAAGTACATGGAAGCTAGGAAAAGTAGGGATGGGGAGGAACTGGCTCTTGTCACATGTAATAGAGGGCCTTTGCCCCAAACTTCCATGCCATTGCCTAGAATCTCGACCCAACATACCCTAAGAGTGGGGTTACTAATCTTACTAAAGATCTGATGGCATAAAGCCCAGTTATAACACACTGAAGGAAAGAGTCAGCATTCAAGAAGAATTTGATAGGCTAAAGTGATTAGCCAAAACAAACTAACTGAGGGGGAAAGGGAAAGAAGTGAAAAATATTTTTCCCTCCTTTGTGTCCCTACTAGCCAACTGTTCCCACATTGATTTTTCCTTCTATATTTGGTGTTTAGACATATCTTATCTACAATTCATTATATTCATCAATGTGTTACTCTGTTACTCATTTTTTCAAGCATTAGTACTAGTAGTGCAGTCTTTGGCTTCATGGACAGTTAAAAGACAAAGATTTCTTTATTTAAGTGTTTTGAGGACTTTAGAGTACACCCAAATTGCCTAACAGAGGCACTCTACTTCTTGAAGAAGACATTCTGTGCTATACTACCACACAGGTGGAAATAGGCTCTTTTAACTACATAGTGAGAACAGATTGAGTCTTAAAAAAAAATTGCCAGGGTGCAACTGGGTAGCTCAGTGGAGTGAGAGCCAGGCCTAGAGACAGGAGGTCCTAGGTTCAAACCCGGCCTCAGCCACTTCCCAGCTGTGTGACCCTGGGCAGGTCACTTGACCCCCATTGACCACCCTTACCAATCTTCCACCTATGAGACAATACACCAAAGTACAAGGGTTTAAAAAAAATTGCCAGCCTGGGTCATTCTCTCTCTTTTCTGTAGAGTTGGGAGAAGGTGAAGGTCAGAATTCATCAACAGCACATCGTGTGCTGATTGAATAGGGGTAAGTGATAATTATCTATTGAGAACTGGGTTAGAGAATGTGTGTTGGTTTGTTCCTTCTTGGTTCTAAGGGTAGGTGGTAGAATCCCCCTTACACTCAGAAGTTTGAGCCAGAATGACTTGGGAGGCAGGATTCCAGCTAGTCAAGCAAGGAAATCCTGAGAAAATAGGGTATCTGAGACTTGAGCCCAAGAGAAGCTTTATATGTGGGACCTAGAGCTGTCTATACAGAACCTGGATTAAACCCTTTCTCAGAATATGAGATAGTATAGGGGAGATTCCGCCTCTAGCTGGAGTACATATTCTTTTATAAAAGCTGATCTGACTTTTAAGTGGTGAAAGGAAACTAAGATGCAAGCTCCCCTAAAATGGGAGAAGACTATCAGTGGGGAGTTGGAGCCAATAGCAGAGAGCCTGGATACAACCAAACACTTAATGTACAGGAGAACTCTAGGTGAAGGATGAAATGTACATGTATAGTTTTCAAAAGTGAAGACTGCATATTATAGACATAAGAGAAGGCTTTGCACTAGTGACATGGCATCTGGCAGTCTTATAGATATATAAAAGTGTCTGGAACAGGACACTCAGGGCTTCTCAGAGCTACTGGTCCCTCTCTTCTACATGGATTATAAACCCGCCTGACCCTAGCATATGAGAAAAAAGGGAAGACATCAGGGTAGGCTGGCACTTTTCAGAACTATCTATCTATCATTTTGAATTATAGATAATCACTTACCTCATGTAATAGCACAAATTATAAAGTAAATGGTGTACTCCAAAGTCTCTTACTGCCTGAATTGCTAGATGGTATTGGAAAATAGAGAAATAAGAGGCAACACTTACATTGTTGCACATGATAAAATTTTCAATAGTTATCTGGCATTAATGTTGTGTATAAAGATTTTTATTTCCAGGTATTGCATCTCCATTCCAGATCATCAAGGACAAAGGACTGAAAATTTTAATGGTGTTAAAAAAAAAACCACATCCCTCTTCCTCTATTCAGACAGTCATTCAACTAGCATTTATTAAGCACTTACCAATTGCAAGATCTTTGCTAAGCATTGGGGAAGACAAAAAAGTAAGATAAAAAACTATCTCTACTCAAAAGGGAATTAGGTGATGCCATGGATAGAGTACAGGACCTGGATTCAGGAAAAATTGAATTCAAATTTGTTCTCAAGACACTGAATGAATGCAAGTCACTTAACCCTGTTTTCTTCAGTTTCCTCATCTATAAAATGAGCTGGAGAAGAACAATGATAAACCACGCCAATATCTTTAATAAGAAAACCTTAAAAGGGGTCATGAAGACTCAAACTCATGTCACGTCATGTCATGAAAAATAACTAAACAATAACATTCTGAAAGAGTTCATATTATAGTGCGTAGGCTCAGAGAAAACATACTAAGGTATGAATGAAGACTGGGAAAGGCTTCTTAAATAAGGTACAATTTTAAGAACTTTTTCGAGTCTTGCAGGAAACCAGGAAAGCCTGGAGGAGAAGATAAGGAATGATCACATACCAGGAATAGAAAACAGCCTGTGAAAATATTTAGCATTGGGAGATGGAATGTCTTGTGTAAGGAACACAAAGAATCACAAAGCATATGGAAAAGAATAAGGTATTACTAGAAGACTGGAAAACAAAGTGTCAGGTCTTTAAAAGCAAAACAGAGGATTTTATATTTGATCCTAGGGGTAATAGGGAACTACTGATTGAAGAGAGCAGTGACATGGTCAGACTTGTGAGTTAGGAAATTCACTTTGACAACTGAATTAGACTGATTAGACTGGAAATAGACATGAGGTAGGAAGACTTACAAATAATCTATGTGGGAGGTAATGAGGGCCTTCACCAGGTAGGTCTCAGCATCACAGAAAAGGAGGAGACATATATGAGAAATAATGCAAGAGTAGAATCCATAGGATTTGGCAATTTGTTGTACGTGGAAGGAGGTAAGAGAGTGAGGAGATGAGGATGACACTATGGTTACTGGAAAGATAGTGGTATATTTGACAGTAACAAGGAACTTAAAACAATAAGAGGGTATAAGAGAAAAAATAAGGAGCTTAATTATCATCTTATAGGGAAACACTTGTGGATAACAAATATTACTGGGTTCAGAGAAAGGGGAGAAGGAAAACTGTTTGGACAGGGATAATAGACTGGAACTAACAAACTGGAGAAACACAAACCCCACCAAAGTACAAGGAATGGAAATTATGGATTGGCAGTTGATACCAATTGCCACCACAGATCCACCTAGCCTGGGAGTCAGTGAAACTAACAAGTGAATAGACTGGGACCAAAGAATTATAAAAATACAGGTTTAATACAGACTATAAGATTAGGGATAATGGGAGAGGTATATCTATAACTAGGAACTGACAAGAAATGGAGTTCTAAGAGGGAGTTTCTCTGTCAACCTAACTTCAGTCAGGCTGACAGCCTTGACTGAAGACTAGAGGGAGAGATCTGGGTATTGGGATTCTCACAAATGGTGCAGGTTGCTTCTTTGATGACTTCTGGATAACAGGAACCAACTCCTTGCAAAGCCAATAATCCAAGAAATACCAGGTAGGGAAAAATGCCTGAAAACTGTCCACCAGAAACAGACACTATCTACTACCAAGGGTTGGCTTGAGAGATGTTGTTTTCAAGCTTCTCCAATCCCAAAGATCCCAAGCTTATGGAGTCACTGCTGGCTGGACTTCTGCTCCAAAACCCTCTCACACCAGCACTGACAGTTTCACTCCTCCCTCAGTTGCATTCCAATGCAGAATGTTCAAAGCTGACAGCCAAGCTCCTATACTTCTTACTCATCATTTCTATTCTATTCCCTAAATTACTTCATTACAATTGACATGGCGAATTTAAGATTTCTATGAGACATTCAATTTGAGATGTCTAATAGGTAGCTAGAGAAGCTGAAGACAGATTAGTAAAAAGGTTAAGACCAGATAAGCAGAACTGGGAATTATCTGCATGGAGATGATAACTGAAACTAGAAGAGTAAATGAGATCATCATGTGAAACAGTACAAAGGGAAAAGAAAATAGGGCTGAGCATAGGATCATAGGGAACATTCACAGTGAATGGGCATCACACAGAAAAAGATTCAGCGAAACCACATAAGAATAGTAGAATCAGGAGGAAGCAACATCACAAAAAAGCTAAAGGGGAGAGATTATCCAGAAGGTGGTAAGGTTGCAGAAAGGGTCAGAAGGATGGAAGTTGAGAAAAGGCTATTAGATATGGAAATTAAGAGATCATTAGCAAATTTGGAAAGAAAATACAGTGTGAGATGGGAAATAAGATAAAAAAGAAAATTATTTGAGAATGGCTTCAATTTTTTCAGTTTATATGAGGCACGTTTCTCAGCTGAAGGATGGAGGAGTTTTACATTGAATGAAAAGTTTTTGAAAAATTCCTGTGGTGAGTGGGATAGTGAATAGATTAGGGAAATGTAAACAGTGTGCCTTACTGAAATAAGAACCCAGCTCAGATTATGTAATAAAATTTATAGTGGACCCAGTCAGCACAGTTTCATGATTTGTCCAACTGTGTTCATCAACAGGTTAATAGGATAAATGCAACAGATGGTAGGAATAAGCCAAATTTTGGGTTTGAAAGAGCAAAATTTTTCTGACAGGAGAAAGATGCAAGGAATTAGAGAAAAAAGGACAGGGTAGGTGGTAGCACCAAGATGATGGAGTAATGAAGCAGGAAGCAATACAACCAATTCTCCACTCCACAAAAACTATCCTCAACAGATCTAAAAAAAAGTGTATTGGACTCAATCCTCAAGGAGAAATCTATGAAATTTTCTAGCTTATACAAACTAAGGGAGGCAGACAAAGAGCCCTACAGGCACCAGAGACAGGGTCTACACAAAAGTGTCTAGGTCACATGTGGAGCATTCCAAAGCAAGGAGAAGCTGTTCACCAAGGAAAGAGGAGGTCCCAGATTCATACTGGGGCACCTCCAGACATAAACCAGGGGACTACGATGTGAAGAGGTGCCAAATGTGGTTTTATCTCCTATTACTCAGTTCTGGACTTCAGATCCAGGACTGACTGAGGAGATAGCTATTACCAAAGACAGCTTTTGTTCAGATTAAGGAGCAAGCCACAAAGTGAGTCTCAATAGCAGAATGAAATCTCTGTTGCAGCTTCTAACCCAATATGAAGCCTGAAGAGGAATAACCAGGGCACAAAAATTAGACTAAATAGCTGCCTGAAATTCTGTCACTGAACTAACAGTTCAGTCTGATAGTAACTGATAGCTAGCAGAAGTTACACTTACACAGACCCAACCCAGGTCAAGTACTTGCTAAACTCAGATCCAGGGTGGAGAGAGAGTATGGAATAAGATGTTTCCTTAAATCAGATTACTTTGTAAGCACTAAATGCTCACAACTCCAGTATGAGGTATCTCTTGTTGAATGCCACATTCAGTATCCTAAAGAAAGCAGAAAAAGAATCAACCCAGACCTTACCTCTAGAAATACTCACAGCCTTAGCCCTAACATTAGGTCTTAAGTCTGGATTTGGCTATTAGAATAAGCAAATTTTTTTAAATTTCACCATGAAACACTCTAAAGGTGACAGGAAATATTCATGACAGAAACATAGATTAAGAGACTAATATCAAACATGTACATTTAAAGCCTTAAATTTTAAAAAAAACATCATAGTTTGGGCCCAAATTCAACTAGATTTCCTAGAAGAGATGAAAGCATAATTTTAAAAAGAACGAAAAATGGATTTTTATAAATGAAAAGAGAACTCTAATGGGGAGAGGAAATGGAAAAATTCATGAAAATTACGAAGAATTGGAAAAGGAATTAACAGCTTCATACAAAAAAGTACAAAAACTCATCCAAGCAAGAAACTCCCTTGAAAATTAGAATGGGAAAAGAAGCAAATAGGCCTTCCGGGGGCAGAGTGAGAATGGCAGAGAAGAAGCAAGGAAAGGTTGAACCACTATTAGACTCCTTGCCTACCATCCTTAATTTTAAAATTTCAAAACAAACACAGGGATGAAAGAAATAAAAAGGAGACC
This sequence comes from Gracilinanus agilis, assembly GCF_016433145.1. Classification (NCBI taxonomy): domain Eukaryota; kingdom Metazoa; phylum Chordata; class Mammalia; order Didelphimorphia; family Didelphidae; genus Gracilinanus; species Gracilinanus agilis. Next base: position 288,842,344 of record NC_058130.1, on the reverse strand, counting down.
GAGTTAAGGATCTTTCATGGAGAGAACTTGAAAGGCAGACAGAGAGGGTCTAGTTCACTGGGGTAAGAGGGAAGCACAGCCTGCCGGAGACCACACAAGGAAAACTGCCTCAAGTCTTCCCACCCCACATCTACTATATCAGATTCTGAACCTGAGCTCAAGCCAATGTCCAAACCCTAGCTAAGCCAAGAGTAGTACACCCCATCCTACAGAAAATGCAAGTGCAAGGTAGTACCTGGCACACTTGATCTATATAAGCCAGTTATGGGCAAAATATGGCCTGCAGGCTAGATGTGGCCCCCTGAAATGTCCTATCCTGCTATGTGACATTATTCCTAATCTGACAAATACAATGAATAGGATACAATACAATGAAACTTCGAAAGAGTTGCCTTAGAAACAGACTGACAAATGAGCATTTCTTTTCCTTTGGCCCCCTCTTTAAAAAGTTTGCCCATCGCTGGTATAAGCCCAGAGCAAGGATGGAAGCCCCAGTCCAAATCTGTAATAAAGACTTGAACCCCAACACAAGGCAAAATCCTAGAGCAAGCCCTGAGCCACAGTGCAAGGTAGACTCAGTGCAAGGTAGTGCAATGCGACTGGCCTGTGTAAGCCCATGGCAAGGTCAGGACTCCTAGTCCAAGACTGCAGTAAGAACATGAACCCCAGTTCAAAGCAGCCCACTGAGGGCCTGGTCTGGGCAATCCAGACCGAAGGCTCAGAACTAGACACTACAGAAGCTCAAGAAAAAGTTACAAGCCCCAGGACAAGGCAGACCACAATTTGTGTGACTTGATCGAGTCCAAACTGAGCTGAAATGTATCTGACCAAACCTGAGGCTAGACTGCATGCCCAAGCACAGGGTAGCTCTTAGTATTCTGAGCTCCTCAAGTCATCATCATTCTCAGGGAGATGATTGAATCAATACCGGGAGATTGTTTTCAGAGCTCCCAGCCACCTTGGAAGAGCTGAAACTTGCTGAAATCCAGAAATAGAGCTAAAGATAGTATTGATGAAGAACTAAAATTTAAGAGAGTGCCCTCTCTACCCTAAGAATAGAGCCCACCTTTAAAATTTGTGAAAGTCAAGAAAAAAGGCTGGGAAAATGAGCAAACAAAAAAAATCTGACCACAGAAAATTATATGGAGTCAAAGCAAAGCAAGGCACAGACACAGAAGGGGATAGTAGCAAAGCAAAAATAAACACATACAAAACTTCAAAGAAAAATATGAATTGGTATCAGGTTCTGGAAGAGCTCAAAAATGAATTAAAAATCAATTAAGGGGGGCAGCTGGGTAGCTCAGTGGAGTGAGAGTCAGGCCTAGAGACAGGAGGCCCTAGGTTCAAACCCGGCCTCAGCCACTTCCCAGCTGTGTGACCCTGGGCAAGTCACTTAACCCCCATTGCCCACCCTTACCAATCTTCCACCTATGAGACAATACACCGAAGTACAAGGGTTTAAAAAAAATCAATTAAGGGAGGCACAAGAAAATAGAGAAGAGAAACGAAAGCAATGCAAGAAGAAAAAAAAAACACAGCAGAATTGGCCAAATGAAAAAAGACATTCAAAATCTCATGGAAGAAAATCATTCTTTAGAAACTAGAATAAGGCAACTAGAACATAATGACTTCATGAAACATCAAGAAATAATCAATCAAAAGAATTTTAAAAAAGAAAGCATGAAATATTTCATTAAAAAAGTAACTGATCTGGAAAATAGATCTAGGAGAGACAATTTAAGAAATATTAAAAACCTGGGGGGGGGGGTGAGGGAAGCGTGTACATCATAATATAAGAAATTATCAAAGAAAACTACTCTGATATTCTTGAACAAGAGAGTAAAATAGAAATTGAAAGAATCCATAGATCACCTCCAGAAATAAATTCCCAAATGACAACTCCAGGGATATTACAACTAAATTCAAGAGCCCCCCACAAGCCAAGGAGAAAATACTACTAGAAGCCAGAAAGAAACAAATCAAATCTCATAGAGCAGCAGTTAGGATTACAAAGGATTTAGCAGCCTCCACATTAAAGGATTGAAAGACTTGGAATATGATATTCTGGAAGGCAAAAGATCTAGGTTTAAAACCCAGAATCACCTACCCAGCAAAACTGAATATATTCAGTTGAGGGAGGAATGGTCATTTAACTAAAAAAATATGATTTCCATGCATTCCTAATGAAAATATTGGATATAAACAGAAAATTTGATGTCCAAAAACGCAAGATCCTAAAAAAGCCTGAAAAGGTAAATAAGAAAGAAAATTTAAAGGATACAATAAGATCAAACTATGTCTATTCCTACATGGAAAGGTGATATTAGTAATTTTTAATTCTTTTTATCAGTATTAGAGTAACTATAAGAAGTATACAAAGACAGAGGTGTAGGATGATATGATATGCGAAAAAGAAAAAAATTAAGGGGTGAAACAAAGGATTGGAGTGGAGTAAATTATCTCAGCTAAAGAGACATGAAAAATTATCACAGTGGAGGAGAGGAGGGTGGTAACTGGCAATGCTTAAAATTTACATTTATTGTAATTTACTCAGAGAGGGAATAACAACCATACTCATTTAGGTATAGAATCCTATCTTACCCTATAGAGAAGTAAAAGAGGAATAAGACAAGGGAGGGGATAAATAGAAGGGAGGAGGAAGTAGGAGTTGGGGATTAAAAGCAAAACACTTGTGAGGAGGGACAGAGTGAAAAGAAAAAGACCAAAATCAAAACAAGGAAATAAGATGGAGGGGAATACACAGATGGTAATCATAACTGTGAATAAGATGAACTCACCCATAAAATGGAAGCAGATAACAGAGTGGATTAAACACTAGAATCCTACAATGTCATTTATGAGAAAAACATTTGAGGCATGGAGACACACAGAGAGTAAAGGTATAGGGCTGGAGTAAAATTTGTTGAGCATCATCTAAAATTAAAAAAAAAGTGGGAGTAGCAATTGTGATCCTAAAAAAGCTAAAGCAAAAAGGGATCTGATTAAAAGATATAAGAAAGGAAATTACTTCTTGCTAAAAAATACTATAGACAATGAAGTAATATCAACACTAAAAATATAGCATGAAATGGTATAGCCACCAAATTTTTAAAGAAGAAATTAAATGAGCTTCAGGGGGAAATAGACAGTAAAAATGTCCCTTTCAGATCTAGATAAATCAAACCAAATAGAAGCATTTTCTAGAGAAAATTAAATGGGAATAAAATGGCTCCTACACAAAATTTGACCATGTATTACAGCATAAAAACTTCACAACCAAATGCAAAAAAGCAGAAATAACAAATGTATCCTTTTTGGATGATAGCACATTTAAAATTATGATCAATACAAGCCCACAGAAATACAAACAAAAAAGTAATTGCAAACTAAATAATCTAATACTAAAAAGGGTTGGGTCAAAGAAACAATTAATAATACCTTATAATAAATAAGTAATATATTTCTTATATTCCTTGTAGTAAATAAATAAAAATAAATCTAATCCCAATAATGAGGAGACAAAATATCAAAATTTATGGGATATAGCCAAAGCAGTACTTAGGGAAAAATTTATATCTAAATGCTTACATTAATAAAATAGGGGAAATGCAGATCAACAAATTGGGCATACAACTAAAAAAACCAGATAAAGGACAAATTTTAAAACCCCAATTAAATTATAAATTGGAAATCCTAAACATTAAAGAAGCTAATAAAAGTTAAAGTAAAAGAATATACTAATAAATAAGACTAAAAATCATTTCATTAAAAAACAAATAAAAAAGACATAGCATTGGTTAATTTGATTAAAAAAGAAAAGAAGAAAATCAAATTGCCAATATCAAAAATGAAAAGGGTGAACTAACACCAATAAAGAAGAAATTGAAGCAATCATTCCAAGTTATTTTGCCCAATTATATGCCAATAAATCTGATGATTTAAGTGAAATGGATAAATATTTACAAAAATATAAATTACTCAGGTTAACAAAAGAGGAAATATAATACTTAATACAAATCATCAATGAATTCCCTAAGAAAAAAATCCCTGGGGCCATGTGGATTCACAAGCAAATTATAGAAAACATTTAAAGAATAATTAAGCTCAATACTACATAAATTATTTGGGAAAACAGGCAGAGAAGGAATCCTAACAAATTATTTTTATGGCACAAATATGGTATTGTCCCCTAAGCCAGAAAGAGCAAATTCAGCAAAAGAAAATTACAGGCCAATTTCATTAATGAATATAAATGCAAAATTTTTAAATAAAATTTTAGCAAGAGGGCAACATATCACAAGGATCATTCATTCACTATAACAAGGTAGGATTTAATACCAGGAATGCAGGGCTGGTTTAATATTCAACATAACTGATGATATCAATAATCAAACAAACAGAAATCACATGATTATTTCAACAGATGCAGAAAAAGCCTTTGACAAAATACAATATTCATTCCTATTCAAAACACTAGAAAGCACAGGAATAAAAGGGCCTTTCCTTAAAAAAATAATTAGTGTCTAAAACATCATCAAGTATCATCTGCAATGGGGATATGCTAGAATATTTCCCAATAAGATCAGCAGTGAAGCAAGGATGCCCATTATCACCACTATTATTTAATATTGTATTAGAAATGCTAGCTGTAGCAATTAGAGAAGAAAAAAATTGAAGGAATTAAAGGAGGTAATGAGGAAACTAAACTATTACTCTGCAGATGATATGATGGTAAACTTTGAGAATCCTAGAGAATCAACTTTAAAACTAATTTAACTAATTAATACATTTAGCAAAGTTCTAGGATACAAAATAAACCACATAAAATATCAGCATTTCTATATATTTTCAACAAAGTCCAGTAGCAAGAGTTAGAAAGAGAAATTCCAGTTAAAATCACTCTTGACCATATAAAATACCTGGGAATCTGTTTGCCAAGACAAACATAGGAATCATATGAACACAATTACAAAACACTTTTCACATAAATAAAGTTAGATCTAAACAATTGGAAAAACATTAATTGTTGATGGGTAGGCTAAGCTAATATAATAAAAATGGCAATCCTACCTAAACTAACTTACTTATTCAGTGCCATATCAATCAAACTACCAAAAAACTATTTATAGAACTAGAAAAAATACTAACAAAATCATTAAGGAAGAAAAAAATCAAGAATATCAAGGAAAGTGATAAAAAAAATGTGTACCAGTATCTTAAACTGTACTATAAAGCAGTAATCATCAAAACAATCTGGAACAATCTGGCTAAGAAATATAATAGTGGATCAATGGAATAGATTAAGGATAAATGACTCAGCAATCTAGTGTTTGATAAACCCAAAGATCCAAGTTTTGGAGATAAGAATACACTATTTGACAAAAACTGCTGTGAAAATTGGAAAACAGTATGGCAAAAATTATGTGTAGATCAATGTCTCACAAAAGGTCAAAATGGGTATATAATTTAGATATAAAGGGTGATATTATAAGTATATATAATATATATTGCATATATATGTATATATACGTATGTAAATAATAATATAAGGGAATAGTTTACCTGGCAAATCTATGGGGAAAGAAAAAACATATGACCAAACAAAAGATCAAGAACATTACAAGATATAAAATGAATAATTTTGATTATATTAAATTAAAAAGGTTTTGTACAAGCGAAATCAATACAACCAAGATTAGAAGGAAAACAACAAACTGCAGGGGAGAGGTGGTCATAACAAATAATAACAAATTTCTTTTATAAAGATCTCATTTCTCAGATATACAAAAAAGTATATCAAATTTATAAGCATGCAAGTCATTCCCCAATTGACAAATGATCAAAGGATATGAATAGGCAGTTTCCAGATGAAATCAATACTATTAATAATCACATGAAAAGATGTTCTAAATCCCTACTGATTAGAGAAATGCAAATTAAAACAACTCTGAGGTATCACATCTCACCTATCTGATTGGCCAATATGACAATAAAGGAAAATGATAAATGTTGGAAAAGATGTGGCAAAATTGGGACACTAATGCATTGTAGGTGGAGTTGTGAACTGATCCAACCATTCTGGAGGGCAATTTGATATTATGCCCAAAGAGTTATTAAACAATGATGCAGTAATACCAATACCAAAGAGATCAAGAAAAGAGGAAAAGGACCTACTTGTACAAAAATATTTATTGCTGCTCTTTTTTGTGGTGTCAAAGAATTGGAAATTAAAGGAATGTTCATCAATTAGGGAATGGCTGAACAAATTGAGGTATATAATGGTGATGGAATACCATTGTGCTATAAGAAATTATAAAAAGGATGTTTTCAGAAAGATCTGGGAAAATTTCATGAACTAATGCAGAGTGAAACAAGCAAAGCCAGGAAAACATTATACACATTAAGAGCAATATTGTGGAATGATCAACTGTGGTACACTTAGCTACTATCGACAGTACAAGGATCTAATTCTAAAAGACTTATGACAAAGAACGCTATCCCCTTCCAAAGAAAGAATTTTTTGAGCTGGAATGCATGAGCATATGATTTTTTATGTGTTTATTTGGGTTTATGTTTGGGGGTTTGGTTTTATAAATTTACTAACAAAAATGAACAAAATGGAAAAGTGTTTTGCATGATTATACATGTATAACGCTGACTGAATTGCCTTCCAGCACCATGAGGGGGATTGGGAAGCAGGGAGGGAGATAAATTCAATCATATAACTTGGGAAAGCTTATGTGGAAACTTATTACATGTAAGTGGTCAAAAATAAAATTTAATTTTAAATAAAATTTTAAAAATCCTACAAGATGATACTGTAAAAATGATACTGTAAAAACATTCAGGGGGCAGCTGGATTGAGAGCCCAGGCCAAGGGATATCCCAAGTTCAAATCTGGCCTCAGACACTTCCTAGCTAGATGACCCTGGACAAGTCATTTACCTCCGCTGCCTAATCCTTACTACTTTTCTGACTTGTAACCAATGCACAGTGTTGATTCTAAGATAGAAGGTAAAGGTTTCAAAGAAAAAGTGCTACATTCAACCTGCCAGCAATGAAAAAAAAAAAATCAACAGTGGTCAATGGATTAAACAAGATCAGTTCATTTCCTAATCCTAAAGAAGAGCAATTCCAAAGAATGTTCAAATTATGGAGCAATTATGCTCATTTCCTGCAAGTTGGGCTTCAGTTATATGTGAAGCAAGAATTAACAGAATTGCATGAGAGGCAGAGGAAGTAAAGACCAAATTATTAATTTTTTCTGGATTTTGGCAAAAAGTGTTAACTGATTAGATCTCTTTGAACGCCAAATGTCTTCTACAAAAGTCTTCTACAGCACTGCAATTCAAAAGCATCAATTCTGCAGCATTCAGCTTTCCTTATAGTCCAAATCTCACAGCCATTGCTACTAGAAAAACCACAGCTTTGACTATATGGATATTTGTCAGCAAGGTGATGTCTCTGATTTTTAGTATACTGTCCAGATTTGCCATAGCTTTCCTTCCAAGAAACAAGCATCTTTTAATTTTATGAATACAGTTACCATCTGCAAAGATTTTTGAGCCTCAAAATGTGAAATCTGAGACTGCTTCCATTTCTTCTCCCTCATTTGTCATGGAACCAGTTGCCATGGTCTTAGTTTGTTGTTGTTGTTGTTGCTGGGTTTGTTTGTTTGTTTTTTGGTGAATTTACTATCTCTGATTTGTATAGATCAAACAAAATAATTGGAATAATATGGAACGCAGTTGTATTTCCTTACCACTTTTCTGAAAGCCAATTTTGAATACTGAACCATAAAGGAATATATATTTTTATCACGTGCCCAGAAAGACATATTTCTAATAGATCTTTTATTCTTTCTTGACATTGTGTAGTTTTTGTATAATCCCAACTGAAAAATAACACCTCTTTTTTTAAATTCCTCATGTTGCCAGATTTTGCATGATTTCTTGGCAGTGTTATAAAATAAAACTAGATGTTGTATAGATGGAGAGGGAGAGGATGATATGACACCTCCCTCCTTTATAACAGTGCCCAGGCAGGATCCTTTAGGTCAATGGATATTATCCCTTTGGGTCCCACCTGGAGTTGATTGATATTCTATAATGGACTCTTTAGCTTGGTAACGGTTTGTCTCTGACTGCGTATCCCCTTCCCAGAGAAGTTAGGAAATAACCTCTCCAGGAAGGTACTTTAAAAAGGCTTTGACTGTATTTAACAAAGATGGGGTATTGGGATTGTATAGAGGTATTTGTGAAACCCTAATTAAATTTGGTAATGATAAACCCTTAAACTGTAGGCAAGTAATGAATCAGGATGGTTAGTTCCTCTCTGGTCCAGCCTGGCCACAGCCACACCAGAGTAGGCAAATTGCTGCTTGATGATTCAGCTTCTTCTCCTTTGCTAGATGATATGCCTAACCAGTCCTTGGGATATCCACCCCTTTCCAACCTCTTCATCTTCTCCTGCCCACTTTCTGGATCCCTCCTGGGCCCTGGGAAACCTAGATAACTAAGATGATTGATTTCCTAATATCTAGGGGCAGTAGAATCAGAGATGATGGTCTGGGTACAGGTTGATGATGTTAACAGGAACAAACAGGAAGATCTTGCAAGGTTGAGCCCAGCAAGTCTTAATCCCACAAAAGACCAGGATCCACAGATCTCAGGTCTCAGGGAAGGGAAAGGAACCCTCAGCCAGGGCTGCCAGGGTGTTTTATACCCTCCTGGGCCAACTGCTCTCCCCTGTCCTCATGGCCCTCTGGGAACATTCCGATATCCAATGGATCCAGCTGTCAATCAACAGTATGGACTCCTGGCTCCCAGAGATTTAATATAACAGCAGTCATGGAAGACATGCTGAACCTGAGTATGAGCTAGAACCTAAGCCCCTCAAAGGACTCACATTAACCCTCCCCAGATAAAGAAATAATGAACTCTGAATGAGTTTACGCATATTTTCTTTTTCCTTCTTCCTTTTAAAAAAGTAATGATGAAATTTGTTTTGCATGACTATAAGTTTTGTTATTCTTGCCTTCTCACTGAGTAGAAGAGGGGGTTGAGGGAGGAAAAGAATTTGGATTTGAAAAAAAGGATAAAAAAGTCTCTGTACTTTAAAAAAATTATTGGATTACCTAAATTCCACAATCAAAAAAGAGATTCAATATCATATTTCTGGAAATCATAAAAATAAAATTTCTCAGGCTTCTTAGAACCAGAGTAAAATAGAAATAAAAAGAATTCATCAGTCATGTATCATAAGAAACCCCAAAACAAAAACTTTCAGAAACATTACAGTGAAATTCTAGAGTTCCCAGATCAAAGAAAAAATACTGCAATAAATAAAAAAGAAAGAATTAAAGTGCTTAAGGAACTTTGATTGGGATTACATATGATATAGCAGACACCATTATGAGGAACATAGAACTTGTCCAAAAGGCAAAAAATATAGGCTTATGATGAAGAATAATTTATCTAGCAAAAATGAATTAAATTTTATAGAGTAAGAAATGGATATTTAATGAAATAAGTATACTTCCAAGCATTTCTGATGAAAGATTGGAATTGTGTATAAAATCTGGAGTTCAAACACAAAAGTCAAGAGGATATATAAAGTAAATAATAGGAGCACTTAGGTAGCACAGTGGATAGAGTGCCAGGCCTGGAATCAGAACATCTGGGGTTCAAATCTGCCTTCAAATACTGATTAGATATGTGATCCTAGTCAAGTTAGTTAATCCCATTTATCTAGTTTTTGCTCTTCAGTTATAGAGCTGTTACTAGGTCAGGAAGTGTTTCAAAAAAAAAGTAAATATAAATAGTAATAAAAGACTAAACAAAGATTAATTTCTTTCAGTCTAACATGAGGAGATGATATGTGTGTCAATCAGCAAATTTTTTAAGTGTCTACTATATGCCAGGCATTGTGCTAAACAATTGGATCCTCTGAACCCTCTCATCATGAAGTCATAGAGGAAACCTAATTAAAGACATCCTGGGAGTTCTGTTACATAATGATGATTTTAAGAGAATGTAAAAATATGGGAAGAAAAATGTGCTGAATGGTAGAGGAATGGAAAGGAAGATTAGAGAAAATTATCTCATATAATCAGGATATGCAAATAGACAGCTATGTAATGAGAAACAGGTACAGGAGCTACTCATTCTCTTCTGAACTGGTAAAAAGAGGGAAGAATACTTACATATACTTAACTGAAGCAAAGGAAGGGCAGGATCATAAGGAAAAGGGAACATTGGATAGAAGGTTGAATATGGGATGAATTAGTGCTCAGTAAAACAAATTCTAATTAAAGATTTAAAAAAATTTATAGTTATTTTTCAGGTAGCAAAAAAGGGGAATCTGAAGGAGTGCCTATTAATAGAAGAATGGCTAAATTAAGTTATATGAATGTGATGAAATGCTACAAGAAATGATGAAGAAGAAATTTCGAAGAAGCCAAGACAACAATTATACAATGACAATAATATGGTAAAGACTTTGAAATACAGTTGCTATATCATGGTTCATTTATTGTGGCTTAACTGTATTGCTGGTTTTTAAAAACTATATATCTAATTCTGTATCCTGGAGTTTTTCCTATATCTCAGGATTTTGTAGATGAATACCATACTGTACACAATGGAAATGCAGTACATCACTACCACTTGCACAAGTTTGCCAACATGAAAGTGTACATGACACAATTGGCTGATGGAATGAAAGATGACCAACCACAGCACTGTGTTCTGTATCTTTGGCACCAATTGGCTCAGTAACTGTAGCATCAGTCTGTTTACTCTCTCATACTATGCCCATAAGTTCAGCATCTCTCCTTGTCCACTTCACATCGACAACTGATCGCTGTGCGTAGTATTGCTCTACCATGTTCTGTTTTTGTGAAGTTTTCATAAAAGTTTGAATTTATTTCAGGCCCTATGTCACCGAAATGTTCTGAGCCTTCTAAGACTTCTGGCAGTGAACCCACACACCAGAGAAAGATGCTTACCATCAAAGAAAAGGTGGAACTTCTCAACATGTTAAGGCAAAAGCTGTAGGCCACCATTATAGGATAAATGAATCTACTATTTGCTACATAAAGAAAGACGAGAAGAATATTACATCTACGGCAACAATGAATGACCTGATTGATGTCCTCTCACAATCATTGATGTGAAGAGCTGACAGAGATGACAAAGTCAGCAAGGGAAGAAGAGGATGAGGAACAAGATGAACTACATGTTGAAGAAGAGGAGGAGGTTCATCTAACACTCAATTGTCTTGCAACCATGGTCGGAATGGCCAAAGAACTTTAGTGAGTGGCTGATGAATGGGACCCCCAGATGCTTCATTCGTTGCCCTTCATAAATACAATCGCAAGTGGCATGTCAGTTTATAAAAACCTTCTCACTCAGAAGAAAAAACAGCGCCAGCAACTCCCCATAACTATGTTCATCACTCAGATGAAGAGATCAGTTATGCCTACACCTTTAGCCAAAATAGAAGTTATAGCCCAGAGTAAAGATACTGCAGCACCTGATGCAGTGCCTGATGAAGTGGTGCCTTCAGAAGAGCTATAATGGTCTTCTTGGCTGGGCAGTACATTTATCTCATGGTCAGCACCATCAGTACTACTTCAGAGCTACATAATTCAAGATCTTCATCATTCAAGTTGTGGTATAGTACTTCATTGGTGAGTACCCATATACAATTTTATATGTTCTTAAAATTACATAGATTTAAAAGTGCAGAAAGTGTTTAAGAGCATATGGAGTATTATAAGAGTGTGGGAAAGGTTAATAAGTGTGGAAAAGGTTTATAGGAGAGTGGAAAGGGTTTATAAAGCCTTAAAATATATATAAATAATAAAATAAATATGAAGCCACTACTTAGCAGATTTTCACCTGTTGCAAGAGTCTCTGGAACATACTCCCATGATTGGTGAGGGATCACTATAATTAAGAATTTTAATCCTACAATTGTAATGGCCAATCATAATTCCATAGGGCTACTGATGAACATACAGCCCTCTTCCTAATAGAAAAATGAAATGAAGAATTCAGAATGCAGAATCATATCTAACCACTTACATATGAAAACACACATATATATATATTATATATAAATAAGATCCAAAGATATATGTGTGTGTATGTGTATAAAATTTCTAGCCCCAAAGCCCATTGGTATAGAACTCTTTCCTCTTATTGCTGGAAATCAACACCCTTTGGCCTGAATAAAGGGTAGAGTAGAGTTGGAGAGAGGAGAACCCTGCCCTCTTTGGGCTTTCTTTAAGATGCTTTAGTTTCTTTGGGTTTTGAAGTAGTACTCAGGGGAAAATATAAATTCCTGAGTGCCTATATTAGCAAAAAAGAGAAAGAGGAGATCAATAAAATGGGCATACAACTAAAAAAAACTAGAAAAAGAACAAATTAAAAACCCTCAGAGAGAAACTAAATTGGAAATCATAAAAATTAAAGGAGAAATCAATGAAATTGAAAGTAAAAGGACTATTGAACTAATAAATAAGATTAGGAGCTGGTATATTGAAAAAAAAACAAAGTATTGGTTAATCTAATAAAAAAGAAAGAAGAAAATCAAATTAACAGTATCATGAATGAAAAGGGGGATCTCACCCTAATGAAGAGGAAATTAAGGCAATTATTAAGAGCTATTTTGCCTAATTATATGATAATAAATATGGCAATCTAGGTGAAATGAACAAATATTTACAAAAATATAAATTGCCTAGACCAGTGATGGGCAAACTTTTTAAAGAGCGGGAGCCAAAGGAAAGGAAATACTCATCTGTCAGTCTGTTTCTAAGGCAACTTTCAAAGTTTCATTGTATTATATCCTACTCATTGTATCTGTCAGATTAGGAATAATGTCACGCAACCAGAAAGAGCATTTCAGGGGGCCGCATCTGGCCTGTGGGCTATAGTTTGCCCATCACTGCTCTAGACAATTTAAATGTTTTGGAATCTATTTGCCAAGGTAAACTCAGGCATTATATGACCACAACTACAAAACACTTTCCACACAGATAAAATTAGATCTAAATAATTGAAAGAACATTAATTCCTCATAAGTAGAATGAGCTAACATAATAAAAATGACAATCCTAACAAAATTAATTTACTTATTCAGTAAAATACCTATCAAACTACCAAAAAACTTTTTATAGAATTACAGAAAAAATTATAACAAAGTTCGTCTGGAAGAACAAAAGATCAAAAATATCAAGGAAACTAAAATGTGAAGGAAGGTGGTCCAGCAGTACCAGATCTTAAACTATACTACAAAGCAGTAGTCATCAAAACAATATATTACTGGCTAAGAGACAGAAGGATGGATCAATGGAATAGACATGGGATAAATGACCTCTGCAAGCTAGTGTTCAGTAAACCCAAAGATCCCAGCTTTTGAGACAAGAACCCACTATTTGACAAAAACCACTGGGAAAATTGGAAAACTATATGGAAAAAATTAGGTTTCAATCCACATCTCACATTCTATACCAATGATAGCAAAACTTTTAGAGATAGAATTCCATGCCTTCCTCCCCCCTCCCCGGGACCACATGCCATGCCCAATCCCCCCAATCAAGTGTCTGGCATGCTCTGCCCTGCTCCTTACCCTACACAGGGGAGGGAGGAAAACACTCCCATTGGGCAGAGGGGTGGGTAAACTGAGGAATGTCCTCAGATAGTATAGAGAGGAGGAAGAGAGTGGCCCAAGGACTCTGTTCCCCTCCAGATCTGCTACCTGTGAACCACTCACCTTACCCACTGTGCACTCCCATTGGGCTGCTGGGAAGAGGGGCAGGAGATGTAAAAAAATGTCATCAGACATGGTGGAGAGGGGAAGGGGAACAGCTCAGCCCAAGTCCCTTTGCTTTTCTAGTTACAAACTCTGGGGGTCAGAATGGGGAGGGAAGGTGGTTAAGTACCCACAGAAAGTGCTCTGAATGCCAGTTTTGGCACCCATGCCATATGTTTGCAATCACTGCCCTATACCAAGATAAATTAAAAATAGGTAAATGACTTACATATAAAGAGGAAAATTATAAGTAAATTGGATGAACATAGAATAGTGTCAAATCTATGAAAAAGGAAAGAATTTAAGACCAAGCAAGAGACAGAGAACATTGCAAAATGTAAAATGAATAATTTTGATTATATTAAATTAAAAAGGTTTTGTACAAACAAAAACAATGCAATCAAAATTAGAAGGAAAACAACCAACTGGGGAAAATTTTTATAATAAAAATCTCTGACAAAGGTCTAATTTCTCAAATTTATAAGGAACTAAGTCAAATATACAAGAAATCAAGCCATTTCCCAATTGACAAATGGTCAAGGGACATGAATAGACAGTTTTCAGATGAAGAAATCAATATTAACAATAATCACATGAAAAAGTGTTCCAAATCCCTCCTGATTAGAGAAATGCACATTAAACAACTCTGTGGTACCACCTCACACCTAGCATTGGTCAATATGACAGTAAAGGATAATAATAAATGTTGGAGGAGATATGGCAAAATTGAGCCACTAATACTACATTGCTGGTAAGTTATGACTTAATCTAACCTTTGATCCCAGCAATTTAACTACTAGATTTTGTTATATTGAATCTCTGGGAGCTTGAAGTTCACCTTTGATTGACAAATAAGTCAGTTGGATGGAATGTTCCCAGGGAAGTCATGCGAAAGGCAGGAGGAGGGGCAGTTGAGAATCCTGAGAAGGGATTCTGGGTTTTTTTGACCTGTGCTAAGACTGGAGATCGGTGGATCCTGGTCTTGGAGTGAGAGGGTGCAAACATCTCTCTGCAAACTCTTGCTGTACTTGAGATACTGTTCCAACCTGTACCTGACCACCACCTTGGTGTCTACTGCCCCTAGATATTAGGAGTTTCATCATCTAGATATCTAGGTTTCCCAGGGCCCAGGAGGGATCCGGGAAGTGGACAGGAGACGAAGGAAGTGTGGAAATAACTCAACTGTAAGGCTGAAGATCTATTGAAGAAGAAGTCAAAGATATCCCAGCAGTTTACCTACTCTGGTTTAGTCCTGGTCAGGCTGAACCAGAGGGAAGCTACATTGATTCTTCATCTGCTAGCAGTTGAGATTTTATTAGTAATCATTAGAATAGGGTCTCCTATACCACAGTCTTTACCCTTATCCTACTTGTTCAATATAAAATTTAAAGTACCTTCCTAAAGCAGTTTCCAAGCTTGTTTTGGGAAGGGAGAAATCTCAGTCAGAATACAAGGTGTTATCCTAGCTAAAGAGCCCAAATCAACATATCAATTAACCCCAGGTGGGTCCTGATGATACCTCTTAGACCTGAAGGACCCTGCCTGGGCAACTGTTATAGGGGAAAAAGGTCATCTTATTTTTCTCTGTACATCAATTTACCATCTCAAATAGATCAAGAGACCTCCCATAATTATAACAGTTTGTACCCCAAAGAGATAATAATGAAAAATATTTGTACAAAAATATTCCTAGCCACACTCTGTGGTGGTAAAAAATTGGAAAATAAGGGGTTATCTTTCAACTGGAGAATGACTGAACAAATTGTTGTATATGATGGTGATGGAATCCTAACTATTGTGCTGTAAAGAATGATGAACTGGAGGATTTCTATATGAATTAGAAGAACCTCCAGGAAATGATGCAGAATGAAATGAGCAGAACCAAGAGAACATTGTACACAGAAAGTGAAACACTGTGGAATGATCAAATGTAATGGACTTTGCTACTACCAGTAGCAATGCAATGATCAAGGACACTCCTAAAGGATTTATGAGAAGGAATGCTATTTACTCAAGAGAAAGAACTATGGGAGTAGAAACTCAGAAGAAAAACATATGACTTAAAAAAACATAGAGCTTATTACTTGTTTACATGGGCATATGATGTGGGGTTTTGGTTTTAAAAGATTGGTCTATTACAAAAATGAATAATATGGAAATAGATATAATATTTATATAATCCAGTGGAATTGCTTGTTGTCTCTGAGAGGGGGAAGGGAAGAGGAGAAGGAAAGAAAATGAATGGTGTGAACATGGAAAAATATACATTTTTTTATTTTTTTAATTAGTTTCTATGTGCTTTGGGTGCTTCTGGCTTCTATCTTTGACTATCCCAGTTTACTACACTAGAGATTTCAGGGAACTTTTCCCTCGGAAGAGATCTAGGACTCTCTTCATTGAGCTGCATTACCTTACTCTCTAAAGAAAAACTCCTTCACTCCATATAATCTAGTATGAATTTGCCTATGTATATTTTCTTTGATTTCCATTTTGCTTCTGACTTGTATAAATGGGTTTCTTTGACTCCTGGTATGTGTTTTCATTGTGAAACTTATAAAACCTCCTTTCCCCATTAATGATCAGCAATCAGAAGTTTAGATTGAACTTGAAACTATATGCCTAGACTAATAACATTTAAGGGAGCAGATAGATATTTCTATCCCAGTATCCTCTCTCTGTGAAGAAAGTAGAGTAGTCAAATTTGGGTTCCAACCTCCTATTTCTCCTCTTGATAGGAATTAGTCTCCCTTGTGCAAGGGTTGGGGGAAAAGAGGCTAAAAATATTTGTACTCTTTTCCCTTTGAGCCATATAATGTCATCTTTGCTATATGGGATGGTGCATCCTTCATTATATATATACACATATTTATAATGTATTTCTGTATCCAATTTCTGTCCTTTTGACTAGTCCAGATAAGAGTGAGATTGAATTGTATGTATAAAATACATAAAATAAAATACACATTTTTAAATGGGGGACGGGGTTATGCTGCTGTTTTCAACTGAGGAGAGGAATTGGAAGGAGAAAAAGTGAAGGTATGTTTTTAGTGTATGAAATTTTTAAAAATGAAAATAAATCAATTAATTTTAAAAAGAAGAGGAGAGGGTCAAATTGAACTGGTTCACTGGAGTATTAAGATGGGAAAGGGAAGAGAATGTGGATAGTGCAAAGTTAATGGACTAAGAAAAAAATGAGAGGGAAAGATATAAAAAGTGGTAGTGAGGATCAGGAACAGGTTTTGGAATTGAAAAGCAGAGGTAGAAGTGGAATGACATCAGATTATGAACACATAAAGTCAATTCTGAATACATAAACATGGATTCAGAACACTTGTGGATGATGGCAAAATCAAGAGCATATTTATCTCAGTGTTTAGCTATGGTATGGGAAATAGGTCATGGGAAATTAGTAAATTGAAGAACTGAAAGGTTGGGGTATTTGGAGGAGTACTGTAAGTATGAGGAAGCACTTTAGAATAAGAACAAAATTAGGGGAAAGAGAAAGATTTTGAGCCAGGCATCATTGAGAAAGGAAGACAAAGGAGCTACCAGAATACTGATGGGATGAATATGAATTGAATGAACCTCAAAGAAGGATAGGTTATTGAGTGACAGTACTAAAGGGTGAAATGACAATCGAGAAGGAGTAATCTAGCAGCCCAAGCAATACCAATGACAAGGGAGTATGAGTGAAAGTGCAACTAGCAATGCCATCAGGAGAGAAATTGGATCTCAGTGAATGCAAGAAGACAGAGGGAGCAAGAAAGGAAGAGGACAATTTAATATCTATGACCATTAAACTGTTTCTGTGACCATTGTATTCAGGAAATATAGATTTTCTCGGGTTTCTTCAAAATTATCCCTTCAACATTTCTTATAGGACAATAGTATGAAAAATAAACAGCCAACACTTCTGATCATATCAGGAGACATACAAATGTTATAAATTAATTTGAAGTGTCACTATCACCAGGCATCTTTGGTTCCCTGATGATGAACACGAAAAAGTTGAAAAAAAATCCTGACATGAATTTCTAAGTTTCCATTTACAGGTCCCTGTATGCAAATTTAGGTCCCCAGTATTCCATCCCAAGAAACTTAAACCTATTATTATTGGTTCAAGAAAGTGACCCCCAAAATCACTTATACTATAAACAAATGGAACTAGGATGAGTAAAGATTCTTGATTATCAGCCCTCTAAATAAAGAAGTGAATATAACAGAATAAGGATTGTACATAGATGGAATTCTAATAAATAACAAGTTTCTGATTTTATTCCAGATTCTGAAAAATTGAAAGCTATAGGGGTGGACTTTGTAGTTCCTCAAGTAGTTAGGCATCCAATAAATATTTATTATTTTTCAGTCTTTTCAGTTGTGTCCAAGTCTTTGTGACTCCATTTGAGGTTTCACGGCTAAGATCTCACAGTGGTTTGCCATTTAATTCTCCAGCTCATATTAAAGATGAAGAAACTGAGGTAAACAGTGTTGTTAAGTGGTTTGTCCAGGGCCATCACACAACAAGTATCTGAGCCTAAATTTGAAATCAAGTCTTCCTGACTTTAGGCCTGGTGCTCTAGCCACTTTGCCACCTTACTGCTTTTCAAAAATTGTTGTTCAGTTATTCAATCATGTCTCACTCTTCATGAGCCTATGGACCATCCTGACCTTGATGTTTTCTTGGAAAATATATTAGAATAATTTGCTATTTCCTCTTCTAGTGGATTAAAGCAAACATGAGTTAAGTAACTTGTCCAGGGTCACACAGGTAGTGAATATCTGAGGCTGGATTTGAACTCGGGTCTTCCTGACTTCAGACCCATCACTGAGCCATCAAGCTGCCTTCTAAAAAGACATTAATTAAATTAAAACATTTATTAACCTTCTACTATTTTATTAGATATTGTGCCAATCTCTAGAGATACAAAGAATGGCAAAGGATATTCCTTGGCTCTCAAAGAATTAAGTTTAAAAGAGGAGAAAACAAACAACTATGTACAAACAAGACATAGGATAAACTGGGGAGACAGATCTCCAGACTATCCATGTGATAGCATTCCATTTTAGATTTTTTCAGGTTAAATTTCACAAATATAAAATTTACAAAAAACCAAGCCATTCTCCAATCAACAAATGGTCAAGGAACACAAATAGGCAGTTTTCACATGATGAAATCAAAACTATCAATGTCTATTAT
Source organism: Gracilinanus agilis (assembly GCF_016433145.1). Taxonomy (NCBI): domain Eukaryota; kingdom Metazoa; phylum Chordata; class Mammalia; order Didelphimorphia; family Didelphidae; genus Gracilinanus; species Gracilinanus agilis. The sequence goes on along the minus strand of NC_058130.1, from coordinate 288,823,326 downwards.
CACTACTAAGTCTGTAGCCCAAAGAGATCAAAGGAAAAAGGAAAAGAAATTCATATTCAAATGATTTATGTGTATGCCCATCAATTTGGGAATGGATGAAAAAGTTGTGGTGTATATTGTAGTATAACAATACTACTGTGGTATACGAAATACAAAGGAGGACAGTTTCTGAAAAACAGGGAAAGACTTATGTGAAGTGAGAAGAATCCAGGAGATCATTGTGCTCCATAACAGCAATGTTGTAATGATGATCATATATAAAAACTTGGCTACTCTGATGAATACAGTGATCCAAATAATTCCAAAGAAGTCATGATGAAAATATGTTATCCACTTCCAGAGAAAGAACTAATGAACACTGAGGTAAAATAAAATAATTTCTATACTTCCCTTTTTTGTGTGATATCATTAATACAGAAATACATTTCCCAAGATTTCATATATGTAACTGATATTGTTTGTCTTCTCAGTGGGCAGGTGAAAAGTGGAAAAAAAACACCTGAATTTAATCTAAAGTAAATAAATAATAAAAATGAAAAGTTTAATAAATTTGAAAAACAAAAAAGGTAGTAACTCTTTTCATCAATCAATCAATAAATCAACAAGCATTTAGTATGTGTCTTGAACTTTGTTAGGTGCTAGGGATAAAAAGACAAAAATGAAACTGCTCTGCCCTCAAGAAATGTTTATATTGTATCAGAGGAAATATTACATATAAAATATATACAAAGTAAATACAAGTTATTTCAGCAAGATGATCTTCTATTTTGCATAAGAATCTTATCCTTGATACTAAAATAAAACTCCATTTTAATGAGGATGGAAAGGATTCAGAGAAGATTCTGTGAAGGTCAGAATAAAATCAGACCCCGTATCTGTTAAGACAAAGAACCATTGAAGTTTCAAGAGGCTAGAGATTATAATCTTTTAAAGTTGTTTTATACAAAGTACATATCATTAGATACCAAATAAATACATCCTGATAGAAGAGAGAGAAGAAAAAGGCAGCTAAAAATTTAACCCAAGATTCTGAATTAGGATTTTTAGAGAAAAATTGAAACCTTGTTTACTAAAAACAAACTAAACCTGAACAAGGTCATAATCCATTCTTTTTAATTCAGCTTTCCTTTTCATAGTGCCCCATTCATAGACCTATCAAAAGAGTCTGGTCTCTTTAGGGATGGCAAATCAACTCATTTCACAATCCCCAAATTCACTATATTTTTCTGGTATAAGTCGCTGCCCTTGATTCATAACCTACTAGGAGTTTTATTGTTATGGGTGGGAATATTAAAATCTCAGTTTTCACAGGCAATAGAAGCAGCAAGGATAGAGTTGAACAACATAAAACTGTATTGCTCAGGAAGTGGGTTCTTTAGCCACATCCTGGCTAAGTTTGATCAGCTCAGGGTGGTGTCTTCTGAAATGCTTGACCATCTAGAAACTGCTTAGCTTTGTAGCTTCAGAAAAGGCAAAATAAGGGTTCTCTGTGTGGGAGAGTAAGGCCTGATGTAGGTGATGGAACTTTAATTTGTATTTTTTTCATGTTTTATCTTTATTTTATTTTAATAAATTTCCACATAAGTGAATGGAATTTTAAAAGAAGATACAGGTTTTATAAGTTAAAGAGGAAGTGCTTTCCAGGCATGGGCATTTGAGTTCAGAGATGGAGTGGTTGGTTTGGGGGGTAGGGTTGTTTTTTAATGAGGAATAGCAAGAAGCCTACTTTCAATGAAATATATAAACTATGTCTGAATGGGAAATAATTTGTAATAAACTTTGAAAGTAAGGCTGGAACCAGATTGCAAAGGGACTTAAATATCCAACAAAGGAGTTTGTATTTTGCCTTAAAAGCAGTAAGGAGTTACTGGTGAATTTTTGTTTTTGTTTTTTAGCTTTTTTGGTCAAGACCTGTTCTTCAGGAATATCACTTTGACAGATGAGTGAAGGATGGATTAAAGAAGGGAGGCACTCAAGGCAAAGTGATGAAGTAGCTTGGTACTGTAATGGTCCAGATAAGAGAGGTAACAAGGAACTAGGTTGATAGTTATGTGAACAGAGACAGGGATGAATTTGAAAGATATTGTGGAATCAGAATTGATAAGTCATGGTAATCAACAGGATAAGAAGTTGATGGCTCTTAGGTTGTAAAAGTGAATGAATGAAACAGGGATATTAGGAAGAAGGGAGGGTTTAGGGAGAAAAAATGAATCTCATTGTCTTTATAATGAATTCGAGATGTCCATAAGACATCCAATTGGAAATATTCAACAAGTAATTGATGATTCAAAACTAGAGGTCAAGGGGCCACTAGGTGGGCTCAGTGGATAGGAAGTGAGGAGATTAGAAGCCCTGGGTTCAAATCTAGCCTCAGACACTGGAGATGGGAAGCCCTGGGTTCAAATCTAGCCTCAGACACTTCCTAGCTGTGTGACCCTGAGCAAGTCACTTGACCCCCATTGCCTAACTCTTGCCTCTCGTCTGCCTTGGAACCAATACATAGTACTGATTCTAAGACAGAAGTGAAGAGTTTAAAAAAATGGAGCTCGCTGGATTTTATTTATATTGCCAGAATTTATCTTCCTCTAATCCTGCTCCATCCTTTTATGTGTTTTCCTCCAGCAGAATCTAAGCTCCTGGAGAGCACAGACTTTCTTTTTACTTGTATTTTGCATATTTTTATGCATTACTTGTATATTGCAAAAGCATATGTATTTGAATTAGTTATATAGTTATCTGTGTATGTGCAATATCCCTTCCATGCATCAGTGCCCATATTTTATCTAAATATTCCATTACCTAGTACAGTGTCTTCTACAAAAAAAAAAGTGCTCAAGAAATGCTTTTTTGAATAGAAAAAACTGGGAATTAAATCTAAAAATGAATTGCCACAGCAAGACAAAAATAAATTCAAAATGTCTAGCTGTTAAAATTTTATATGTGATAACAAAAAGGGAAGTTACCTTTTAAAAACATGACTTGTACCTGCTAAAGTCAGTAACTATTCAAATTGCTATCTATCTACACTACCATGTGTGATGAAGGAATAAGGTGAAGGCAAGGTTTCATGAAATTGATTTAAATTTAAATAGAAACAAAATCTTTTTATACTGGAAATAGGAAACAGCTCACCTGCAAGTTCCATGTCTGTTTTACATATTCTCTGATGAGGTTTTCCTTCAAATCTTCAAATGGGCCAGTCTTAGGTTCTACTCCAGGTGGTCGATTAAAAGGTTTCTTCAGAAGACAAACCAAGCCATCAGACTCTTGAGAATGATAAATACAGAGTTCAGCAGGGCTCATGTGGGTCCTCCCCCCTGCGATGGCATATGTCCCATTCAGCTCCCTCTCAATGGTGTAATGATGAGCCTTCCTTCCAAAAGCCACAGATAATGCAAAGCCACCCAGGTAGTTGCGACTCTGGCGAAGTAGGTAGAGTCCATCACCCATTCCCCCCTGCACAAGATAATCTTCTGCTTCTTCACGGGTTATGTTGCCAAAGAAAAAGGGCAAATGGTTTGCGCTATCAACTATGCAGGTCGCCATGGCCACCTATTAGGCCAAAAGTGATACTCTGTACCTAATAAAGAAAAGAGAGCATAGAGTTGTCAACTTGGGGATACAAAAGACAAATAAAGCAGGAAAAGGGTTAAAAAAACAATGGATGCAAAAACTGACTCCTAGAAAGTTGTAGAGGAATAGCTCTAAAATCATAGGATCACAGATTTAGAGCAAGATGGAAACTAAAGGTCATCTTGTTCAAACTCTTGTTTTATAGAGAAGAAAACTATGGCTCAGAAAATGAATCATTTACCTAAGGTCATGAAGTTATTAATAAGAATCAAAGTTTTGGAATTCATTCTCAGAATGGTTCTTGGTTCTGACATCTTCAATTTTGTTTTTATATAGTATCACAGTTGAGCTTTGATGGTTCTTGCATTTACATTGATGCAAGTATCACCATTTTGGGGTAAAGAAACTGAGACTGAGAGATTAAGAGCCTAATCCAGGATATCCAGTGGCAAAGATGATAATCAAACCCAAATCCCAGCAATCTAAAGCCCAGTGTTCATTTCACTACATTGATAATTGTGACACAAATCATTTTAGATTGAAAGCCTAATTTTTAAGATGAATCATGGAATGTTAGACCTAAAAAACCCTTAATGATCATCTAGAACAGTGGTCCCCAAACTTTTTTGGCCTACCGCCCCCTTTCCAGAAAAAATATTACTTAGCCCCCTGGAAATTAATTTTTTTTCATTTTAATAGCAATAATAGGAAAGATAAATGTACCTGTGGCCATCACCACCTCCCTGGATAGCTGCAACACCCACCAGGGGGCGGTAGCACCCACTTTGGGAATCACTGATCTAGAACAAATTCCTTAGGAACCAATGTGGTGCAATGGGGAAAAAAAATTAATAAAAATGAAAGAGTGAAAAAAATTCATATTAAATAATGGAAAGAGATCAACTAGAAAAACCATCAAGTTGTCAAATTTTAAAAGAGATACATAAAGGAGAAATCACAACATATATAAGTTTTTGACTTACTTCATATTCCCAAAATTTAGCATAGGGCCTAGTACATAGTAGGTGCTTAATAAATAATTGTATTTCCACAAATAAAGATGAAATAAAGGATTATTATCCAAATATCTTTTGTCAAACAAAACTGGCTAAGGAAAATGACAAATTAAATTGAGAAATATTTTTTAAAATATGAAATGTCAAGATTAACAGTAGAAGCAATAGAGAATTTAAATAAACCAATCATAGAAGAAGCAAATGAACAATGTGAAGATAGAATTAACTCTCCCTTTGTCTATTTTTAATCAAATCAAGAATTTAAAGTACCCCTACTTAGGTAACCTTTGAGTAAAAGAGCTCACAAGTCACACCCTGAAAGGCCACAAGCACTGCTCCCCCGGGGAAGTGCTAGGCAAATTGGGAGACTGCAATTGGTTCCTGTAAAGAAGAAGAGATATAGGAAGTGAAAAAGGTGGATAAAAGGCTAAGCCTGGGGACTGATTAATTCACTCTGCATCAGTAAGCCAGGTTGGAGGAGGACTCTTTCCTTCCTTGGTTGGTTTGGGAGAGACTCTTCCCTTGTATTTTGCATTGGTGAGTAGAGGTGAAGAGACATGCTTTTCCTTAGAGTCATTCTGTGTTGGTGGAACTTTGGGAGTTCTAACATTTTGTTATAATATTCTTGAGAGTTTTCATTTTGGTATTTCTTTAAGTGAACGTTAGAACTCCAAGTTCAAGGTATAAATACTGCTAAGAGTCAGAAAGAAACAATTTAAATGTCATGGAGCCACAGTCAATATCACAAAAAAATTAGTACTTTCTACATTAAAGGATGAGAGGGTTTGGTATATAATATTTCAGAACATAAAGGAACTAGGATTACAACCAAGAATCACTCACATAGTGAATTTGAGTATAATCCTTCAGGGGAAAATGGATATTTAGTGAAATGGAGGGCTTTTAAGTACTCCTGATGAAAAAAAACACAAAGCTGAACAAAAAATTTGATTTTCAAATATAAGACTCAAGAGAAGAATAAAAAGGTAAACAGTAAAGAAAAAATATAAAGGATTTAATAAGAATCAACTGTTTATATTCCCACACAGGAAGATGGCTCTTGTAATTTCTTTAGAACTACATCACTTTTAGAATAATTAAAAGTATACATAGAGGGTATAGGAATACCTTGACTATGATGGGATAATATAAAAAAAAAAACAACCCCAAAACAAAATGAAATTAAAAGGTAAGAAAGAGGATTGTAATGGAAGAAGAAGGAAGGGAGAGCTATAATGGGGTAAATTATCTCACATGAAGAGGCACATAAAGTGTTATTACATAGTGGAGGAAGAAAGAAGTGGTGGCAGTACTTGAAACTTATTCTCTTTGGAAGTGGCTCAAAGATAGATTAGCACATACTCAACTCAGTATAGAATTGTATCATGCTATATAGAAGTAGTCAAGAAGGAGAATAAGACATGGTGTATGTGATAAAAGGAAAAAGAAAATTGGGTGAGATGTTGGTCAGAAGCAAAACACTTGTGATGAGAGGGTGAAAAGAGAAAAAGAAAAAGAAATGGTGAAATAGAATGGAGAGAAATACACAGTAATCATGAATATAAATGTAAATGGGAGGAAGTTAAATGAGTTATAGGAAGAAATAAACAGTAAAACTGTACTATTGGGGGACTTCAACTTTCCCTTCTTAGAACTAGATAAATTTAACCAAAAAATAAACAAGAAAGCAGTTAAGGAGGTGAATAGAATTTTGAAAAGTTAGATATGACAGACTTTTGGAAAGATATTGAAGGGATAGAAAGGAATATACCTATATTTCAGTGATATAGAGCCCCTACAAAAAAAAACTTGGATATAAAAACCTTACAGCCAAATGCAGAAGGGCAGAAATATCAAAAGCATCCTTTTCAAATCATACTGCAATAAAATTTACATCCAAAGTCATTGGCCTCACTCTATCTTTAAGACCAAATAATAGAGAGTATTATGACATGTTAATGGATGATGTTGGTTATGTAAAATGCTGAAACAAAACCAATGCAACCAAGATTAGGAAAAAAAAACACAGAAAATTGAGGAACCATTTTTTTACAGTAAGTGTCTCCAGTAAAAGCTTCATTTCTCAAATAGATAGAGAACTGAGTCAAATTTATATGAATATGTCTTTCCTCAATGAAAATTGTCAAATAATATAAACAGACAGCTTTCAGATGAAGAAATCGAAAGTAACTATAGTCATGAAAAAATGCTCTAAATCCCTATTAATTAGAGAAATACAAATTAAAACAACTCTGAGATATCACCTCACACCTATTAGATTGATTAATATGACAGAAAAGGAAAATTATAAATGTTGGAGCAGGTGAAATTGTGAACTGAACCAACCATTCTGAAGAGCAACTTGGAACTATGTCTAAAGGGCTATAAAACTGTGCATAATCTTTGATCAAGCAATACCATTATTTGGTCTATATAACAAAAAGGAAAAAAAAGAGAAAAGGGGATCATTTGTACAAAATATTTATAGCAGCTATTTTTATGGTGGAAAAGAAATGGGAACTGAGGAGATATCCATTAATCGGGGAATGGCTGAAGAAGATGTGGTAAATGATTGTAATGGAATACTATTGTGCTATGAGAAATGACAAGCAGGATGATTTTATACACACACACACACATACAAACACACGTGTGTGTGCACTTACACAAAAGACACATGAGCTGATGCAAAGAGAGGTGAGCAGAACCAGGAGAATATTGTACACACAGTGAAAGCAATATCATTAATTTGTGAACTATTTCACTTTTCTCAGCAATATAATGATCCAAGGTATCTCCAAATGATTCATGATGAAAATTGCTATCCACCTCCAGAGAAAGAACTGATAGATATTTGAAGGCAGACTTTTAACTTTATTTTATTTGTGGGTGGTTTTTTTAATATGTCTTCTATCACTTGATTAATATAGAAATATATTTTGCATGATTGCACAAGAATAACATATCAAATTGCTTAATACCTCAGAAAAAGGTTAGGAGAAGAAGGGGGACAGAATTAGAAACTCAAAATTTTAGAAAACAAATGTCAAAACTTGTTTTTACTTGTAATTGAGATAAAATATTTTAAAACATTCAAAGAACAATTATTCGAATATTAGTCGTTCAGACATTTGAGGAAAGTTCATTCTATGAAAAAAGTCCTAAATCAGAGAGATATCAATCAGATAAAGAAATCTATATGCCAATATCCCTAAAAGATATTAATGCAAAACTTTCAAATTAAATACATCATTTAGGGTTTATACCATGTATAAAAGGTTCATTCAGAATTTGGAAAACTATGAAAAAAACAGACTATATTAAGGCAAAAACACATGATTAAATAGACAAAATGTAACAATCATTTCTATTTAAAAAAAAAACATTAAGAAGGCATAAGAATAAAGGAATTTTTTTTCTTAATATATTAAAAAAAAATCTGTCTAAAACTAAGAGCCAGCATTAAATGCAATGGAAATAAGATAGAGGCCTTTCTAATATTATTCTCGTTTTAACCACTAGAATTTAACATTGTACTAGAAATTATATCTATAGCATTAAAACAGGAAAAATTAATTTAGATAATAAACATAGCCAAGAAGAAACAAAACTATTATTTTTACAGATAATACGATAGAGTGAATAAAATACTAGGTCTGGAGTTAGGAAGACCCAAGTTCAAATCTAGTCGTAGATATTTACTGTATGACCCTGGACAAGTCATTTATCCCTGTTTGTCTTAGTTCGCTGGAGAAGGAAATGGGAAACTACTAGACTATCTTTGCCAGGAAAACCCCAAGGACCTCAATGATCTATGGGGTCTTGAAGAGTCACATATGACTGAATGCCTGAATAACAACAAAATTCAATGAAAACTTGACTGTAACAACTTTATCATAAGAATATAAATAAAATGACCAAAGGTCTTTCTGCATATTAACTACAGGTTGAGAATATACAATCATCCCTCATTATATTCATTCATTGCAGCTTCACTGTATTATAGATTTAAAAAAAACAACAACATATCTAATTCTATATTGCCGAGTTTTCTCTATATCATGGGATTTTGCAGGTGAATACGTGCCGTCCTGTACACAACAGAAATGCAGTACACCACTCCCACCTGCACAAGTTTGCCAAGGTGAGATTGTTCATGGCACACTATTGACTGAGTGCTTGTGTTCTGTATCCTGGGTGCTGATTTGGCTCAATGACTGTAGCATCGGTCTGTTTGCTCTCCCGCTACTTCAAAAGATTTTCACCTACTGCAGAGGTCTCTGGAACGTAACTCCCGCAATAGGTGAGAGATCACTGAATATATATGAGCGAGAGGGAGTGCGCTGTACTATATTGGATAGAAGGGTGGTCTCCAAGTCAAGATGACCTAGATCCAAGTTCGTCCCTGGATACACTATTTAGGTGGCCCTGGACAAATCACTGAACTACTCTATATCACAGGCAAGTCTCTAACACTAAAAGTTGCAGATATTTTACTTGGAGTTCCTTTATAACAATGAAATTTCAGATTTAGTCAAATAAAAATGTATATAGCTATAAACATGGGGCATCTAGATGGCTCAGTGACTAGAGAGCTGGGCCTGAACTCGGGAAGTATAATAATAATGAGAGCCATGTAACCAATGTTATGATAGAGGGGGAGAGAGAGAGTCTATGAGGTGAGACTGTAAGACGGAAAAAAGGGTTTTATGGGTTCAATATATTAAAAGGTGGTCACCAATAAGCTCAAATCAAATTGACTTTTATGTAAATTTATTTACATGAGAGGAAGAAATTAAGAATCTATCTCATAGATTAGTCCAGGAATATCTTAACCTTCAGCTGAGAGTTAAAGGGCCTGAGGCCCGGAGATGAATGGAGCAAACTTCATTCACAAAGTCTATAAAGGAAGTTTCTTAATAGAAGTTCAGGAAGATTCAGTCTTTAAACTCACCATATGGAACAGTCTCGGTCATGAACCAGTGAAGCTCCCTCAGGTCTCCTTCACCACATTAGTTGCAGCCTCCCTCCCCCACCTCTTTGGAAGGGGTCACATATATATCACTTCCAATGCCTTCCCTTAGCCTGCATGTCCAATCACAATAGACGCTTTCTCATAGAAAGCTAAGGGGGTGGTGCGTTGACTCTGATTGGTTACTCACTCTAGCACACCTGGGTTAGGACCTCCCAGAATTGGAAGGTGCTTTCACCTTTGTATAGACCTAATTTAATTAACACAAGACTCTCTTGGAGCTCTCCCCTCTTGCCAAATATGCACTGTGGTAGACTTCGAGGGGGTGTCACCCCAAAACTGGGTGATTTGGATGGTCGTGCCACCCCACAGGAGTTGGGGATGAGGCCTCCTTATAAGATGAGGTATGTGATACCCCAATCTGATTCTGAATGAGGGTTGGGTTCAAGCAAACCTCCCCCAAGGTCACTCAACTTCACAGCGGGTAGCGGGTTGTCTGGCTCCAAGGTAGAGGCAATCAGACCAAGCTGTGATTTCCCTCCCCCTCGTTGTCTCTCAGACACTCTGGAATGCTGTCTAACTAATGAAGGGCTTTTATTATTTGCAATTTAGGGGCTGGGAAAAGGGGTGAAGGGCAGAGGGATTTTGCGGTACCCTCTTCTCTATTTCTATGGGGTCTGTCACTCAGAAGGGAATCTTTGGGGTTCCCACTCCCAAGCTTCTTCTCCCTCCCTTCTCCTTCTGTTTCTATTTCTATCCTTTCCTATATTTGTAAGTTTTGACTGAAAGGGTGTCTCTCAGCAAGGTTGGGTAATGGGAGAAGGAGCCTAAGAGATGCTCCTAAAATGGAGTCCTAAAACTTAGCTAAGTTGATGACTGAAGTCTTGCTAGGTGAGATGCGATGGAATCTTTGACCAGGAAATCGGGGTTTCATTGTCCAAAGAAAGATCCTTAGGAAGCCCTCAGGACTGGAATCAAGGTGAGATGTCCACCTCCTTCCTCTCTCAGTCCTCAGCCGGAGGCCTCCCTTTTCCTCCTCCTTCCTCTGGAGAATTTCCCAGAATTCTCTCTGGTCTCAACTGTCACCGACTGTCAGCCTTTCCTTCTCTGGCTCCTTTTGTCCCATCCCCCTTGCACAAATCCCATCGTTAGAGAAGATTCTTCTTCTTGAGTTTAAATCCTCTTCCTGAGTTCAAATTTGGCTTCAGACATTTACTAGTGACCTTGGGTAAGTCACTTAAACACTGATTACCTCAGTTTCCTCATCTGTAAAATGAACTGGAGAAGGAAATGGCAAACCTCTCCAGTATCTTTGCCAAGAAAACTCCTAATATGGTCACAAAGAATTGGACATGAATGAAAATGGCTCATAACAAAAAGATACTGCTATATATACTCATATACATACTCATATAGATATATATGCTATTATATTATGTTATATGCATTATAAAACAAAAATTATTAGATGCTCAGATAATAATAAAATAAATTACCTTTAATTTTTATTTTAGTTTCTTACTCATTAAATTATTATTAATAATTATCATTATTAATTAATAATTGAATGTTATATAAATTATATCTATTATATAATGTAATATAATAAAATAATTAATTGACAATTATTAATGATAATTTTAATGAGAGCTATATTATTGAATTATTAAACATCTTGATTTAACACTATAATACAATTCAAAGGTCTGGTTCTCAGTTTAATGATCATCACAGTTTATGTTGGTTATTGGCTCCCTGTTCATTTTTGCTCTATCATTTCCACAACTAAATTCATTCTTGGCAGAGAGAAGTAAAAGTAAAATGAAGATCTTCCTTCTATTTAATATCAATTATCATTCCATTCCTATCAACAGCTCTGTTTGGCTTCACCACAGAACACCTCCCCACCACAGGATAAACCTGACATCTCATTACCATGGTGATTGACTCAGGTTTTGATATTATATACTTTCTCAATTCATCCTCTATCCTAGGATTGGAAGCTCTGCAGTGTGAGCACTAACCCCTTCCAAAGCCTTCCTTTAAAGAGGACTCACAAACTTCAGAAAAGTTTTATTATCCATCAATTGATCTGCTTGGCTTCAACTCCACAGAATGCCACACCTCTTGATAGAACTCTCCATCTTTTCTGTGTTGTTTTCTCCCATTAAATTGTCAAAGAACTCCTTGAGGGCAGAGACTGTCTCTGTTTCTTATTAGTAACTCCAGAGCTTAGCCTAGTGCCTAGCATAGAGTAAACAATTTATTATTTATTAATTATTTACTATTGAATTTAATTAAATTTAACTCATTCCTTGTATTATGTATTTCCTTTATGCAAGAATTGGGATTCTCAATTCTAAACTACACATGCAATTTCCAAGTAAATTAGTATTTTTTATAACCTTTATCTTCCATCTAAGGACTCAATACTGTGAATTGGTTCCAAGGCAGAAAAGCGGTAAGGACTGGGCAATAGGGATTAAGTGACTTGCCCAGGGTCATACTGCTAGGAAGTGTCTGAGGCTAGATTTGAATCCAGGACCTTCTGTTTATAGGCACGGCTCTCAATTTACTGAGCCACAGCTGCCTCATTTCTAAAGTCATTTGGTCTATATTGAGATGACTATCTGATGGCTGGATGACCAAAGAATTTTTTTTTATTCTTAGTCACTCAATTTGTGCTTAGTGAAAGAAAGTAGTTACAGATATTATTCCCTAAAAAAATTTTTGCTACTTCCACCACCAACTTAATTTTGTATTGATAGGGAGGTAGATATGTATGGATATATATGTATATGTATATATAAATAATATACAGCAATTTGTGAGCATTGTCAAGCAAGTAGAAAGCTAAATTAAAGTGGGGGATAGGTCTGTCAACACCTGCAAGCATTTGTGTGGTAGAGTGGCTCCCAAGGGTTTTAAACTACCCATCTGTAACTCCTTTAGACAGCTGGACTGAAAGGTAACCAAAAAGGCTGGCCAACATTTTCTTATGAAAATGAACATCAAAAGAATCATATGCCCCAAGAACACCCAGGGATCCTTGAGACCCTTTCAGAGGATTACAAATCCAAAACTATTTTCATAAAATATGAAATTTTAATTTCTATTATTAATACATATTGAAAGACATAACCCATATTAACAAAATCTCTAGGGGTGGGTGCTCTCAACTATTTTTAGGAATATAAGAGGTCCCCAGACCAAAAAGTTTGAGAACCAGTATCCTAGCAAAGTTAGAATTAGAACTGTCGTTGTGAAATTAACTGTTTTTCATTATTGTCAGCTGAAAAGAGTGATGGAAAAAAAAACAGAAAGTAGTCTCATTCTTATGTTTATTGTTTAAAATAGATAACATTTAAGAGGACCTACATTTGTAGCACATAGATAAATGGTCCAAGGATATGAACAGATAGTTCTCAAAATAATTATAAATTATTAACAATGATATGAAAGAATTCTACAAATTACTAATAATTTTAAAATGAAAATGAAAACAATGCTGAGAAAACTAGCTCAAAACCAGCAAATTAGTGAAGATGACAAAAGATGGGGAAAATCAGTACTGTTGGAGTTGTGTAAAGTTGTGCACTTGGAATTGTGAATAGATAGAACCTCACTGGAAAACACTCCATAATTTCAAAAACATGTAACTAAAATACCTATCCTCTTAAATCTAGAGGTAGGTGTGTATTCCATTAAGTTTACTGACAAAGAAAAGTGCTCCATATCTAGCAAAAGAGCTATACTTTTTGTATTTTAAAAGAATTAAAAACAAAATAGATGCTATTCAACTGAGGCTAGACGAGTTATGGTACATGCATATAATAGAATATCGCTGTATTGTAAGAAATTATAAATAGGATGAATATAAAAGATCTTTGAAAGACATTAGAGGGGGAACCAAGGTAACACAGTAGATTGAGAGCCAGGCCTAAAGACAGGAGGTTTCCAATCTGGCCTCAGAGACATCCTAGCTCTGTGACCTGGGTAATTTAATCCCTATTGCCTAGGTCTTACCATTCTTCTAATTCTAAGATGGAAAATAAGGATTTGTTGTGTTCTTTTAAAAAGACATTGGAATCGATGGAAAATAGAGATTTATACAAAATGAAGGAAGCAAAATCCAAAAAAAAGTATATAATGATTACATTAATGTACATGGAAAGAATAACCCAAAAAAAAAATGACAATCAAAACTCAGTGTTACGAAGTTACAAGTGATCAAATGTGGCCCAAATGAAGTTATGAGAAAACATCTTTTCTTGATCACAGAATCACAGAAGTGATTAACCAGGGGTTATAGGATACTGTATATATCAGACTCTTGCTATTCTATTTAATTTTGTAAAACATGTTTTTCTTTCATCTTTTTTTCCAATTTTATTTTAAGAGATGGCTCTCAGGGAGAGGGTGAAACAGAGATATATAGGTTATGTAAAACAAAATATATCAATTCATTTAACATTTTCAAAAAATGAGCAACTGCCTCGGTACAGAAATCAGATAGGTTTTTATACCAAAAATTTCATACAGAAGGAAAGTAACAAACTATTAATAGAATCAGATCCTACAAACCAATTGCTACAACCAATATATAGAAAATAAATAAATAAATATATGTAAAAGGCTGTGATTACCATATTTCTTTTAAGGTGAATAAGGAAGACTGCAATTAGTATAAACATTTTCCTTTCCATAAGAGATCAAGAGAAAAACAAATACTCTTTACAAATTTGGTTCCTAACATAAAATATAGGGACATATCAATATTGTCATATGTGAATGTATCTGGAAACCATCAACTAGCATTGACATATATTGGTTCACAAATGATCACATCTAAATTCTTCAGAACCATAAATAGCAAGTTTAGTATCCTATTTAAAAGCACAGAAATTTGGGGTGAAACCATAGGGTGGAAAATAATAGGCATTTAGAACCTTAAAACCCAAGGCCCTGAATAAGGGATAATCCCAGCATAACACTCTAGAGTAGTGGTTCCCACATTTTTTTTGGCCTACTGCCCCCTTTCTACTTAGTGCCCCCTGTCACATACTATCACCGCCCCCTTATAGTTATTCACCAACCCCAAATGCACCTCATCACCCCCCTGGATCACTGCAGCACCCACCAGGGGGCAGTGGCACCCACTTTGGGAATCACTGCTCTAGAGGGAGAGGATAGATCCAGGCCATTGCTTGGGTGGCTTTTGTCAAATAAGGGAATACAATGTAATAAGGTAAAAATATCTAATGTTATAGCTTCCAATTTTAATCAGTTACTCCTGGAAACCATGTGTTAGACTCAGTTGTTTTTATCCATTACAGGTATTCAAGTGCTATCAGAACCTTCTAATTTCTGTTACTCCAGGACAAAGCCACAGTTGCCCTACTTTGATAAGGAACTGGTTTACTAAATAGCTTCCAGAGGCATAGAACTTTGCTTTCTTAAGACAAGTTGGTTTCACAGTTTAAAACTAACTCAAGTAGTCTCAACCAAATTCTAATATAAAAATTCTTCCAAAAGTCAAAGGATATCCCAGGATATTTAAAATTGGATGACTTTGAATTAAAATGTGTTCAAACCCTTGAAAACATAACTTTCAGACTGATACTTTAACAATCTAGAGTGTCTAATAATATTTCATTCAATTAACTGTTGGTGTTGATCCATTTCTATTTAAAACATACTTTTTACAACTATTTAGGGAAAAAGTAAATGTGGTCATTTGCACATAGATGTCTTACATCTATTTATAACATCAAGAAAAGTTTTCTATAGGTGTCAACATAAATTTTAGCAATGGATATATCTGATTAATAAAAGCATCCATACCTATCTTTCTTTTCATTCTGCCTTCAATATTGTTTCCAAATGTTATGCTGCCTTTGCTGTTTTTTGTTTTATTTAGGCCTGCTTTGGGCCTTTAGCTCTGTAGGAGCTAATGCATGGTCTTGAGGAAATGCATAGAATTTAGGTGGAGATTTACAATAAGGATTGACTAAATATCTTTTGGAGGAATATTGTGTAAATTAGTATCAAGAAGGCAAGGTAACTCTTTGGACTTGGAAAAACTATTCCCTCATATACCTGTTTTTGTCACTGCCAAGTCCACAAGCACCCAATATTTATAAAAAGATGAAGGAAAAAGGAGAGGATTTTTCACTTGTTTTAAAATTATCTCATTGACATGGAGGCTGATACACTGTGGTACAATTGAACATAACGGACTTCTCTACTAGCAGCAGTGCAAGAATCCAGAGCAAGGCTGAGGGACTTATGAGAAAGAAAACTAGCCACATTCAGAGGAAGAACTGTGGGAAGAGAAACACAGAGGAAAAACAATGTTCAACATGGGCTGATGGGAATGTTATTGGGGATGAAGACACTAAACGATAACTCTAGTCCAACTATCAATAATTTGGAATTAGGTCTTAATCAATGATACATGTAAAACTCAGTGGAATTCTGTGTCAGCTAAGGGGGGTTTTGTGGGGGATTTGAGAAGAGGGAAAGAACAAGAAGCATGTAACTATGGGAAAATATTCAAAATAAAAAATAAAAATATAATTAAAAGAAATTTAAGAAAAAATTATCTCATTGATTCAATCTCTCTAAACCAGTGATGGGCAAACTTTTTAAAGAGGGGACTAAAGGAAAGGAAATGCTCATCTTTCAGTCAGTTTCTAAGGCAACTCTTTTGAAGTTTCATTGTATTGTATCCTACTCATTGTAATCATCAGATTAGGAATAATGTTGCATGTGCTGGATAGAACATTTCAGGGGACCACATCTGGCCAGTGGGCCTTAGTTTGCCTATCACTGATCTCTAGACCATGAAGTTGCATTTAGAATAACTGTGGTGATAGCCTAAATGTATGTCATGCTTCTTAGGAATCTAGTGAGATTGATGATGGGATCATGGCTTGCTATGAAGAGGAAGAATGAAGCATTCTCATATTATGTGTGTCCTGATATTGGGCCCAAATTTTGGATCAATGGGAATTATGGAATCTATGACATGAATTCCACCCTTGAGATTAAGTTTAGAATGCCTGCTAGGTGGATTTGGTAGGAAGAGGAGCAAAGGAATTAAAAAGAACTTTCACTTTTGCAAAATATTATTGAAAAACTGGCTACTAAATTAATAAAACTGAAATTAAATAAGGTCAAATTAGTTATACATTAAAGGTAGAAAGAACTTGATTCCCATGGTGGTTGCAAGTGTATCTGATCCCATCTTAACTTAATCTTATTGCTCCAAGAAATTCCATATGTTTGAGAAGAAATTCGGGAGAAGTATGGGGATTGGAGTGATAAAGACTTCCCTGAACTGACATCTCCCATTTTCTGAGCCTGAGCCTTGCCCTCCCCAAAGCTTCGGACCCTGAGATCATCTGCAACAGTGCTCTGATAGGATGTAGTGAATTGATAAAGACAGGGGAGAAAAGGAAATAAGACACACACTAATTATTAACAGGAGGAGGCATTAGAGGGCTAGATGGTTTTGTTTATGAGAAATGGGAACAAACATTTATCTACTGAAGCTGAATTTAATAAATTGTAAGAATTAGGCAAAGATCTCCTATATTAATAAAATATTGATGTTCTGTCTTGGAAACTGAGACGTAAATCCCTGTTTCATTGGGTTCAGGCAAAACAAACATGCTTTTCTAAGAGTTCATTTGACTCTAGAGCACAATGTTATCTAAAAGCGCTAGTTCTTGGTTGTCTGTATTATTATGTATGATTAGTGCTAACTAATCATACATAATAACTAATCAACTGAGAAAGCCTCAGACTCCCTACAAATGACCTATTTCAGAAGCCATTAGTTGTAACTAAATTCTTGCAGGGTGTTCATTGTTTGAAAACAGCAGGGTTTTTCTACTTCTGTTACTATTTAGCAGTAGGGGTATATATTTCTAAAGTTTAAACAGACCTCCCTGATGATAAGTAAATGTATTGTTCTATATTTTGGGGTGACCCAGTCTAGGAGGGTGACAGAAAACCTTGTTTGCTGTATTTGTGACTATGATTATTAAAACATTGAATGGATAATACAAGAAGAAGAGAAAGGAAGGTGGTTTAGGGCCTTCAGCCCTTTAGCTCAGCTGCAACAAACTCTCTGATTTCATAATTTTACGAAATGTAAAGATAAGCATCCATGAGTGGGACCATAGTTGCAAAATCCATTCACATCTTGCCATGGGCCCAGAAGGGGTTGGTTCACAAAATTTATTCCCAGGTACCAGTTTATTGGACAAGATTAAGGCCTTTAAAAATCTATTGGACACAAGGAATCAAATAACTAAGATCCCAGATCATAATCTGGAATCTTCATGGAGAAGGAGGAGGTTTTAGGGAAGTTACAAGGGAAACCACAGGGCCAATCAATCTTATATGCTCCTGTTATAGTTATAAATCAATATGAATGTATAATAGAGATTTTTTTTGGTTTTGTGGATGTTGGTCACACTGTTGTTTGGATTCAAAAACTATTTCAAATCAAATGAGGAAAGTTTATGGGAAACCCCATAATTTACCCAAACAACCCTCATTATTAGCATCTAACAGTACTGCATCCCTGTGTGGTAGTACTGAGATTTTCATCTTCACAGTAGACATGAATTTTAATAGTATGGGCAGTGCTCAGAAGGTATTCATCCTAGATTTGTATGTGCAACCTCATCCATGTAAAGGTTACCAACCTCCCATAGCTTAATAATCCTAATGAGTCCCTTTTCTGACCACTGAAGTTCTAGAAACATAGATTCCTCCTTGTGAGGATTTATTGTTGTGCAAGGTTTGAGTATCCTTTCAACGCGGAGTACCCTATGCATCCTTAATTAAGTCAGCATTATGCCAGGGAAGTCCTTAAGGAATAAGGGCATCTGGACAGTCCTCCCTGTAAGAGGCATAAGTTTAAAAGTAGGTGTGTAAGCAGGCTAGGAAAAGCCTTAGCTGGAGGTCATGGACATTCTGAATGGAATGCAGGGAAAGGAGGAAGTGGCTTGTGCCTGAAAACTCCATGGTGGTTGGCAAAAACTGTTGCTGACCCTGGTTGATCTCAGAGCTAGGGGAGTTGTTTCCAGATTCCCTGGGATCCTGAGAGTGGTGAAGGCTTACAGCAGAGGACATCAGACTTGCAGAGCAGCACTGAGTAGGGAAGTGGTTTGTGATCTGGTGGACAGCATTGCAAACTTTCTCTCCCTGCCTGGATACCTTGGATCGCCTGATCTGGTGGAGTTGACTCCTGGCATCCTGAAACCATCCCTGGATTAGCCATGAGATCCAAAGTAAAGCAACCCTCAGGTCCTCAGCTAAGCTGACCAAACCTGGCTGGAACCAGGTTGGGAGGAATTTTTCCCTTGTGACTCCAGTACAGCTTTCTTTGGGCCCTGTCTTGCTTAGATCATAGGAGAGTGTAGTCAAGTCCTTTCCCTGCCCCTGTGGTTTGCCCTTAGCTTTTAGGTGTCGTAAACCCTATTCCCATCCTTAATCTTAGTTTGTCCTTGATTAAATGTGTAGCCTTAACTTATAAACACTTGCCTTTACTTTGCTGGTTTCCATAGGCCTAGTCTTGGACCTAACAGCCAATTCAGTAACAGACACCCCTTTGCTGTTAAACTTTAGTCCCTACTTGTGGGCCCGTTCCTGCCATTCCTGTATCTCATACCCACCTAGACCCATATTTACTGTTCGAGGCACCTTTCCCTGGTTTCTCCCTTAACATCCCAAAGACCTGCTGCTACAAGCTTCCCTGATGTCCAGTTCGAGTGATAGAGTAGGAAGAGTTAATTTGACTGATTTCAAAGATA
This sequence comes from Gracilinanus agilis, assembly GCF_016433145.1. Classification (NCBI taxonomy): domain Eukaryota; kingdom Metazoa; phylum Chordata; class Mammalia; order Didelphimorphia; family Didelphidae; genus Gracilinanus; species Gracilinanus agilis. The sequence continues at coordinate 288,803,935 of NC_058130.1, read as the reverse complement.
GGTTGTGTAAGATCTTACAGACCTGGAGGAGGCTTTTTTCCCCCTAAAAGTTATATGGGCATACAAAAGCAGAAGAATTTTTGAAAATATATTACCTTAGAAAAATTATTTTGCCAACTTTGTGGAGAATAGAGATTGAAAGTAATGAAATCAGATTAATAGTATATTACAACAGTCCAACTAGGAGGTAATGGAAGCCAGATAAGGATATTTGGGTACAGAACAGAGGAAATGTGAGATATAGGTTGTGGAAGAAGCCCTAGCTCTTCCCCAGTTATCACATTCCAACTCTTGCTTGAATGATAAACATGACATTATAGCTAAGCCAGCAGTATCTGTAGAGACTATGGATTTAGCAGAACAGTATCTGACAGCAACAAAATCAGATAGTACAGAACCAATATCAGTATTAACCATGTAATAATATAGGAGATATTAGTGGACATATAGTAGAGAAATTAACTGCCCCTTCTTGTGTATTCCTTGGCCACACACAATGCCCACATGTATGCCTCTCCATGTATGTTCTCTATTTTGTTCCCCTTGATGTGTCTCTGAAAGAGAGTACCACAGGAAATGTTTTTTATTGATACTTTTCTTCCTATTCCATTTCATCAAATGTCTTCACTCTGAACTTATTTTTCCTAGCTGGAGGTTTAAAATAAATTCATTTGTGGGGGTTCATGTGATAAAGTTTTAGAGAATACAGAGGACAAATTTCATTATTTCTGGTACAGTCATTTTGCTGAAGGACAAGCCCTATGAATTAAAGAGTACTCCTAGGTATTACATTCTTTAATAATAAGTTATTATATAATCAATTCTTTCATGTCTTAAACATTAATTACTGGATAATTTTTAAATATTATGGATAGATATGAAAACAAGACATTGGTCAAGGTTAAAAGAAGCTTCTTTGTATCTCATTAAATCTATCCAACATTCTAGAAATGCACACATCCAATGCTTAAACTAAGAAATGAAAGATGTTTATTTTTTTAAGAAACAAAAAATGAAGGATGTCTGGTAAACAAGACAGCTATAGAATAGTAAGATGTTTTAAAGCCTTCATTTGAAAAATGGGATAAGATCTATGTGAAGTGAGAAATTAGTGTGTTATTCTCAAATAGGTAGCAATGTCAATATCTCCAAAATGAATATTCCTAGGACTCCAGTAGGAGTTAGTAAACTGGTCTCTCCAAGATAGCATCCCTTGCAGGATGATTGTCCCACCCTCATCCTTAATACAAAAGCTTCCTAATTCCTTTTGGTCTAAGAAATACACAGGGTCTTTACCTGGGTTTCTTTTGAGTTGTACTTGAAGGGGTTCTTAATCTGAACATTAAACCCTAAAGCACTGAATGATCAAATCTTAAGTACCCTTTTTTCTTAGAAGTTTCTCCCATTGTATCAGAGGCCTCTCCCAGGTGGTCAAGTCCCATGGCTGGAAAGATCCTCTTGTATCCATTGTAAAACATCAGTCTCTCCCAGGTAATCCAGCCCTGACCTCCTCCTCTCTTTGTATCCACTGGAAAGCTAATCAATTTAACATTCCTGTCCTTTATTACTGGATTAAAACTTTTGTCTCCAACCCTTGACCATTTTCTTAAAAATGATAATTTGAAGGAAGGTTTGAATGTGTAAAAAAGTCTATTGCATTTTCCTATAAGTTGAGAGTTTTTCTGTAAACCAGGGGTCATTTTGTCTCAGGTCAATGACTTGAGGCATGGCCTCACATCTCTTTCTATAAATCTGGGGAACATGGTCTCAGCTCTAGGGTGTGAGACATTGCTTCACATTTTCCCTCTCTCAATAAAATATATTCCATTTTAACGATGGGTTTCCTCGATCTCTTTGAATGGTGGCTAAAAAGAGTGCATCTTGTTATTTCCAGGATCCCCTTAGACTTCCACTTTACCCAGATCCTACTTTATAGGACTCTAGGTGGAATAGTGGAGAAAACACTGGATTTAGAGTCAGAAACACCTGAATTCAAATCCAGCATCAGACACTTACTAGTTGTGTGACTTTGGGCAGGTCGTTTAACCAAATTTACCCATTTCCTCATCTATAAACAATATGGGGATGGAAATGGCAAAACATTCTGGTATATTTGCCAGGAAACCCAAAAAGGGATCATAAAGAGCCAGATGTGACTGAAACAAACCACAGAAAGAAAAATTTAAAAACGTGTAAATATTTAATGTACTACTTTTCAAAACACACAAATATTACGGACCCATCTATAAGCATGTAACCAAGGAAAAACCACTCTTACTAATTATAACACTTCTTCATTTGGTGTATAACAACATTATATATGAGCATACAGAATTCCCAAAGTTTTATTTACTTTTTTTTTAACTTCAGCTATAACTTTGAGATTAGAATTCCAGGGATGAAAAAGCAAAAAAGAAAGGAGTTTTATATAGAAGAAAAAGCAAAGATAGCAAACAACTAGCCATGGAACCTATCACCTACACAAAAGGGATATGTAATTAGGGAAGTAGGCCTTTCCCTCACTGTAAAATATGCAAAACAAACTGAAAAATAAGAAGTAGAAAATCTGAAGTGAGAATAAGGACTATTTTAAGAGTTTATTTAAAAGAGGGCAATTTTTATCATCTACATCTGTGATAAAGTCAAGAAAAATGTGGGGATTGATTGATTCATGCATTTAACCAAAGATTCCTCACTAAAACATTTTAACAGAAACCACTTATCTTTTTGCATTACTAATTGTTCTCCCAAAACATTCATTAATGCTATTTACACAAACAAAATATTTAGAACTATTGTGCAACTTCATAATTCAGATGAATTGTTTGAAGGTGTGTAAAAAGAATTCTATTATGGCACTACAAAATCCTTCACCCAAAATACTTAATATCAAATAATGTCAATCTAGGGGGCTGAAAATAAGTAACAGAATATAAGCATGTTTTGGATCCACAAAAGAGGACCCCAAATTGCTAAGACTATCTTCAGTTTGGACAACTGTATGGAAGCTATCCCATTTCTGAATTACCAGAGGTGAAATCTTACTCATAGACTGGACATCCAATATCCTCCTAGCTTATCTCTGCCCCTTAGACTATATAAGTTCAAGAACTGTAAAATAATTTAATATTTTATCAAAGGCAACTTTGAGTAATAGATAAAGAGTAGGCCCTATAATTCAGAGAAACCCGAGTCCAGGTTCTGCCTCTAACAGCCTTTACTGGCTATGTGATCTTCCATAAATCATTTAACCTGTAAGTACTCTCAGACTACTCTTTAAGATTACAAGTTATAGAGAAGGTGCTGATCTTTGTTGAGAGAGGCAGCTTCCATACCATAAGCTCCTTACACTTAAGAAATCACATCTCTAATACAAAAGAAAAGTTAAAGTGTTCAAATATTCAAAAAAGAAAATATCAGCATAAAAGGCATCCCAAAACCAAGTGCAAATTGTCTTCACATTATCCTTTGTTTTCTATTACAGACTATTTAATACACTTTATTCTAAGTGGCATTTGGCTTTCAACATCCATAAGGAAAGATTTTATTTGACTGAAGATGGAGAAAGAATTGTGAAGCATTGTTAAGGTTTTGAGGTTTGTGAAGAAGGTTAAAGACTAAATATGAAGAGGAGAAATTAAATTGAAGAAAGACTGAGGGCAAGGAAGAACTAGATATGAAACCAAATGGGTCAAGATTAAAGAGGAGAATGAGTAGCGTAGAAAGAGAGAAAGGAGAAAAGAACCAAGGTGCAAATGGAAAAGGTAAATATTCAGGTGAAGGCAAATGACTTGAGTGGCTAATGAGAAGGACTTAAAGAAGAGATGGAAAAAGAATCAAAGAGAATATAATAGTTGAGAAGACAAAGTGTGTAATACAAATGAGAAAAGGTAATAAAGGGGAAGTTAGGCAAGATTTTCAAGATTCTAATGAGGTGAGAAAAATAACTTCAGAGTTGAAGGTTATCAACAAGCAGTTTGCCCTTAGAATTCTATAGGAAAGCTACTAGCAAGAAAGTTAAGTACTTACTTCCAACAATCATTGAAGCATTTTTGCTGCTTCACAGAACTGAAGGAAAGCTAAAAGAATTCAAACAAGGAAGATAGCTTTGAAAGTTATATATTCAAGGAACTGTGAGAAGATAGAAGTTCATGAGAACCTAGATGATCCTAGATCTCACTCAACTCCATCCTAATCATCTGGAAAAAGCTGTGAAAGTACATTAGAAAGAATAAAGATAAAGAAGATCAAAGAGAAAATCAATCTGGAATGTTAGTCTAGATCTGAGAGATTCATCCATCTATTCTAGATCTTTACAAAATCATTGCAAAAGTGTTGAAAAAGTAATTTAGGGCAGGAGGGACTTAAGGTACTAAACAGCCTAAAGACATGGCCAGAACAATATCCTGCACTACCATACCTAGGAACCCCATCCACAGAAAGATGCCAGAACAGCATAAACTGGGTGACCTAAGTGTCTCATCCATGTCCTTCATCCACAGTAAGGCCTAATTAGTTCTCAGGGTAAGGAGTGGTTAAATACCAAGGAAAAAGGAAAGAATGAAAACTAATAGAGTATTTGGATGAAATGCAATAAGAGATACAAAACAGAATAATTTGTAAATTGGGAATGAAAAGGTTTATTTGTACCTTAGAAAAGATGGTAGTGATAATTAACCAGTCATTGAATTGCTTGAAATCAGAATGATATATGTAATCAAAAAGCAACTAATGTGGAAAATGATTTAAGAAGAGACTAATAATGAATTATCTAAAAACCAAAAATACTATGGGGATACCATATTTCAAAAACTCTCAGAATAGGAGGGCAAAGTACAGATAGAAAGAAAATTATGAAAAGAGAACTAGCAAATTGGTAAAAAAGATATAAATGAAAATAACTTCTGCAAATCAGAATTGTTCAAATAGAACATGATGTACTCACTGGAAAAAATAATTCCTTTAAATTAGAATTGGCCAAATGCAGACTCCATGAGACAATGAAAAATAATAACTATTCAGAAAAAAATGTGTTTGGAAAATAGATTGAGAAGAGAATTTAAGAATCACTGAACTGCCTAAAAGACATGATCAAAAAAAGAGTCTAAACATCATGTTTAAAATATTAAAAAGGAAAAAAGCCCATACATCTGTCAACTGAGTTTTTGAAACCTCCAACTTTGCCTTGGGTGAAGTCCTAGACTGACCTTATCTCCAAACTGATCAATTAACCTTAAAGTACTTAATGGTCCCAGTTTAGATAAGATTAGTATGCAATCAAGTCTTGGGAGTTTCTCCCATTGTAATCATAAACCCCTCCCTGGCAGTCCACCCCCTAGCTGGAAATATCTTTTTTGTATAAAGCATAAAGTTAATCAAGCCCAGAGCTCCTCATTTCCTTTTTCTTTTTTTTATACCCTTACCTTCCATCTTAGAGCCAATACTGTGTATTGGCTACAAGGCAGAAAAATGGTAAGGGCTAGGCAATGGGGTTAAGTGACTTGCCCAGGGTCACACAACTAGGAAGTGTCTGAGGTCAGATTTTAACCTAGGACCTCCCATCTCTAGGCCTGACTCTCAATCCACTGAGCTACCCAGCTGCCCCTAGTTCTGTCACTCTTTGAAGAATCATCTTTGGTGGTGCTGTTAGGCCTGGGAAGCTGTCTGGGTATAAGAGTTGATAAAAATAGCAGTACTACTGAATGACAGGAAGACCTACAAACAGTAACATCTGCTAAAAGATAGGAAGACCCTAACCAGTAACATCTGCTGAATGAATAAGAGGAAGACCCTCAAACAATAGCATCTGCTGAATGAAAAAACAACAAATATCTAGCTCCCAAGTTCCTACTCAAACCATACAAGACTGGCTGGGCCCCTCATTCAAAAGTTCCATTTGCCTTGAAGGCTGTGAGACCCAAGCTCGAGCTTGCAATAAAACAGTACCTCTTGCTTTTTCATTATCTTGTGTGCCTCCTAATTTGGGAAATCAGAAATGGGCTGAACAGTGCATTCTCCCAGAGACACTGTTCCCAGAGTCCCAGAGCTTTGGCTCTGTGTGATATTTGGTGCTTGACTCTATGTGACAATGAAATATTAAGAACTTGTCTCTTACCCTGATTAAAGATTTGGTTTTTCTGACCATTTTAGTAGGTTGTGTGTTTTTCCAAGTTGACATATATGTTAGAACCATACGGTCAAAAAGAAATTGAAAGAATCTACTGATCACCTCCTGAAAAGGATGCCAAAAATTAAATCCAAAAATGAAAACTCCCAGCATATTGTCACCAAATTCTGGAACTCCAAGTTTAAAAAGAAAATATTTTAATAAGTCAAAAGAAAACATTCAATATCATAAAAATATCATGAAAAATCAGGATCAAACAAAATTTATTAGCTACCATTCCAAAGGAAAAGTGGTTTTGGAATATGGTATTCTGGAAGAAAAAAAGATAAGATTATAACTAAGAATGATCTATCCAGGAAAACTGAGTATACTCTTTCAAAGGGAAAAATGGATATTTAAAGAGAGACTTCCAAGCATTCCTATTTAAAAGGCCAGAGTTCAGTAGAAAATCTAATATTCAAACACAAGACTCAAGAGAAGCATAAAAAGGTAAATATGAGAAAGACTTAATTAGATTAAACTCTACATTCCCAAACAGGAAGATAATACATATAACCCCTGAGGACTTTATTAAGATTAGAGCAGTTAGAAAAGTACATGAATGTGTCTTTATTTTGTTGCACTAAGAGAAAGAGGAAGATGAGGAAGAAGGGGGTAAATTATTTCACATAAAAAGAAGAGTGAAGGGAAGAGTTTTTTACAATAGAGGGCAAATGCAGAGGTGGGGAGAAAAATGCTTAAACCTCACTCTCATTTATATTGGATCAAATACAGAAGAAGAAGGGGAGGGAGAGAGGGAAAAGGAGAGAGGAGAAGGAGAGAGAGAGAGAGAAGGAGAGGGAGGAGAGTGAAAGGAAAAAAGAGAGACAGAAACATTTGAGTATAGAAATTCATGTTACCCAAATGAAAGTAGCATAGGAAAGGAGGAGGAGCTAACAAGAGAGAGCAGATAAAGGAGATAGTGGTTAGTAACAAAATAAACTTATGAGGAAAAGAGGATAGCATGTAGTTTTCATGCTTGGGGTACTGGAAAGATGGTAGTATCATCAAAAGTAATGGAGAAGTTTGGAAGGGGGTAGGATTTATGAAACCTAGACAATAAGTATTTTTTTTAACACTTTGGGTTTAAGATATCTATTAAACATTCAGTTCAAGATATCTTATAGATACTTAGAAATTGATGACTGGAGGTCAAAAGAGAGGTTAGGGAAGGATAGGTATCAAGCTATATTTAGTATTGCATCTTGAAAACTTAAATGCTCTAGGCAAGTCACTTAATCTCTGCTTAATTCAGTTTCTTCATTTGTAAAATGGGAATAATAGTAGCTTTATCTCATGGGTTTTGTGAGAATCAAATAATATAATAATTGTAGCGAACTTAGCAGAGTACCTGGTATATAGTAGATGCTCTATAAATGTTAGTTATTATTATTAGGTTATCATCATATTATTAGAGAATCATCAGCATAGAGATGGCAACTGAAGCCATAGGAACTGATGAAATCAAAAAGGGAAATAGTATAGAGGAAAAAGAAAAGAGATGCCAAGGCAGAACTCTATAGATATCCATGGCTAGTTTGTGTGGCCCAGATGAAGATCTAGCAAGGAAACCTGAGAAAGAACATTCAAATAGGAAGGAAGAAAACCAGAAAAGAGTAATGCTCTGACAACCTCGGGAGAAAAACCTATTAAGAAGAGTGATCAGCAACATCAAAAACTGCAGAGAAGTATAAGGACTGAGAAAAGGTCATTGGATTTGGGATTAAAAGATCTTTGTTAGCTTTGGTTGAATGATGAAGTCAGAAGCCAGATTTTAGATAATTAAGAAAAGAGTGGGAAGAAAAACATCAAGGGCACCTATTGCAAATAGCTTTGTTGAGTTTAACTACAAAAGACAGAAGGAATATAAGACAATTTGGAGATGAAAGGATCAAGTAAGGGTTTTTCAAGGAAAGTGAAGATGTGGATATAATGGTAGGCAATAGAGAAGCAGCTAGTATTCACATAGAAATTTAAATAAATGAGAGAATGGAGATGATAAAGGAGGCAATCTGCTAGAGGAGGCACAAAGAAATAAGATCCAAAGATAGAAGGCTTTACTTTAGTACAGAAAGGGCCATATCTTCATATGGGCCAGGAATGAAGGAGAAAATGGCAGAAGGCAGCACAGTGATATGAAATCAGAAGAAACTATTAGCAAATGACCACATTTTTTCCTTGTAAAATATGAGGCAAGGACCTCATCTGGGAGAGTTGGGGAAGAGGGAACCATGGAAAGTTTGAGAAGGGATGCAAAAGTTTGGAAGAGTTACTGTGGTAGGTGGTACAGCTTAAGGAGGTATAGAAGGATTGCCAATTAGCAGAGAGGGCCCAGCTAAATCTCTATAAAATAAATTTGTAGTGGACTCAGAGCAATTACATGTGACATAATAAAAGTAATATAAGGGGGAGAGGGATTCAAAAGAATGTAGAGTTGAACTGGTTCACCTAGTTATAAAGATGGGGAAAGGAGGAGAATATGGCTAATATACTGGGAAAGAAGCAAGGAGTCAAGGGATTAGAGGTGATAGTATAGATGAAGAGCAGAGTTTGGTATGGGAAGGCTAAGGAAAGGGTGATCAGATTATGATCAGATAAAGGAATTTCAAAGTTCTTGAACATGAAAGTGGGTGATGGCAACATGAAGAATCTAACCATCTCTGTGTATGGCTGAAGTAGAGTGGAGAAGTAGATCATGTGAAAGAAGTAGAATGGGGAACTAGGAGGTTACAGTGTTTAAAGAAATATCAATGTGTATGTTGAAGTTCCCCTGGTGTCAGGACAAAAGTCAAGGAGGAAAGAAAGATTTTGAGCTAAATTGAACTCAATGAGGAAGGAAGGGAATGCCCTATATATCAGCAGACAAAGGCAACCAGGATTATAATTGCTTAGTAGATGTGGTTTGTATGGACCTTTTAAAGGAGTAACCATCACTGAATGACAGTGGTAGTGGGAGATCCACAGGGAGCAAAGAGTATGCCAAATCCCTCACCTCAACCAGTGAATCAAAGGGAAGGAGTGAATTTTAAGTAAGTGTTAGAAAAGGTTATCAGGTCACTTTTGTCATCAGTTAGGAGGTGAGATTCAGCGAAAATGAGAAGATGGAAGGAGTAAAAAAAGATTTAAAATGAAAGCACATTTGTTGACAATGGAGCAGAGTTTAGAAGAAGGCACAATGGAAAGGGTGAGTAGCATTTTGTTTGGGCTGTGGAGCGGGTGGATTGAAGAATGAGGAATTGGGTAGGGCAGTGGTTCCCAAACTTTTTTGGCCTACCACCCCCTTTCCAGAAAAAAATATTACTTAGCCCCCTGGAGATTAATGTTTTTTTTAAATTTTAATAGCAATTAATAGAAAAGATGAATGCACCTGTGGCCATCACTGCCCTCCTGGATTGCTGCAGCACCCACCAGGGGGCAGTAGGGCCTAATTGGGAATCACTGGGGTAGGGGATGGGGTTGGGAGGATGACCTGTAGGGATTAAGAATCACTATGATGTACAAGATATAATCAGGAGTTTGTTTATCATTAAGTAAAAATTTAGCAATGTATTCAAGATCAATAGTATTATATAAAGGTTGTTATTTTTCCATTACCCTGGGCAGTTCAGGTAAGGAACAGACCTTGGAGCAAATAGAGTAGTAACACCTTTTCCAAAACAGACTAGTCAGAAACATGCATATTAAAAAAAAACAAAAAACTATGGCAGTAGCATTCGACACAATGAAATTGGCATTCTGTGCTTAATCATTATATTGGTTGCTGAAAGAAAGAAAATGACTCAGTAAATAGAGTGACTATCAACATATGATAATGGTTCATTTCAACACTGCTTCCTTTCCAAATAGATATTTTTAAAAGTGAGACACAGAAGCATAAAAGAAGGATAAAATAAGATCTATAAATGCAATAATGAAGAAATGGAACTAAGAAAATAACATAATAATTAAAGTCAAGAAATTTGGTATAGGGCAGGTAAATAGGAAGAAAATTATACAGGCCTATGGAAATGAACTAGTATCAAGTATTAAGTAAAACTAAAAATAATGGCAAAGTATAGATTTAAACAGGGAAGGGGATTTTTAAAATTCAGTTAAAAACAAGTTCCATCAACATATTCATGAGGAAAGGCTAGAAGCCTTTCTAATAAGAAGGCTAAAGAATGGATATTTATTAGCATAATTATTATTTTATTATTTGAATGTCAGAAATGCCAACTATAGAAAAAAGAACAACCAAAAAATGAAATGATGAATTAAGCACAGACAAAAAGGAAACAAGAAATACAACTATTACTTTTTGCTAAATATATAATGGTCTGTTTAGAAAATGCTAAAGATTTGACAAAAATATTAACCAAAACAGTGACTTCAGCAAATTTTCAGTTTTTCTCTGTTACAAACAAAATATAGCAAGAAGAAAAAGAAAAAGAAATTGTAATAAAATTAATTTAGAATGTGTAAAATATTGAAGTCTATGTTTTAATACACACAGACGAATCATATAAATGTAAGTATAAAACATTCTTTAGATCAGTGAAATCAGACAAATAATTGGAGGAATATTCATTGCTATATGCTCTAGACCAGTGATGGGCAAACTTTTTAAAGAGGGGGCCAAAGGAAAGGAAATGCTCATCTGTCAGTCTGTTTCTAAGGCAACTCTTTCAAAAGTTTCATTGTATTGTATCCTACTCATTGTATTCGTCAGATTAGAAATAATGTCCCACGCTGGATGGAACATTTCAGGGGACCACATCTGGTCCATGGACCGTAGTTTGCCCATCACTGCTCTAGACAACAAAATAAACATGACAGTTTTACCTAAATTAATTTACTTAAAAGTTTTCAGCTGTATAATTATTATTCCAAAGTAGGATCATGATCCAAATTTGAAGGAGGATGAGACCTGTAATTAATATTCTAGTGTGATGAGTAGTAACAAGCTAGGCAGAGCCTTTCAGCTAGCTGACAAGATCTTAGCCAAGGAACTGGCTATTGGAGTACCAACCATGAGCCTAATTTAACTTGTGTCACTGAAGGGAAAGAAAATAAAGTCAGGAGCCTGCAAACCTCATACAAGTGATTAGACTTAGCCCTATGATAGACTATTTAGCATAAAGTGAAAAGTTGCAGCTTCCTAGATTGAGCCACCTTTGAAATGCTAGAAAAACATAGCATGCAATATAAAGATAAAGCATTTTCAGAGTTCCAGATCAGATAATTAAGATCAGGACCAATGTCCCCAGTTTCTCCCTACAAATGAGTAACAACACATTCAAGTCAATAAAATTAGAGAAATGAAATTTAAAGCAACTCTGAAGTTCCACCCGAATCCCATGATTGGTGAAGGTAGCAGGAGCTTTGAATTGATCCTGCTATTGCAGAAAACAATTTAGAACTATGCCCAAAAGGTGAATCATGCATACCTTTAGACACAACAATATCACTAACAAGTTTATACCTCAGAGATCAAATAAAAAGGGGAAAAGAGCCAAAGGTTTATAAGAGTTCTACTTGATGTTAGCAAAGAATTGGAAACCAAAGGAATATTGGTCTATTGGGGAATGGCTAAAAATTAGACTATATAAATGTAACAACAGTATTTCACAGTAAGAAATTATAAAAGGGACAGTACAGAAAAAACTGGAATAACATGCATGAACTATTTTTAAATGAAGCAAGCAGAAACAGAATTGCATATGCAATAACAAAACTGTAGGAAAAAACTCTGAAAGACTTAAGTACTGAGTTTGATACAATTACCAGTTAAAGTTCTACAGGGCACTAGTGATGATAAAGAATGATACCAACTATCTGAGAGAGAAATTATAGTTTTAAAAGGCAAATGAGATGTATCGACTTTTAAAATGACTAAAGCAGGAATTGCTCTTAAGCTCAGGGAGGGGAGAAGGAAGAGGGGAAGGAAAGAACAGAAATCATGTAATCATGGAAAAATATTCTAGATTAATTATTTATTTGTTTGAAAAATAAATGAAAAGGAAAAAATAAAATAAAATAACCTTCTTTTACCAAACTATGCACATTTGTTGCAAAGTTTTCCTTTTTCGCCTCAATGAGGAAAGATGTTTTGTTTAGAAGATAGAAAGCAGGTTCTAGCAAGAGTATTATTTTTTTAAAGGAAAGAAAAAATATAGTGAATAAAAAAAATTTTAAATGCACAGAAACAAATAGAAATAAATTCAAAAGGAAATATCTAATCAGGAAGCTGGGAAAGTAACCTATTTTATTTATTATGTATTTAAAAAGAAAGGAAGGCTATGTGTAATAGTAATTTATGCTTTAATCCATGTTAAATGTTCCACTTTGCATTAGACTTCTTTTATAACCTTGGTTTGTATTTATTAAATTCAGAATTATTAAAATGTGCTAAGTCAATACAAAAGAAATAAGTGGAAGAAAATACAGGTCTAATAAACATAAATTTAATGTGAATGAATTAAATAGCCCTGTCAAGTACACAAGTCTAAAATACATATAATAAAACATAATTGTTACATAAGGATACATCTGAAAATAGATAAGTGAAGAATGAAAAAATGCAGAGACAACAAAAAGGAAAAAAAATTAAATGTATCCCCTGTAGCAAGGAACATCATGACAGCCAAAAAGAGAAGTAGACATGGAGATAGGAGATACAAAGGAGGACAAACAGCAGTCTAGGTAAACAGTTCCTAAGAGCAGGGCTCTGCTATTTTAAAGACACAATTATAGGACACTCTTGTACTGTATCATGGATATAAGGGAAAGAGTGATGGCAAGGGACAAATTTAAACTGAATTTTCTTAACAAAGTGCATAAAGCAGTTTATATAAGAACTACCACTATATATAGACCATCTTTATTTGTATTTAGAGTGCAATATAACTATATCTTCAAAATGACTCTGAATTACCAAGAAAATTTTAAATTATAATTAATAAAGAATTGCATAAAGTTCAACTTTGAAATATTTTTTATGAAAAAGAAAAATTTCATGGTACGGAATGGACCACAATTTCAACAATCCAGGAAAGTGATTTAACCATAATGACCTTAATGATACTAGATCATAGCCACATTTTACAATAATGTACATAGGATGCTATTTATCACTTTGATTAATGGGGCAAATCAAATAAAATTTAAGTCTGCAATAAAATTCAAGAAAAATTCAGACTTGTTTCTTTCAACTACTGAAAACTAGATCTGAAGGGGATGGGGGAGACCATCTAATCTAATCTCCTCACTTTACAAAGAAGTAATAGGCTCAGCAAAGTTATCTTGTTCAAAGTTGCATATAAACACATGTAGAAATTAAAATACTTGCCTTCTCAGTGTGTGGGAGAGGGAGAGAATTTAAAACTCATAATATTATACAAGCAAATGTTAAAAATAAGTGAATATTATTTTTAATAATGAATTTATTGAATGAATAATTTATTTAATGAATTAAAAATGAATTTATTTTTAACATTTGCTTGTATAATATTATGAGTTTTAAATTCTCTCCCTCTCCCACACACTGAGAAGGCAAGCAATTTTATATCAATTATACATGTGAAGTCATGCAAAACTTACATTTTCATATTAGCTGTGTTGCCATAAAAAAGCAAGAAAAAATATGAAAAAGTATGCTTCCATCTGTACTCAGAGTTCATTTAGTCTTTTAAGCATGAATCCTGAGTTGCTTTAGGTTACAAGGCAGTATTGGGATCATTCCAAGGAGTCTCCTTTCACCAAGTAATTCAATATGGTCCATTATGATCAAGTTCCTCAAGGATATCCTCCCTACATAGTTGCAGTTCCTTCAACATAGCTATAGTCAGTTTTGAAGAAATCTTTAAAGGCTGAAACTGAATCTTGAATCCCTTGAAAATCTTTCAATTTGAATGGAGCCCCTGATAATACCTGGAATTAATAAGCACTCCATGCCTAGAACCTTAACATTCAGTGTGGTTTTAGAGGTTCCTAAACCATTGGGAAGCAACATATAAATATCAAAGCAATTCTTAATGTGGAAGCCTAGGATAAAAAAAAAATTAATTGACTATACACATAGAAAATGCTTGGAACATAGTATGCTCTTCAATAATTGAAACCATAGATTTACTGGACTCAAAAAAGAAGGCAGCAAACCTTTACTGTTTTTTTGCTTTGGGTGGCTACTAGATGAAATATGGTTTCACAATCTTGTTAGAAGTTCCGTTATTCTCACAAGTAATTTATTGGGTTCCTTTATTAAATCATCCCTGATCTAACTGAACAAAATTAGCTTAGAATGCAGGTTTTCTCTGAAAGAAAGAAAATCTCTCAAAGCAAACATTTTAGTTTTGAAAACAACTCATTTTCTTAGGAAGTCAATATTGTAAGCCCTTAATCTTTTTATTTTTAGGTACCCAATCAGTTAATTCTAAAATTTAAAAAAAGACATTTAAATTTGTACAGCCTATAACTAGGAGGTACAAAACACAAATAAGAGAATCTAATTTTTGTTTTAAATAAGACAGTTTGCTTTATAATATGGCCTACAAACTATTAAAATAACTCCACTACAGATGGATTATCCTATGTTAAAGAACCTAATTTAAGAAAAGTTGAAAATGGATGGTTAACGGGGTAGCTGTGTAGCTCAGTGGATTGAGAGTCAGGCCTAGAGACAGGAGGTCCTAGGTTCAAATCTGGCCTCAGACACTTCCCAGCTGTGTGACTCTGGGCAAGTCACTTGACCCCCATTGCCCACCCTTGCCACTCTTCCACCTATGATTCAATACATAGAAGTTAAGGGTTAAAAAAAAAAAAAGAAAGAAAGAAAAGATAGTTAAATAATATTTACACAGTTAAATCTCATTTTTATCTTTAAAAACTTCTACAAAGCACATAGGCAAGTAACAAATTAACAGATACAAACAATACAAAGAAGAAAAGATTTTTGCAACAATTTGAAGTTTTTGCCGAATTGAATAGAATCAGTTGCTGATAACAACACACGTGCAATGATCAAAACAATCTTTGCTAATTTATAGATGTCATTTTTAATACACTACTCCAAATTGATAGTCAAATATATAGACAGTGTAATTCATCACTGAGGGTTTTAATAAGCAAAATCAGCTCCATAATTCATATGGTTATAGCTATTTATTAAAAAAAACATGGAAAAATGAGAAAGGAGAGAGTGGCATACTGATTATTTAGGACATGATAATTTTTTTTCAGGATTTTCTTTTGTATGTGCTTTTACAAAGACTTCTTATCAAATCTTTGCTCTCACACAAAAGAATATCTATATTCATATTTAATAAACCACGTAATTAACATTTATATACAACCAAACATTTCAAATGCATAAATGTTTCTCGATACAGTAAGCTCTCTGTTGAATATAATTTCCAAGTAAATACTGGTGTAAACAACCTTAAATATTACATTATTCAGACAGTTTTTATAGAGTGATGAACCTTTAACTGATGTTAAAGCATGACAACAGTTTAAAAAAGATATCAAAATCAATAAGCTCTGAAGACAAAACTTGGAAACATCAGTATATTTTTTCAATCTGACCAAAGACACAATTGGTCTTTGAAGTGGTAATCTCACTTTTTTTTAAATTAACATCTTGATGGAAGTGTGAAAGCCTTCAAAAATTAAAACAAAAAATGTTTTTTGCCTTAATTCAGACAGATTTACAAGATAAAAATTAACAAGAATGTACGTCCTAGATGTGTTCTTTCTATTGCGATCTTTAAACTCCTATATTGAGGAACGTCAGACAAAAATTACCAAAACTAAGCTCAAAGACCTCTCTCTTTTAAAGTTAAAATAAATATAGGAATGTTCAATTTAAAAGTTATCATTTATTTAACTTTCAGATTTGCAAAGCTATGGGCCTTAGAGGCAGGTGACACAGTAGCAACAAGAGCTTCAAGAGAGCTCAATCCAGTTAAGGAGAGTGGATTTACCAGAAAAAGATTACAGGGGCCCCCAGTGATACCAGACTAGGTAGAATTTCACAACTCTATTTCCTATACCTAGTTCTGGGATGAGGTCTGGGCAGAGAAGAGTACTTGCAATTACATGGAAGTGGGGTCACTTCTTAGGTAAGGACAAGAGTGAAGAGTAGGATAGCAGTGATCAAACTTTTTTCCTAGATCACACCACATTAAAAGCACCAAAAATTTAGAATCAGTTATAAAAACAATAAAAGAAAAAGCATGAAGGTTGGGACCATTCCCTCTATTCCTAGATATATATTAGAGCTGAACTCTAATATAAAATTCAGCACCACAGAATGAGGTAAGGAAAGCAACAACAACAAAAAAGAGCCCGACCATAAAAAGCTACTATAAGACACAAACTCAGAAGAAGACAATGACATGAAAATAGTTACCATGAAGAAAAATGCAAATCAGACACAATCTCATAAATAATTCCTAGAAGGGCTAAAGTAAAAACTAAAAGGGGAGAACTAAAATTATTTTTAAAATCAAATAGGAGTGGTAGAAGACATATTAGAAAAAGAAAGCAAGAAAAGTATGAAAAGAATTAACTACTAAATGGCACTAGCCCAAATGGGAAAAGATGTTTAAAAATTTTTTGAGAGAAACAGAACTCATGCCTGAAAGAATAATTTTTAAAAGCCTTGGCATCATACTTCAATAATTCATATAAGAAAATTTCTTCTCACTCTTTTAATTATTTTCTCTTGACTCAGGAGCTCTGGAATTTAGCTATTACATTCCTGTGTCTTCATTTGGGGATCTCTGCCAGGAAGTAATTGGTAGATTCTTTAAATTTCTGATTGATCCTCCTAAAAACTTTATCATTGCCAGGGCATTTAGAAGGAGTCCACATTAACAGAGGACACTGGTATAGTCCATTATGGGATGATCTAAAAAAAACTAAGAGTAGAAAAAGATGGATGCAGTAAGAAAAAGGAGAAGAAATAGAAAAAATAGGAAAAAAATTTCTCACACACATAAAAAAATGTGCAAAGAAGAGTTTTTACACTGACAGGGAAAATGAAGAGGGGCAAGCAACATTTGAACTTTACTCTCATTTAGGTAACTTTACTCTCATTTACTCATTTAGGTAGAGAAATCTATTTTCTAATACAGGGAAGTAGGAGTGGAAGGGTATAAGAAAGGGGAGAGACTAAGAGTGAGGGCAGATTAAGAAAAGCAGTGGTCAGATGCAAACCAGACTTTTGAGGAGGCACAAGGATAAAAAAGAGAGAGATGGATAAACAGAATAAAATAGGATGGAGGGGAATACACATTTAGTAATAGTAACTGAGAATGTGAAAGAGATGAATTTACCCATAAAAAAGAAGCAGATGGCAGAATGGATTAGAAATAAGAACCTAATAATACGTTGTTTACAAGAGACACACTTGAAAAAGAAAGATGCACCAAGGAAAGAAAATGGGGGGCTAGAGAAGAATCTATTATACTTCAGATGAAATTTGTTAAAAGGTAGGGATAGAACCATTCTGGATAGCCATTTGGAACTATTCCCAAAGGGCTTTAAAAGACTGCCTGCCCTTTGATCCAGCCATACCACTGCTAGGCTTATACCCCAAAGAGATCATAGGGGAAAAGACATGTACAAAAATATTTATAGCCACACTCTTTGTAGTGGCAAAAAACTGGAAAACAAAGGTATGCCCTTCAATTAGGGAATGGCTGAACAAATTGTAGTATTTGCTGGTGATGCAATACTACTGTGCTCCAAAGAATAACGAACTGGAGGAATTCCAGGTAAACTGGAATGACCTCCAGGAATTGACACAGAGTGAAAGGAGCAGAACCAGGAGAACATTATACACAGAGACTGACCCACTGTGGTAAAATCGAATGTAATGGATTCCTGTACTAGCAGCAATGCAATGATCTGGGACAAATATGAGGGAATTATGAAAAAGAACGCTATCCACATTCAGAGGAAGAACTATGGCAGTAGAAACACAGAAGAAAAACAATTGCTTGAATACACGGGTTGATGCAGATATGTTTTGGGATGTAGACTCTAAACAACCATCCCAGTGCAATAATCAACAATACGGAAATAGGTCTTGATTTTTACACGTGTAAAAACCAGTGGAAATACATGTTGGCTATGTGGGGGGGAGATAGAGCTGAGAGTAAAAACATGAATCATGGAACCATGGAAAATTTTTCCAAAAATAAAAATTAAATTGCAAAAAAATAATTAAATTAAAAAAGGTAGGGATAGCAATTGTGATCTCAGAAAAGCTAACACACATCAAGGAACACACAGGAACACACAGCAAGGAAGTGTTTAGAGCTAAAATAGAACTCAGGGAAAGGAATCTTTGTGCCTTCAGACTCAGCAGTCTATTTATTATCGTACCACAACCCTTCCCAACTCTATTTTAGAAAAAGAAACCGAGACTTCCTTGTTAAGATGGACCCAGAGTAAAAGCAAGGCTCTTCCTCTCTTCTCCACCAACTGACATAAAGTGCCACAAAAGAACAATAGCCAAAATCAGATGAGTGAAGGGGCTCCACTGTAGGGCACAGCATTGAAGGCAAGCAGAGTTTAGGCATTTCCACACTAAAAGAGGGCAAAATTACTCCCAACAAAGCAAGAGCTCATCAGCCCTCCCCCACACCACCTAAGGTGCCAGAGTAGGGCAACCTGGGTGGGAGGTGGGGGGTGGGGCTGGGTGAGGACACCATGGACTTAATCCTGAGAGCAGCAAAACTTGAGACCCCAGGAGGCTGAGGAAACATGGAGATTGGACTCAGAGATTTGGCAAAGAGGGGGAGCACACAGCAGGCTCAGAGGAGACTAGAAAAATACCCTCAGGGCAAAGAACTCTCTGGAGCACAATACAAAGATCACCCACCTTCTTCAAGCAAACTTCTGACCAGGAAGGAACAAAGCAAGGACCACCAACATCCAAGAACTACAATCCACAACTACCAAAAAAAAAAAAAAAACAAGAAAAAAACCTTGACCCTAGATAATTTTTATGTAGAAAAATTCCAGACTACAAAAGAGACAGCAAAAGACAACATACAAGTAAACACATGCAAACCTTCCCCAAAAAATGGAAATTGGTCACAAGCTCTTGAGGAGCTCAGATTTGAGATCCCGAACCAAATTAGAAAGATAGAAGAAACTTGGCAAGAAAAGTGGGAAATGGTTAAAAAAAAATAATAGTTTAAAAGACAGAAAACTCCAACTTATAAAAAGAAGTCCAGAAATCAAATGAAATGATAAGCAAATTGGAGACCAGAATTGAACAGCTAGAAGCCATGAAAAGTAGCATAGACCATACCAAAAATGAAAATCAAAAGATTATAGCTGAAAACCAGTCTTTAAAGACCAGAATTGGGCAAGTAGAAGCTAACGATCTCACAAGTCAGCAAGAATTAATACAGCAAAGTCAAAAGAATGAGAAAACAGAAGGAAATAGGAAATATCTCACTGAGAAGATGATTAACCTAGGAAAACTAATCAAGAAGGGACAATTTGAGAATCACTGGTCTTCTTGAAAAATCAGAAACAAACAGGAGTCTTTACATCATATTACAAGAAATTATCCAAGAAAACTGCCCTTCAACAAGAGGGCAAAATAGACATTGATAGAATCCATAGATCACTCTCTACATTAAATCCTCAAAAGATAATCCCCAGGAATGTAATTGCCAAATTCAAGAGCTTCCAAGCTAAGGAAAAATATTATAA
This sequence comes from Gracilinanus agilis, assembly GCF_016433145.1. Taxonomy (NCBI): domain Eukaryota; kingdom Metazoa; phylum Chordata; class Mammalia; order Didelphimorphia; family Didelphidae; genus Gracilinanus; species Gracilinanus agilis. The sequence continues at coordinate 288,784,056 of NC_058130.1, read as the reverse complement.
GAAGCCAAAAAGAGACATTTCAGATAGCAAGGAGCACCAATCAGGATTACAGAGGATCTAGCAGCCTCCACACTAAAGGACCTCAAGGCTTAGAATATAATATTCAGAAAGGCAAGAGACTTCGGTCTACAAACAAGGATCACCTACCCATCAAAATTGAATATACACTTCTAGGGGAAAATATGGGCAATTAACAAAATGGAAGCGTTCCAAGAATTTATAAAGAAAAGACCAGAACTAAATGGAAATTTTGATACCCAAATACAAAAATCAAGAGAAATATAAAGAAGTTAAATAAGAATAGGAGAGGAATTTTTTTTCTCTTTCTTTTTTTTAAGGGCTTTGATAAGGTCAAATTCTTGATATTCCTATATGGAAAAATGTTATTTGTAACTGTCAAAAATGTATTCACTATTATAGTAGTTAGAAGAATTACTCACAGGTAGAGGTTGGAGTACTAAGTGGTTTAAGATGATATCCAAAAAAAGAAAAAGGGAGGAATAAAAGATGGCACTTGAAGCTTGAAGGAATAAGAAAAATAGGATAATATATACCACATAAAGAGACACATGGAAGGGGGAGGGGAAGAATAATATTATGAGGAGAGGAAGAGAGTGCTAATAAGTAATAGTTAAACCTTACTTTCAGTGGAATCAATTCTGAGAGGGAAGAGCATCTAGATACATTGGGGTATCAAAATCTATCTTAACCTACAGGAAAGGTGAGAGGGAAAAACTGGGGGGGGAGTGGGATGGGAGTACAAAAAGTAAGGGAAAGAGAAGGGGGAGGAAATTTAATAAACTCTGAAAAAAAATGAGAGGGGAATAAGAAGGGAAGGGGTATAAAAGGAAGATAAATAAGGGTGAGGATTACAGAGACTGATTAAAAGCAAAACACTGATGTAGAAGGAAATAGTGAAAGAAGAAAAGCCAGGACTAGGGGATGAAATCAAAATGATGAGGAATATGCAGGTGGTAATCATAACTCTGAATATGAATGGGATGAACTCGCCCATAAAATGGAAGCAAAGAACAGAGTGGATTAGAAACCAAAATTCCACCATATGTTGTCTACAAGAAACACACATGAGGCAGGTAGACACACACAGGGTAATGGTAAAAGGCTGAAGCAAAATCTATTGGTCATCAACTGAGAAAAAGAAGGCAGGAGTTGCAATCATGATATCTGACAAAGCCAAAGTAAAAATAGATCTGATTAAAAGCAATAGGGAAGGTAATTACAACCTGATAAAAGGCAGTGTAGACAAAGAGGAATTATCAGTACTCAAAACATGCATGCACCATATGGTACAGCATTCAAATTTTTAAAGGAGAAACTATTGGAGCTTAAGGAGGAGATAGACATTAAAACTATACTAGTGGGAAACCTGAACCTACCTCTATCAGATCTAGATAACTCAAACCAAAAAATAAACAAGAAAGAGATAAGAAATATCAATGAAATCTTAGAAAAATTGGCATTAATAGATATATGGAGAAAAATAAATAAGGACAAAAAGGAATGCACCATCTTTTCAGCAGCACATGGTACATTCACAAAGATTGACCATGTACTAGAGCATAAAAACATTGCAAACAAATTCAAAAAAGCAGAAATAATAAATGCAATCTTTTCATATCATAATGCAATAAAAATAATAATTAGCAAGGGTACATAGAGAGGCAAACCAAAAATTAATTGGAAATTAAATAATATGATTCTCCAAAACTGGTTGGTTTTCTCTAGAACAAATCATAGAAACAGTTAATGATTTCATTGAAGAGAATGGCAATGAGGAAACAACTTATCTAAATTTATGGGATGCAGCCAAAGCTGTACTCAGGGGAAATTTATATCCCTGAGTGCATATATCAACAAATCAGAGAGGGAAGAGGTCAATGAATTGGGCATGCAAATTAAAAAAAACTAGAAAGAGAATAAATTAAAAATCCCCAGATAAAAACTAAATGGGAAATCATAAAAATCAAAGGAGTAATTAATAAAACTGAAAGTAAAAGAACTATTAAGCTAATAAATAAGACTAGCATCCGGTACTTTGAAAAAACAAATAAATAGATAAAGTACTATTCAATCTAATAAAAAAGAAAGAAGAAACTCAAATTAACACTATCAAAGAAAGATGAAAAGGGCAAACTCACCTCTAATGATGAGGAAATAAAGGTTAAGAACTATTTTGCCCAATTATATTGCAATAAATTTGATAATCTAGGTGAAATGGGTGATTATTTACAAAAATTAAACTGTCTAGGTTAACAAAAGAGGAAATAGAATACTTAAACAATCCCATCTCAGAAAAAGAAATTGAATAAGCAAACAATGAACTACCTAAGAAAAAATTCCCGAGGTCAAATTCTACCAAACATTTAAAGAACAAGTTATTCCAATACTATACAAATTATTTAACAAAATAAGCAAAGGAGTTTTACTAACTTCCTTTTATATACAAATATGGTGCTAATTCCTAAGCCAGGCAGACCAAAAATAGAGAAAGAAAACTACACATCAATCCCCTTAATGAATATAAATGTAAAAATATTAAATAGAATGTGAAAAGATTATAGCAAGTGATCACAAGGATTATTCACTATGATCAGGTGGGGTTTATACCAGGAATGCAAGGATGGTTCAATATTAGGAAAACCATCCATATAATTGACCATATCAACAACCAAACCAACAGAAATCACATCGTCATCTCAATAGATGCAGAAAAAAGCTTTGATAAAATATAACATCTATTCCTATTGAAAACACTAGGAAGTATAGGAATAGAGGAACCCTTTCCAAAAAGACTAGGGTATATATATTTAAAACCATTAGCAAGCATCATCTGCAATATGGATAAGTTAGAAGCCTTCCCAGTAAAATCAGGAGCAAAGCGAGGATGCCCATTATCACCTCTATTATTTAACATTGTACTAGAAACACTAGTGGTAGCAATTAGAGAACAAAAAGAAATTAAAGAATTAAAGTAGACAGTGAGGAGACTAAACTATCAATCTTTTGCAGATAATATGATGGTCTATTTAAAGAATGCTAGAGAATCAACTAAAAAGATAGTGGAAATAATTAACAACTTTAGCAAAGTTGCAGGATACAAAATAAGCTCACATAAATCTTCAGCATTTCTATATATTTACAACACAATTTAGCAGCAAGAGTTAGAAAGAGAAATTCTGTTTAAAATCACCCTAGACAATATAAAATATTTAGGAATCTATTTACGAAGACAACCACAAGAATTATATGAACACAACTACAAAACACTTTCCACACAATTAAAACTAGATCTAATACACTGTGGTAAAATAGAATGCAATGGACTTCTGTACTAGCAGCAATGCAATGACCCAGGACAATTCTGAGGGATTTATGGGAAAGAACGCTATCCACATTAAGAGGAAGAACTACAGGAGTAAAAACAGAAGAAAAACAACTGCTTGAACACATGGGTTGAGGCGGACATGATTGGGGATGTAGACTTGAAACTACCACACCAGTGCAACTATCAACAATTTGGAAATAGGTCTTGATCAATGACACAAGTTAAAACCAGTGGAAATACCCATCAGCCTTGGGGGGAAGGAGAGCTCGGGGGGTGAAGGGGAAAGTAAGAGCATGAATTATGTAACCATGTTAACTTTTCTAAAAAATAAATATTAATAAATGTTTAAAAAATTTTTAAAAACTAGATCTAAATAATTGGAAAAACATTAATTGTTCATCGGTAGGACCAGTTAATATAATTTAAATGACAATCCTACCCAAATTAATTTACTTATTCAGTGCCATACCTACCAAACTACCAAGAAACTTTTTTATTGAATTAGAAAAAATTATAACAAAGTTCAACTGGAAGAACAAAGAATCAAGAATATCAAGGAAAATAATGAAAAAAATGTGAAGGATGGAAGCCTAGCAGTACCAGATCCTAAATTGTACTATAAAGCAGTCATCATCAAAATAATATGGTACTAGCTAAGAGATAGAAGGGAGGATTGGTGGAATAGACTTGGGGTAAATGTCCTCCACAAGATAGTATATGATAAACCCAAAGATCCTAGCTTTTGGGACAAGAATCCACTATTTGAAAAAAACTGCTAGGAAAATTAGAAAACAGTATAAGAGAGATTCGGTTTAGATCAACATCTCACACCCTATGCCAAGATAAATACAGAATGAGTAAATGACTTAAATATAAAGAAGGAAATTATAAGTAAATTAGGAGAACATAGAATACTATACCTGTCAGATCTATGGGAAAGAAAAGAATTGAAAACCAAGCAAGAGAGAGAATACTACAAAATGTAAAATGAATAATTTTGATTATATCAAATCAAAAAAGTTTTATACAAACAAAACCAATGTAACCAAAATTAGAAGGGAAGCAATAAATTGCAAAAAATCTTCATAACAAAAACTTCTGACAAAGATCTAATTTCTCAAATTAATAAGGAGCTAAGTCAATTGTACAAAAAATCAAGCCATTCCCCAATTGATAAATAGGCAAGAAACATGAATAGGCAATTTTTGGATAAAGAAATCAAAACTATCAATAAGCACATGAAAAGTACTCTAAATCTCTCATAATTAAGAGAAATGCAAATTTAAACTACTCTGAGGTATCAGCTCACACCTAGCAGATTGGCTAATATGATAGCAAAGGAAAGTAATAAATTTTGGAGGGGGTCTGGCAAAATTGGGACAACAATTGCTGGTAGAGTTGTGAATTGATTTAGCCATTCTGGAAGGAAATTTGGAACTATGCCCAAAGGGCTTTAAAAGAGCTGCCTGCCCTGTGATCCAGCCATACCACTGCTAGGTTTATACCCCAAAGAGATATTGGGGAAAAATACTTGTACAAAAATATTTATAGCCGAGCTCTTTGTGGGGGAAAATATTAGAAAATGAAGAGGTATCCATTGATTGAGGAATAGTTGAACAAATTGTGTTATCTGATGGTGATGGAATATTATTGTGCTGAAAGGAATAATGAACTGAAGGGATTCCATGTGAACAATTTAGAAGGCCATCACTAAAGATCTAGTGCACTATGCAGGAAGTGGAGCACAAAGTAACACAGCAAAGCAGGTCCCACTGCCACAATATGTCTTAGGTACAGCTGAATCAGCAGCAAAAACTTCTGGAGCTCTCTCTTACAGATGGTAATGAGGGACTGAACAGCTGCTTGAACAAAATCCTAGAGTTTGCGTTTGTTTGTTTATTTTTTCCAGCTGGTTCTGGGTGCAAAACATGTTGCATTGCCTATATGCAGAACCAGGTAGCTGTCCTGGGGGTGGCTGAACACCAAGGAGCATGGGCACCCACAAGCACTTGTGGCCACAGAGGAGGAGGGGACTCTGGTCACTGTTCCAAGGCAGAAAAGAGTATTTGTGTTTGCTCACATAATACAGCATAGTCCAGAACAATATTAAACACATTTCCATTTACATCTTGCCACTTTGGAAGAACTAAAAGTTTATAGATCCTCAGAACTAGTTTTGAAGGCAGCTACATAAAGAACCTGAAAAATGGAATGATGCTCACTCTACTTAAATGAAGAGAACTAGAAAATGATCAAGCTACAAAAAAAGAAACTCAACATAGAAAATTATTTTGATGACAAAGACCAAAATGAAAATTCAAAAGACAACAAAGTCAATAGTCCTGTATCCAAAGACTTTAAGATAAATATTAACTGCTCTCAAGTCCAAAAAGAATTAATGGAGGAGCTCAAAAAGAATTTCAAAAATCCAACAGATATAGAAGAAAAATTAGAAAAAGAAATGAGAATGACATAGGAAAGTCAGGAAGAAAGAGTCAATTAATAACTTAAAAAACAGAATAGGTCAATTGATAAAAGAGGCATAAAAGTTCACTGAAGAAAAATAACTTCTTAGGAAGCAGATTTTGCCAAATGGAAGAAGATATACAAAAATACACTAAAGAAAAGAACTTAAAAGGCAGTACTGACCATATGGGAAAAGAGGTACAAAAATTCACTGATAAAAAGAACTCTTTATAAAGTAGAATTGGCCAAATAGAAAAGGAGGTGCAAAAGTTCAATCAAGAAAATCATGTCTTAAAAACTAGAACTGGGCAAGTTGAAGTAGCAATGACTCCATAGAGTTTCAAGAAACAATTAGTCAAAAGAATGAAAAAATAGGAAAAAAAAAGTGAAATATCTCATTCGAAAAACAACTGACCTGAAAAATAAATATAGAAGGGTTAATCTAAGAATTATTGGACTAACTAAAAACCATAATAAAAAAAACTTGGACATCATATTTTAAGATAGTATAAAAAAAACTGTCCTAATATTCAAGATCCAGAAGGTAAAGCAAAAATAGAAAGAATCTCCCGATCACCTCCTGAAAGAGATCCCAAAAGGATAACTCCCAGGAATATTATAGCAAAATTCCAGAACTTCCAGGTAAAGGAGAAAAATATAGCAAGCAGCCAAAAAGGAACAATTCAAATATCATGGAGTCACCATGAGGATAATACAAAATTTAGCATCTTCTACATTAAAGGATCAGAGGGGAAGAAATAGAAGACCTTCAAACATTCCTGATGAAAAGATCAGAACTGAATGAAAAATTTGACACTCAAATACAAGATTCAAATAAAAAGGATAAATAGTAAAGAGAAATTAAAAGATATTAAATAAGGTTAAATTGTTTATATACCTAGATAGGAAGATGATTCTTGTTACTCTTGTATGAAGTCAAATTGTGCATTATTCTCCAGAATGCATTAATTAGTATTGGTAATCATAAATTAGCAGCTTCCTATAGAAAATTAATATGGTCCAAAACTCCCCTTTTTCTCCCCTTCTTTTCATTCTCATGGGAACAAGTTCACATTTCCCTGTCCTAATTGTTTCCATCTAAAAGATCTTGGACATGTCTAAATTCTGACTCAACTTAGATACTGCAAACTTGGGTTTGAGAGTGCTGGAAAACTTAAGGAGGGAAGGACAAGATAAAGAAAATATAATATACACAGACATTATATTACACAGAGGTGGTGGTGACAAAAATAGGAGCATTGTGTTTCTATAAATTCTGGATTCATGTGAATATCTTTGGACACTGTTTTCGGTTGACCACTTGGAGCAATGTCCCTGTCCTCTCCTCCCCTTCCTAACAAAGGCCACATTTTCTCTGCAAGCATCTATCTAAGTCTCCTGTCTGCTCATTAGAGTGGTTTCTGGGGGTGCAAGCTTCCCCAAAAGTCTACTCCACACACTCCTAAAAACTTTATAATTATTAGGGAAGTTAGAAGTATATATAGACAGAAGTCAAGGTTATGAATTCAATATGATGGGATAATAAAATAAATTAAAATAAATTAAGGTATGAGATTCAGAGGAGGGGGAAGGGGAAAATAGAATGGGGTAAATTGTCACAATAAGAGAGGTATGAAAGCTTTTATAGTGGAGAGGGAGATGATGGAGGCAGAGAGGGTAGCAGGTGAACCTTATTCTCATCAGCTTGGCTCAATGAGGGAAGAATATACATAAAAAAACTGGGTTTAGAAATCTATCTTACAGGAATTTAGGAGGGGAAGGGGATAAGGAAAGAGGCAGGAGTGATAGAAAAGAGGGAAAATTAGGGAAGTGTTGGTCAGAAACTAAACAGGGGAAATAGTATGGAGAGTAATACACAGTAATAATCATAATGGTGCAAAATATTTTCACAAGCCTTTCTAATGAAGTCCTCATTTCTTAAATATACAGAGAAATGTGTCAACTATATAAGAATACAAGTCAGTCCCCAGCTGATAAATGGTCAAAGAATATGAACAGGCAGTTCTCAAAGTAATTAAAGCTGTCTATAAACATACAAAAAATAATCTAAATCAATATTAGAGAAATGCAAATTAAAACAACTCTGAGGTACCACTTCACATCTATCAAATAGGCTGTTATAACAGAAAGGAAAATGACAAAACTTGTAGGGAATGAGTTGTGAACTGATTTAACCATTCTTGAGAAAAATTCAACCTATTCCTAAAGGATTATAAAACAATACATACTCTGACACAATAATGTCACTACTGGAATTGTATCTCTAAGAGGCTAAAAAAATTTTAAAAGGTACAAATCCATATGTACAAAAATATTTAAAGTAACTTTTTTGTGGGGTCAAAAATTTGGAAAATTTACTTGATATATTTTTAGTCCCTTTGGCCCCTTCTTTTAACTCTACATAGATCTTCACACTTCAATTAAAGACTAAAAAACAAATAAGTTACTCTTAAAAGAATACAAAGGTAAAATCTTAACATTAAAGAAAAAATAAAGATCTTGAAAATAAGTTCTATTAAACAAAATAAAAAACTAAGAAGTTCATTTTTATTTTATTTTGTTTGGGGGATGGCAAAATCAACAAATTAATAGTTAACTTGAAGGGAAAAAAAGAAAGAAAAATTAAATTGCAGGATATATCACCAAATATTGTATGTATATGTATGTACATGCAAAAATATATATGTATGTAGATATGATTCTACCTTCATCTGTCCAAAACCTAAAATTTAAATGTCTAAAAATGTCAAATGAAGAAATTGAATGGAATACATATCTATTACCCTAATATGGTTTATTTCTAAATACTAATACAAACAGTAGAAACTTAGAGACAAAAGCTTATTGATTATACTATATTCTAATGATATAGAAATGGAAGGAACCTTAAAGATTATTTTATCTGAGTTCACTTCCATCAGAATGGAAACTGATGTCCATCAAAGGAATATAATTTACTATATATGTATATGTGTGTGTGTAAGCACAAACATATACATATGTAATATACCCATGTATATATATGGGTGTTATACATGGGTGTTATAAATACAGACATATGTGCATGTAGATAAATAAAATATAGATGAATGGATAGATAGATGGATGGATGGATGGATAGATGGATGGATGGATGGATATAGATAGGCTATGGCAAAGCAAGGGCTCAATTTCCCCAATCCATTGCTCCTTTACTATACTGCCTTATATGCCAGAGAAGATTATTAAAAACATTAGTTTGAAGCAATGCAACAAGCCAGGACACTCCTGAAGGACTTATGTAAATGAATGCTATTCATAGTTAGAGAAAGAACTATGGGAGTAGAAATGCAAAAGCAAAACATATGACATCACTTATCACATGTATATATGGGCATGTGATTTAGGGTTTAGGCTTTAAAATATCGCTCTGAACCAAAAATGAATAATATGGAAATAGGTATCAAATGATTGCATGTGTACAACCAAGTGGAATTGCTTGTTGGCTCTGGGAGGGGGAGGGAAGGAAGGAGGGAAAGAAAATGAATCATGTAAACACAGAAAAATATTTTAAAATAAAAAATTTTTAAATAAATTTTAAAAAAATTAGTCTGAGTATACTTAGTTCACAATTCATACTATTTGGCACTTAAGCACTAACTACTTAGGGACAGTTTGGTGATACAGTGCCAGATCTAAAATCAGGAAGACTAATTTTCTTGGGTTCAAATCTGACACTAACTAACATTGGGCAAGTCATTCAACCCTAATTGCCTCAGTTCCTCATATATAAAAAATGAGTGAGAGAATGAAATGGCAAATTACTCCAGTATGTTCCAAGAAAACCCAAATAGGGTCACAATGAGTTGGACATGACTAGAATGACTGAACAACACTAACTAAATTAGACATTTAAACCCTACTCTACTTTAAACATAATTACCTATTTCTACAAATATGAAAACACAAGCAAAAAAAAAATGTTTTCATGTGACCTACTGGTCAGTTTTTAAATTTTCTTATATTGGTACACATCATTTATAGAATGAATGAATGAAAAAGCAACTGTTGTGCACTTACTATATACCAAACATTGTGTTAAATTCTGGGGATACAAATAGAAAAAAAAAAGAGAGAGATATCCTGATCTCAAGGAACTTGTATTCCAGGGGGAATGACACACAAAAGAAATTTTAGCTCCAGAGTAAATGGAAAGATTCAGCAATCTTAGAGGTTTTTGGCAAGGCCTGGGATTATATCAGTACTTCAGTGCCAATGGACTGGACGGTGTAGCATAGGTAAGGAAGTTTAGGAAAACATTTTAGGGCAGATAGCAAGACCATGTGTCCCTCCTCAGTAGAAGGAACTATGTTGTTAAATTCTATTTAATCTAAATTGAATGAACCATCAAGCAGCCCAGGTGGGCTCAGGTGGTTTAGGACTAAAGGAGCAAATCAGAAAGGAGAATGAGATTTGAGAGAGAAAAGAAGAGGAGGAACAGAATCTGAGCATTGATTAAAAACTGACTTAAATAAATTCTATTTATTAACTTCTGGTATAAAATAAAAAACCTCTTCTGAGGAAAAGAAAACAGAGATTTCACAAAATTATAAGTCAGGATTTAATAAGCCTTAGAAAATAATGTATCTGTGCAAAATTATTAAAACACATCAAAAATACTTAGGGACACATTTGTGCTGCACATGATGGAAATGGAAGAAAAAGCAATTATTATATGGAAACTTAGCAGAACCAAACATAGTGAATCAACTTCTTTGAAACTTTTCACAGTTTTTACAGGAAAATATACAACTTCCTTTGGCCTACTCTATCCGAAATTCCTATATTTTCTAATTGAGACACGTAGGCATCACACTAGATAAGAGAGCTTAGACTTGGAGTCAGGAAGACGAGAATTCAAATTTGCCCTCTGACATTTTCTAGCTATGTAGCTTAGGGCAAATTCCTTAAACCTTACCTCCATTTTTTTCATCTTTAAAATGGGGATGATACTAGCACCTACCTTCCAGGGCTTTAAGGAGGATCAAGTGAGATAATAATTATAAAGTACTTAGCAGAGTGTCTGGTTCATAAGTGCTATATAAATGATTATTATTATGATGATGATGATAAACCAAAGAGCTGGTTATTGTCTTAATTCTGTATATACCTATTCATTTACATGTTCTCTCTCATATTAGGTATAAGCTCTTTGAAGACAGGGTCGGTTTCTGGGTTTTTCTTTTTCTATGTACGTATTGCCAGTGTTTGCTATATGTGCTTAATAAATTGACCAATTGGCTGTGAATGAATTAGGGTGAAGGGTTTAAAGTACAGAGAAGATTATGTTTTTTAGAGAACTAAACAATAAATGAGGTAATAGGGGATCTCATTTATTAGGGTATGGAAAAGCGATTCTTTATGAAAAATAGTCAATTCCCTAATTTGCAGATGACATTATATCATTTTCACAATTACAAAGTGTTCCTTTTAACCCTGTGAAGAACAAAGGATATAAATATCCTCTTTATATAGATGATTAAACATGCTTAGAGGGGTTAAGTGTCTTGACCATCCTCAGACTCAAACCTTATGACTTCAAGTCCTAAATGTTTTCCTATACTAAGTTCCCTATGATGACAATTATTTGTATAACAGAAAGCAAAGCTGGTTTTCAGTTTCTGTAATAAGAGCCTCCTTACTGTTAGTAGATTTTAAAAACAAGTTGAACTATAATATAGGGTCCTGAAATGTACTACAAAGTTGCTGAAAAGTTCTGAAATTTCATTTGTGTTTCTGAAAGCCTCTTTCTATTTAGCTTAATCCCACAGATAATGGCTTCCGGCTGATGGGCACAACTAAACCATAATCACACTCATATGACTTCTTTACTTCATCATTAGCTATTGAGCAGACAGTGTAGGGAGACAGCAAGATTTTGCATTTTCCATAATGCAATACCTTCCCCCAGAAAAATCAATCCTCTAGCTTTTGGTCTTGTTATTCTCTAACCAGGGTAAAATGACATAAAATGACATCAAAAGGGCTAAATGATGAAGGGGGGGGGGAATAAAAGGACTAGACACCCATGAATTAATGTTACAAAACATTTTCTACTATGCTCCACTACCAGGTGGCTGGAGAATACTATATGAGAAAAGGATTTAAAAAAAGGATAAAAAGCAAATAACATTTCTTTGACATTATAAATTAATACTAATTTCAGTAACTTTTTAGAATAGAGGTTTGGGTACTATACTTTTATCTTAGCTAGGAAGAGGCAAGGTTACACAAATAAAAGGGAGAGCAAAATAACAATACAAATAAATCTAAGTAGCTTGAGATGGGGAGGGATAATAGAAGAGGGAATTAAGGGAATGGAAGAGTGGGGAAGACCAGGTTCTAATTAGCATAAGCAAAACATACAGAAGAAAGTAATTGCCTCCAAAAAAGAGAAGGTAAATGTTTAATTACTATATACATATATGCTCATATAACAAAATTAATTGTCAGTATGTATTTACCAAGACACAAACCACAATTCTAACATTGTATATTATTAGATTAAATTCCCTGAGAAAAAATGAAAATACAAAAACAGACAGGGCACTAAACCCCCAAATTTTTGCATCTAAGAAACTTTTGAACAAAGGAAAAATGAAGGAATGGAACAAAATCTATTATGCTTCCAGGATAAGCCACAATTGAGATCATGATCTCTCAAGTAATATAACAGCAAAAACTAATAATTTCAAGAAATATAAACAGGGAAACTACATTATTCATTTTTAAAATAGCATTTACGTAGTACTTTAAGATTTGCAATACTTCATACTCACAACACCTCAGTGAGCTAAGTAGGGCAAAATTTGAACTCTCATCTTCCTGACTCCAACTTTAGCAGGCTATCTAATACATCAACTTAGCTGTCTTAAAGGTACCAGATAAAGAAAAGTCAGCATTAAATATATAAAAACCAAATGGCACTGCAGCTATATACAAAAATTTCAAAAAGAATTAATAATATTCCTTATTTTCTCAGTGAGTGAAGGAATGGATAGAGGCAAAAGTATTTGGAACTGAAAGTAAAAATAATTTTTTTAAAAATACTGACATTAACTCAATAATAGCAGGAAACTTTAATATGCTTCTCTTAGTTCTGGATAAACAAAAAGATAAAAAATACAAAACAAGAAAGATAAACAAGAAGAAAAATATACAACAAACTGTTGGATAAACTAAATTTGACTGACCTGTGTTTCATAACCTCAGCACTATCCTAGACTCTTTAGTCTCCTTTACCCTACATATTCAGGCACCAAATATTGTCATTTCTACCTTCAGAGTATCTTTCCCATCTGCTGCCCTTTCTCTACTCACACAGCTACTACATTAGTCTGGGCCCTAATCACCTCTCACCTGGATAACTGAATCATTCTTTATTGGTCTTCCTGCCTCCAGACCCTTCCTACTTCAATCCATTCCATACATTATGCCTAAAATAAATTTCCTTAAATAGGATACTTACCCAATCAACTCAAATGACTTACTATCACACTGAGGAAAAAATATAAATTTTAGGGTTTTTCCAGCCCTTGACAGCCTATCCTGAACCTGTCTGCCTCTCCAGCCTCAATAGATATTATACCTTGTCTTCCTCCTCACATCTCAACCCCATTCATCAAGTCAGTGACTTTATCTCTGTTCTTCATGCAGGATGTTCTACCTCCATTCTCAGTGCCTGGTTTATCCATGCACTTAGAACAGACTTCCTACTTACCTCTACCTCACAGAGTTCTTTGGTTCCTTTAAGATGTGGATCAAATGTGGTCTTCTGCATAAAGGCTTTCTTGATTCACGCCCCCCCAAAAATGCTACTGCCCTTCCCACTGAAATACCTGGCAATTAACTACTGTGTAAATTTGTTAACTTTATTTATATGGTACATTTTTTATGTATATTTGCTCTCTTTTCCATTAAAATATTAGCTAATTACAAGAAGAGATTATTTCATCCTTTGTACTTAAATCCCCAAAGCCTGCCCAGAACTTTTCTTGGTGCATACATCATAGACACTTAGTAATTATTTATTGAGTAATTAACTGAAATGGAATATTAAATACTACACATATTTCCCACGATCCCTTTGATATCTTTAGAAAACCTAATCATGAATTCAGGTATAAAGGAATCAAAGAAAAATGTAAAGTCAGAGAGCTAATAAATTCATCTCTTATAGAGAATAATGAGATGAAATTAGTAATAAATCAAGGAAATATAAGCAAAAGAAATAGACCTAAGGGAAGACTAAGAAATAACATCTTAAATAATGACCAAGTCAATGAACAAATAACAGAATATAATTATATATCATTATAATGAATAATGATAATGAAAAATAGGACAAAACTTCTGAGATAAAAGTAAATCATTGCTCCATAAAAATCTATTTTGATATCTTACATGATTGTACATGTAAAATCTAGATCAGATTGCCCTCACAGAGTGGGCAAGAAAGAAAGGGAGAGGATGTAGAACTTAAAAATTTTTATAAAAGAATATTATATTATATTATATTATATTATATTATATTATATTATATTATATTATAAAAGAATTGGGAAAAATAAAATATTATTTTTAAAGTTTTATTTTTGAAAAATTAGAAAAGAAAATAAACTGATTAGATATACAATTTACAATTTAGATTACAAAAACAAGTTATAAATTCTAAAAAGATACAAAAACCCTGAAAATTTGGAGAGAAATAATTCAAAAATAAAAAACTTCAGAAATGAATAAATAAAATTAAGATCTTTTTTAAAAACTGCATAACAAAGTTGACAAACTGTGACCCAATCCAATTAAGAAAAAAGAGGAACATCAATTTTTCAATTAAAATTAAAAGATAAATTAAAATTAAAAGATAAATTCATAAGTGGGAAAAAATAAGAATGATCAGAAGGTATTATACTTAATTATATACCAACAAAAAAATCACAAAGAATTTGATGAATATCTGCAAATGTATATTTCTCATACTAAAAAAAGAGAGAGAGAACTCAAACAACCTAGTGTCAGAAAAGGAAATTGAGTAACTTATAAAAGAATTGCCAAATGGGGGAGGAAAGAGGAAGAGATTGTGGAGCAGATGGATTTAACAAGAAAAAGCAAATATTCAAAGCAAATAATAGCTATACTGTCAAATAATTTTGATCTCATAAAGTGTTTTTAAAATCTGCATTAATAAGATTTATTTGAATCAACTATAAAACATTAAATACTGTAAGTAAAAGAAGAAAAATATTTTGAGAAACATGGATTGTTATGGTTGACTCTTGCCAAATTTAATATGGTAAGAAAGATACAGAAATTAATTCATATATTTAGTGCTGTATTCTCAAAAATGAATTTGTGTTTTATTCTCATAATTTCTCAAAACAAAAGAATCAAATTTCTTTATGACAGAAGCAAAGGTGAGGAAGAACTATAAAGCAATGTCACCTAGTTAATATTGATGCAAAATTTTTAAATAGTTATCATAAGAAAACTACAGAAATATTTCCAGAAAAAATTTCCTTTGACAAAGTTGTATTCATACCAGAGATGACATGTTTTACAAACAAACAAAAAACCATTAATAATATAAACAAATACAAAAAAAACCAAATGATAATTTTAAAAGATACTGCACAAAAATACTGAATGTAATTATGAACAAAACCCTTAAAAACAAGGCAGGCCCTTCATTAATAGAATCAAAATCATCTATTTAAAATTAAGCTGTTTGGAGAAACACTAGTTAAGACTTTTCCTCAGTATTATTAGAAGTAAATTAAGGATATCTCCTTAACCTTATGTTTGCAACTGGTTTGTAGTCAATTCCTAAAGGAATAAGATGAGGGCAAAAATCAAAGATACAAACATCATCAAAAATGAGATAAAACTATAGCTTTTCATAGATGGCAGAAGAATATACTTAAAAATTACAAGAGTCAGTAAAGAAATTGAGACTGTTAATAATTTCAACCTGGTAGCTGGAAAGAAAAAATCCACAAAAATTACCAGTATTTCTATACAATACTCACAAAATCCAACAAAAATGTATTAAGTATACAAATATTTGTCATACCCTTATTTTACAACATTCTTTTATTAAAGATAATGAAATAACATTGTATAATAGAAATGCCCATTTCTACTCTATCAGAATTTTTCAACATATGTAAGACAGGGATTACAAATAAAATTAGGATTCAACTAAATAATTTCAGCTGACAAAATTTTCACTTATTTTAATTTTCCAAAACCACTTAATACTAAGAATACAAGGTATACCTTTTTAATTCCAATTTTAAAATGCAAAATATTGTAGGTCTAGTGAGTATAAAAATACAATTATAGCTACCATTCAGGAACAGAGTGCTATGGATTCTATTTATTTTTGCAATATCATAAATGAAAATGTGCACCAGTTCTGGATTTTCTTTTATAGGGTTTTAAGAACTGTAAAAATGTTCATATAATTGACACTTGTTTGTTAGAACTTTTTTGATAATCTTTTAAGTTATGGGTTAATGTGAAATTCTCAAGAAAGGATCAAATCCACTTAAAGAATTCAAACTTTAAGAACTTTCAAACTGTGCTTATTTTTTAACACAAATATTTCATTTATCTCAACAAAAGTAACTCTGAACTCCTTCAATCCAATATTAAAACAGTGGAGGAGGGAGAAACACTCTTATCCTTGCTGTTTTACTTTACTTTAAAACTTTGCTTTAAAACTTTGGCAAGCACTAAATGTGCATAATTAATAAACATTAATCTTTCTAATCTAACCTAACTAAATTCTGTCTTTGTGTTTCTTTCTTCAATTAGAAGAAATGAATTGCTTTTACAAAGTCATTTAGGTTTTGTTTAGGTTTTGTGTTGTAAAATTAGTAACGGGATATTGGGCTAAACTTTAATAAAACTCTTTCTAAAGAACATAAATATGATAATTATGTTCAGTCATGCTATAGAGTAGTCGACTTGCTTTATTCATCCACTATCTATTTTAATAGAAATATAATCATAATTAACAAGATTATATTTTTCACTATAGCAAATTTACATAATTTTTCATCTGATTTGGAAGAAATTACATAAGTACAATTTGTTTTGTTTCCATAACTGGCATTTATATAATTATTTAAGGTTTGCTGAGTTATGTGTAGTATTTCATTTAATCCCTACAGCAACCCAGAGTGGTCAGTAATAGTAATGTTCCTATTTCACAGATAAGGAAGGAGGGGAAGGTAAGTGTCCTAGCCTAAGCTCCTAAACATCTGAAACAAGATTTGAACTCTTTAAGATCTCTGAACTCTTGAGAACTTTCTGACCACGAAGTCCGGACTCAACTATGCAATTTGATTTCTTCCCTAAAATTTGATTTATTCAGTCAGTTTCTCCTGGTCTTTCACAGTAGAACTAGCAAATTTTCGTGCAAGAATGTATGGACATTAGAGTATTGACCTGGCAAATGGAAAAAAAAAATTTTTTTTTAATGTTCGTGCATCCCAGGCATGTAGCCCAGAACCTGGAATATAGTCGGTGTTTAATAAATGCTTTTCCTATAAATTGACCATTAGTAAATTTTAGCGACAAGGCGGAAGAATCTATAGAATTTCAAAAAAGTTGTTTTTTCAAGGAATAAAGCACAAGGCAACAGAAACGAAAATGCCTGCCCAGAAAATTGGGGGGAAGGGGGACAGAAGGAGATTACAGCCACACTTCCCTTTCAGTCATTTTTTCCCTTTTTCGCAATATAATCTCTTAAAAATTAAAATAATACATTTAATGTGTCTGTTTTACGTTCACACAAATGTCTCCTTCAAAAACCATATACCCAACATAGAGAATTAAGAGCAGAATCTCTTCTGCCAGCTTCCTGGTAAAAGAAAATTAAGACAGAACCCAACATCTACAACTCCCTGCAGTCAGCCACCACAACAGCCAAGGAAGCACACTCAGGGAGGGAGGGTGGGGGAGGGTGTTCAGCCTTACCTGTGGGTAGAGAAACAAAGGGAGGAGAACAAGTCCAATGGAGAGAAAAGGAGTTAGGGCAAAAATTTCCCAGGACTGACTTCTCTCCACCCACTGACTAGATGCTTGCTAGGGTGGCCAGGGATGAATAGAGGAAGTAAAGAGGATTAATTGTTTCACGAAGAGACTGACTTTCTGGCTCAAAGTTCGAGTTCTCCAGCAGCTTTAAGGCAAGGTGACTCCTCCAAGTTCAGAGGTCTGACTAGGCTAAGAGCTCTCAAAACGGAAGCCGAAAGATGGAGGGGAAAAGCTACCTCTACAACTTTCTGCCGCTCCTTGGCCCCCTGTTGCTCTTCGTCATTTTTGTGCTTCGGGCTTGCAAAGGCACCAGTTCTCCTCGCTTCCTCATTTTCTGTGACTTCCTTAAAGCATCTGGAGAGAAGCAATAAACTTCCTTCTTAATTCTGAACTACTTTGGTCGCCCACTCTCTCAATCCTTATTTCCCTTCCCCAGACCGCCTAATCCACCGTTCTTTCGACTTGCTCAGCTCAGGTCAGGTCGCCCTTGTACAAGTTGGGATCTTTCCTGTTTGATTATCGAAATGCAGAAGATGCAATGCTGCTGTCCACAGCGCCAAGAGGAACCTTAAGAGCTCTAGGCAGAGCTTTACCAGCCTGGACTTGTTAGCAGCTGAAAGTGGCAAATGGGTGGTACCTGTTTGAAACAGTTTAAAATGCACAGTCTTCCAGGAGTCTGCAAATCATTTTGTCCTAAAAGGAAAGGTAGGAGGGGGCATGGGAGATAGAATAGGGATTAGGAGAAAGGATCTCCCTCTTTTAGAAGGAGGATCCCCTCCTTGGAACCTCTGGGGAGCACCAAGTTTGGTTGACACCACACACTGAGCATTTTGAATCAACATTAACGACATGTGTAATTGACAGGCAAGTGCCAGGAAAGTAAATCAATGGAATAGAGAGGGAAAGTATGGTGATCCTTAGGAGCTTTTGAAAACAGCAAGTGTTTGGGGGGAGCAAATTCTTTTTAAGCAAAAGGACAAAATGACACATAGTGGAGAATCCTGAGCTTGTTTGCACCTTAGAGTAACCTTTTTTTGGTTAACTGAAAAAAACTACAAGGATCCCAAGAGTCACTATTTAGAAAGACTAAGGCTAGTGATAGCTATGCTACTGACTACAATTGGATAAAACAACCTCTCAGGTTCATTTTCTTCATTTGTAAAATGAAATGGGTGTAGTAGAAAACCTCTAAAGTCCTTTACATTTCTAAATTCTAAGACAGGAATTCTTTATATATATATATACTTTCCCCTAGTTACATATTTCATGTTCTTTCTCTCTCCCTCAAACCCCCCTAACTCCCCTTAGCAGATGCACAATTCCACTGGGTTTTACATGTATCATTGATCAAGACCTAATTCCATATAGTTAGACTAGAGTTATTGTTTAGTGTCTACATCTCCAATAATATCCCCATCAGCCCATGTGTTCAAGCAGTTGTTTTTCTTCTGTGTTTCTCCTCCCACAGTTCTTCCTCTGAATGTGGCTAGTTTTCTTTCTCATAAGCCCCTCAGCCTTGCTCTGGATCCTTACATTGCTGTTAGTAGAGAAGTCCGTTATGTTCAATTGTACCACAGTGCATCAGTCTCTGTGTACAGTGTTCTCCTGGATCTGCTTCTTTCACTCTGCATCAATTCCTGGAGGTCATTCCAGTTCACATGAAATTCCCCCAGTTCTTTATTCCTTTGAGCATAATAGTATTCCATCACCAATAGATACCACAATTTGTTCAGCCATTCCCCAATCAAAGGACAGTTCTCTCATTTTCCAATTTTTTGCCAGCACAAAGAGCGCAGCTATAAATATTTTTGTACAAGTATTTTTCCTTATTATCTCTTTGGGGTATAAACCAAGCAGTGCTATGGCTGGATCAAAAGGCAGATAGTCTAAGACAGGAATTCTTAACCTGGGACCTAATGGCCCCAAATTGATTTCAAAATAAGATTTCTTCTATTTCTTTCTATCAGCTTGAATGGCAACATTGCAAGAATGCTGATATTTGTGCCCTAAAACTTTGCTGAATTTATTAACTATTTTGATTTTTTTGGTTGACTATTATTTTCTAAACTAATTGTAGTATTACTTACAAAAGGTAATAATTTTATTTCCTCACTGTCTGTATTTATTCTCCTGATTTAGCTTTCTTGTCCTATTTGCACTACTATGCTGGTGATAATGGGTATTATATATTATATAATTGGTATCCTTGATGTCCCTGATATTCTTGGAAAGACCTCAAACTTTTTTTCCTTTACATATAACATTAGCTCTCTGATTTAAGTAGATATTGTTTACTATATAAGAAATAGTACATTTATTGCTATTCTTGTTTGAGTTTTTAATGGTTGATGCTCAATTTTGTCAAAAACTTTTTCAGTATGTATTGTTATATTCTTTTTTTTAATTTGTAATTAATATGGTTTCTTATGTTAATAGGCTTCTTTATGTTGAACCAAACTTACATTCCCAGTATAAACTCAATCTGATTTTAATGTAAAATCCAATATGCTGTTAATGCCAACTCATTGATAATTTATTAAATGCATTGGTGTTAATATTCACTAAGTATAATACTCTGGTTTCCTTCTTTTCTTCTATTTTGTCATTCCTTGATTTAAATGTCAAGACCATATCTAGGGGACAGCTGTGTAGCTCAGTGGATAGAGAGCCTAGAGATGGAAAGTTGTAGGTTAAATTTGGCCTTAGACACTTCCAGTTGTGTAACCCTGGGCAAGTCACATAAGCCCCATTGCCTAGTGCCATTACCACAATTCTGCCTTAGAACCAATACTAAGTTCTAAGGCAGAAGTTAAGGTTTTTTTTTAAAAGACCATATCTAAATCATAGAAAGATTCTGATTTCTTATAATTTCTAATAGATTGTTAGAATTAATGGTTAATAATTCACTTATTTAAATAGTCTCTTCTGGTGGTTTAGGAAATTTGTTTTTATAAATGTTCATCCATTTATTTTACAGTATATTTGTGGGACAAAATAGTTTCTGATAATTTATTTTCTTTCCTGTCCAATTATTGAGAGATCTTTTTTTTTGTTTTTGATTCAAATAATTTGTTTTTTTCTCTGTTTTTTTTTTCAGATTCATCATACATTATCCCCCTCAAACCAAACTAGCTTTCTCTATTATCCTCATCTCCAACCTGTAAGATGACAGGGGTCTGTGACAATCAAGTCTCCCTAATCCCTGGTCTTTGGAGAAAAACACACACACACACACACACACACACACACACACACACATAAGCAGGTTTGACTGAATGGGAGGGGCTGGATCTTGTGGAAGTGCTCCTTCACCTCCCCCCTCCCACTAAGCAGTTTGAAGTCAGTTAACTACTTGGTAATGGTGGATAGTCTAACTTGGTAACTACTGGGCCAAGATGGTAAGTGGGGAAGGCTAAACTCCTTATGATGATATCTTTCTCTGAATTATTTCCCCACAGGATAGAATTGGTGAAGCCTGATGTCTTAGAAGCTCACTGGCTCAGAGGTTAGGATTAACTTCAGGGCCACTAGTAAGAAGGAACTTGGCTAATGGAGGTTGTGATTATATACCCAAAATATCTGTATTCAGACACTGTTCCTAGTTGATAAGGGTTTAATGATAAAAGGGAATGGGAAAGGGGGAAATGGTTTAAGATTGCTAGGTAAGGAAAAAACTACCTAAACAGTTATATCAAAAGCAGTCCCTCCACCACAAAGGGGGAAATGTATCTTAAATGGCTGATCTCCTCACTATGCCTCTAAATAATCTTTCCAAACCTAGATAGTTAAACTAAGGTAAACTGTGATTTGCTTGAAGGTCTAACAAAAGTAAAACAGCTTTGGCTGTCATAGACTGAATGGCTCAGCTCAGAACCATACAGATTACCCCTCTGCTCAGATCCCCTAGCAAGAGTCAGGAACAGGACCCAGGATCCCAAGACCCAAGACCCAAGACCCAGAAAGCAGGGACACCTGCCTTTTTATACCAGGACTCCAACTGCCTCTAACTGTCCCCTCTCTTAGAGTTCTGGGGGGCACTATGGAATTCTGTGCTGCAGCTTGAACTCCTCTCAGCAATCTGGATCCCACAAAACTCTATGTTATTATACCAGAGTATAAAACTATACACTCTCATATCTGGAATGAACTCCTCACTACATCTCTATCTTATAGAATTCCTCTCTTCCCTCAAGATGAAACATTTCCTGATCACCTCAATTACCTGTGTCTTCTCAAAAAGTGCATTATTTTTAACTTTTTTGTGTTTGTTTTTTATTTATTGTCTTTATATTTATTCTGTTTGTGCTATACCCACACTTCTGTCCAAGCACAGGCTGGTTTTACATGCTGCTGTTTGCAAACAAGGAGGCAGATACTTTACCTTTGACTGACACAAAGATTGCTAAGTGCAGTGCTGTGTATTGGCTTAAGGAACTTTACAGAATTTGTTCCAAGCATTCTTCCAGGAGACACACGGATAGAGGACACTCCAGGGAGGCGGTGGAGAGGTAGAAAAGACTATGGAATAGCAGAATGAATAAGAAACTGGTCCAATCACATCCCTGGAATTACTTGAAATTCAAAAGAGTGCTCAGAATGATCCTCCTTTGCATGACTGTTCTTTCTTTCCAGTTTTAGTTTCTCTCCATTTTATCTTATTTTTGGGACAAGAGCTAATTCAGTTTTGTATATTCTTTGGTATATTATAATCTATGAGACTTCTCCAGTTTCTATTTGCTATTTTGTCAGGTAAAATGGATTTACTCAATATTAGCAACTTTCTTTGTTCTTTTGTATAATCAGTATTTGATGTGAAGGATCTAAATCAGTGGTTCCCAAACTGTTTTGGCCTACCGCCCCCTTTCAAGAAAAAATATTACTTAGCCCTCTGGAAATTAATTTTTTTTAATTTTAATAGCAATTAATAGGAAAGATAAAAGACCATCACCACCTTCCCTGGATCACTGCAAAACCCAACAGGGAGTGTTAGCGCCCACTTTGGGAATCATTGATCTAAATGGAAGAGAGTAAGCTAATCTTTACTCTCTCCCTAAGAATGATCAGAGAAGGTTTTTTTCCCCTAAAAATATCTGCCCCATATGTTGTTCAGTTATTTTTCAGTCATGTCTGATTCTCTGTGACCCCAATTTGGGGTTTTCTTGATGGAGATACAGGAGTGGTTTGTCATTTCCTTCTCTAGTTCATTTTACAGTTGAAGAACTGAAGAAGTGTAGGCTTAAGTAACTTGACCAGGGCCACACAGTATTAAGTATAGGAAGCTAGATTTGAAGTCATCTTCCTGACACCACCAGGGATATATACTACTGCTCCACCAAGGTAGTCTAGGTGTATCAACCCCTAAACTACCAATATTTGAGAGAGATCAAAGAATTCTAATTCTCTCTTAATAATCCTGCCAGACACTGGAAGAAATAGTATCCATCCTTGGCAACAAAATGGCTAGCTCAGGTAAATTCAAAATAACTTTTGCTTACTCTAATCTGGAATTGTTAAGGTCCTGGCATAGCTCTGTCAGTATATTTCCCATTACTGGGATACCAGTCACATAATTGCTCTCTATTGAAGGAGAGAGGATTGAAATTGCTAGGAGGTAATTTTCTTTCTAATGATGTTGGAGAGGTAAAACTATTGTTGTACTGTTCTAGGTTCCTCAGAAGAAAGAAGTTCCTCTACAAAAATCTCTAAAGGGAAGAAGTTTTATTTTACCTTTCTTTCCTTCAACTGCTTCCCTGACATACACTGTAAGTCTTGTAGAGAAAGGAAAGTACTGATTAAGGAAAACATGACCTGAGAGTTGTACAGAATAAGTCTCACTATTTACCTTGTCAGTTAATAAGCATTTATTAAGTGCCTACTATGTGTTCCAGGCTCTGTACCAGTACTAGGAATACAAAGAAAAGCAAAAGACAAAACCTGCCCTCAAGGAATTTGTGACCTAATAGGGAAGGTAAGTGGGAATAAATATGCACAAATAAGGTATATAGAGGATAAATAGGAAACAATCAACAGAAAGAAGGCACTAAAATTAAGAGGGAACTGGAAAGACTTCTTATAGAAAATGGAATTTTAACTGAGACTTTAAAGAACCCAGGAGATAGAATAAAGGGGGAAGAGCCTTCCAGACATGTGGAACAACTAAAGAAAATGTTGGGAGACAAGTGATGGAGGGTCTTCTTTGAGTGACAACAAAGAGGTAAATAACACTGAATATGGGTATGAGGGTTTGGGGAGGTCAGTAAGAGGGAAGATATAAGGTATATAAAACTTAAAAAGGGGGTTAGCAGGACACTAGATTATGAAGTACTTAAAATGCCAAAGGCTCTTGTATTATATCCTGTCAGTGGCAAAGAATAATTATTTAATGTTGTTTAGTCTTTTGTTTGTGACTCCATGCATCACAGTATGCTAGATGCCTATATCCTCCAGGATCTCCTAAAGTCTGTCAAAGCTCATGTATGTTGATTTCATGACATTGTCTATCACATCTCATCCTCTGCTGTCTCCTTCTCCTTTTGCCTTCAAACTTTTATAGTCACAGTCTTTTCCAATGTGTCCTGTCTTCTCATTATGTGACCAAATAGTTAAGCTAAGGCTTTAGTATTTGTCCTTCCAATGAAGAATCTGAATTAATTTATTTAAATATTTTTTCAGTAATATTTTATCTTTTCCAATTACATGTAAAAACAATTTTAAAGATTCTTTTTTTTTTAATTTTGAATTACAAAATATCTTCTTCCTTCCCTCCTTACTATATTCCCTCAGATAATAAGAAATTTGATATAGATTACTCAGTCATTCAAAATATTTTCAAGTTAGCCATATTGTAGAAGAATACATATTTTATTTTATTTTTTTAAACATTTATTAATATTTATTTTTCACCTGTTTACATGTTTCATGCCCCTACATTCCCCTTCACCCCCTGCTCTCCCCCCACCCATGCCTGTCGCACATTTCCAATGGTTGTAACGTGTCCTTGTTCAGGGCCTATTTCCATATTGTTCTTAGTTGCATTGGTGTGGTCATTTTGAGTCTACATCCCCAAACATGTCCGCCTCAGCCCATGCGTTCAAGCAATTGTTTATCTTCAATGTTTCCTCTCCTGCAGATCTTCCTCTGAATGTGGGTAGCGTTCTTTACCATAAATGCCACAGAATTGTCCTGGGTCATTGCATTGCTGCTGGTACAGAAGTCCATTACATTCCATTTTACCATAGTATATCAGTCTCTGTGTACAGTGTTCTTCTGGCTCTGCTCCTTTCACTCTGCATCAGTTCCTGGAGTTCCAGTTCACCTGGAACTCCTCCAGTTTATTATTCCTTTTAGCACAATAGTATTCCATCACCCGCATATACCACAGTTTGTTCAGCCATTCACCAATTGAAGGACATACCCACCTTTCCCAGTTCTTTGCCACTACAAAAAGCGGAGCTATAAACATTTTCGTACAAGTCTGTTTATCTACGATCTCTTCGGGGTACAAACCCAACAATGCTATGGCTGGATCAAAGGGCAGGCATTCTTTTATAGCCCTTTGAGCATAGTTCCAAATTGCCAGCCAGAATGGTTGTATCATTTCACAACTCCACCAGCAATGCATTAATGTCCCAATTTTGCCACATCCACTCCAGCATTTATTACTCTCCCCTTCTTTCATTTTAGCCAATCTGCTAGGTGTGAGGTGATACCTCAAAGTTGTTTTGATTTGCATTTCTCTAATTATTAGAGATTTAGAACACTTTCTCATGTGCTTATTGATACTTTTGATTTCTTTACCTGAGAATTGCCTATTCATGTCTCTTGCCCATTTTTTAATTGGGGAATGGCTTGATTTTTTATACAATTGATTTAACTCCTTGTATATTTGAGTAATTAGACCCCTGTCAAAATTTTTTGTTATAAAGATTTTTTCCCAATTTGTTGTTTCCCTTCTGATTTTGACTACATTTTTTTTTGTTTGTACAGAAGCTTTTTAGCTTGATATAATCAAAACCATTTAATTTACATTTTGTAATTTTCTCTAACTCTTGCTTGGTTTTAAAATCTTTCCTTTCCCAGAGATCTGACAGGTATACTATTTTGTGTTCACTTAACTTATTTATAGTCTCCCTCTTTATATTCAGGTCATTCACCCATTCTGAATTTATCTTGGTTTGGGTGTGAGATGTTGATCTAAACCTAATCTCTCCCATATTGTTTTCCAAATGTCTCAGCAGTTTTTGTCAAATAGTGGATTGTTGGGCTCTTTGGGTTTGTCATACACTGTCTTGCTGACGTCATTAACCCCAAGTCTACTCCACTAATCCTCCCTTCTATCTCTTAGCCAGTACCATATTATTTTGGTGACTGCTGCTTTATAGTACAGTTTAATATCTGGTACTGCTAGGCCCCCTTCCTTCACATTTTTTTCATTATTTCCCTTGATATTCTTGATCTTTTATTATTCCAAATGAAATTTGTTATAGTTTTTCCTAATTCAGTAAAGAAGTTTTTTGGTAGCTTGATAGGTATGGCGCTAAATAGGTAAATTAATTTGGGTAGAATGGTCATTTTTATTATGTTAGCTTGTCCTACCCATGAACAATTAATGGCTTTCCAATTGTTGAGATCCAGTTTTATTTGTTTGGAAAGTGTTTTGTAGTTGTTTTCGTATAATTCCTGTGTTTGTTTTGGTAGATAGATTCCCAAGTATTTTATATTGTCTAGGGTAATTTTAAATGGTGTTCTCTTTCTACCTCTTGCTGCTCTAATGTGTTGGAAATATATAGGAATGCTGATGATTTATGAGCATTTATTTTGTATCCTGCAACTTTGCTAAAGTTGTTGATTATTTCTACCAGCTTCTTACTTGATTCTCTAGGATATTTTAAGTAGACCATCATATCATCTGCAAATAGTGATAGCTTAGTCTCCTCCTTGCCTATTTTGATACCTTCAATTTCTTTTTCTTCTCTAATTGCTATTGCTAGTGTTTCTAGTACTATGTTGAATAATAGAGGTGATAATGGGCATCCTTGTTTCACTCCTGATCTTATTGGGAAGGCTTCTAATTTTTCCCCATTGCATATAATGCTTGTTGATGGTTTTAGGTATATACTGTTTATTATTTTTAGGAAGGGTCCTTCTATTCCTATACTTTTCAATGTTTTCAATAGGAATGGATGCTGTATTTTGTGAAAGGCTTATTCAGCATTTATTGAGATAATCATGTTATTTTGTTTGTTAGACTGTTGATATGGTCAATTATGTGGATGCTTTTCCTAATGTTGAACCATCCTTGTATTCCTGGTATAAATCCCACCTGATCATGGTGGATGATCTTCTTAATTACTTGCTGGGGTCTCTTTGCTAACATTCTATTTAAGATTTTTGCATCTATGTTCATTAGGGAGATTGGTCTATAGTTTTCTTTCTCTGTTTTTGGTCTACCTGGCTTTGGGATCAGTACCATATTTGTGTCATAAAAGGAATTTGGTAGGACTCTTTCTTTGCTTATTATATCAAATAATTTGTATAGTATTGGGATTAGTTGCTCTTTGAATGTCTGATAGAATTCACTTGTGAATCCATCAGGTCCTGGTGATTTTTTCTTAGGGAGTTCTTTGATGGCTTGTTCAATTTCTGTTTCTGATATGGGATTATTTAGGTTTATTTCTTCTGCTGTTAATCTAGGCAATTTATATTTTTGTAAATATTCATCCATATCTCCTAAATTGTTATATTTGTTGCCATATAATTGGGTGAAATAGTTTTTAATGATTGCCTTATTTTCCCCTTCATTAGATGTGAGGTCTCCCTTTTCATCTTTAATACTGTCAATTTCATTTTCTTCTTTCCTTTTTCTTACTAGATTGACCAGTACTTTGTCTATTTTATCTGTTTTTTCAAAATACCAGCTTCTAGTCTTATTTATTAATTCAATAGTTCTTTTACTTTTGATTTTATTAATTTCTCCCTTAATTTTTAGTATTTCTAATTTAGTTTTCATCTGGGGGTTTTTTATTTGTTCGCTTTCTAATTTTTTGAGTTGCATGCCCAATTCATTAATCTCTGCCCTCCTTAATTTGTTAATATATGCACTCAAGGATATAAATTTCCCCCTGAGTACTTCTTTGGCTGCATCCCACGGAGTTTGGTAGGATGTCTCATCATTATCATTCTCTTCAATGAAATTGTTGATTGTTTCTATGATTTCTTCTTTGACAAATTGGTTTTGGAGAATCATATTGTTTAATTTCCAATTGGTTTTAGATTTGCCTGTCCAGGTACCCTTATTAATTATTATTTTTATTGCATTATGATCTGAGAAGGTTATATTTATTATATCTGCTCTTTTGCATTTGTTTGAAATGATTCTATGCCCTATTACATGGTCAATCTTTGTAAATGTACCATGTGCAGCTGAAAAGAAGGTGTATTCCTTTTTGTCCCTATTTATTTTTCTCCACATATCAATTAAATCTAATTTTTCTAGGACTTCATTCACCTCTCTTACCTCTTTCTTATTTATTTTTTTGGTTTGATTTATCTAGATCTGAAAGAGGAATATTTAGATCTCCCACTATTATGGTTTTACTATCTATTTCCTTCTTGAGCTCTGCCAGTTTCTCCTTTATGAATTTGGATGCTGTACCACTTGGTGCATATATATTGAGCAGTGTTATTTCCTCATTGTTTATACTGCCTTTAATCAGGATGTAATGACCTTCCCTGTCTTTTTTAATCATATCTATTTTTACTTTGGCTTTGTCAGAGATCATAATCGCCACTCCAGCCTTCTTTTTCTCATTTGATGCCCAAAAGATTTTGCTCAAGCCCTTAACCTTAAACTTCTGTGTGTCTACCTGCCTTATATGTCTTTCTTGTAGACAACATATGGTAGGATTTTGGTTTCTGATCCACTTTGCTATTTGCTTCCGTTTTATGAGCGAGTTCATCCCATTCACATTCAGAGTTACAATTATCAGTTGTGCATTCACTAACATTATTGTATCCTCCCCTTGTCTCACCCCTTCTTCTTACACTATTTTCTTTTAAACCAGTGGTTTGCTTTGAGCCAGTATCCCTTATCCCCTCCCTTGATTGACTTCCCTTTCTTCCCCCTCCCTTGTTATTCACCTCTTTTTGTTTTTTAAAGGCCTAATGAATTCCCTCCCCTTTCTTCTCCCCTCCCTTTTTTGACCTCCCCACTCCCCTGCTCCCTTTGGTTTATCCCTTCTGACTTTCTCAGTAGGGTTAGATAGAGTTTTTTATCCAAATGGATAATAAAGCTACTCTTCCCTCTCCAGGTTGATTACACTGAGAGTAAGGTTTGGTTATTGCCTCTTAATGCTCTCTTCCTCTCCTTCTTATAATAGTATTTATCCCCTCCCCTTCCCATGCCCTCTTTGTATATAATAGAATATCCTATTTTTCTTATTTACTCAGATTTTTCTTGGTGTCCCCTACTATTCCCCCCCCCCTTTCCTACCCTGCATATCATCTTAGACCATTTAGTATCCTATCCTCTCCCTATGAATTATTCTTCTGGTTGCTATAATAGTGAATATTATAATAGTGAATAGAGTTCACTACAGAGAATTATACATAGCATTTCTCCACATAGTAATACAGATTATTAGATCTTATTTAAGTCCTTAAAGAGTCGAATTTAAAAAAAAATATGAGTTTTCTTTCTTTTACCTCTGTTTCTTATTTACCTTTTCATGTTTCTCTTGATTTTTGTGGTTGGGTATCAAACTTTCCATTTAGTCCTGGTCTCTTTTGTGCAAAAACTTGGAAATCTTCAATTTTGTTGAATGCCCATACTTTCCCTGGAAGTATATAGTCAGTTTCAATGGGTAGTTGATCTGTGGCTGAAGGCCCAGCTCTCTTGCCTTTCTGAATATTGTATTCCAAGCCTTGCGGTCTTTTAGCATGGAGGCTTCCAGATCCTGTGTGATCCTGTTTGGTGCTCCTTGATATTTGAATTGTCTCTTTCTGGCTTCTTGTAAGATTTTTTCTTTTACTTGAAAGCTCTTCAATTTGGCTATTATATTCCTAGGTGTTGTCTTTTCTGGGTCCAGTGCAGAGGGTGATCTATGGATCCTTTCAATGTCTATATTGCCCTCTTGTTGTAGAACTTCAGGTCAATTTTGCTGAATAATTTCTTTAAGTATGGAGTCCAATTTTCTATTAATTTCTGGTTTTTCTGGAAGACCAATGATTCTCAAATTGTCTCTTCTAGACCGGTTTTCTTGGCCTGTCACTTTGTCATTGAGATATTTCATGTTTCCTTCTATTTTATCAGTCTTTTGACTTTGTTTTATTTGTTCTTGTTGTCTCGAGAGGTCATTGGCTTCCAATTGCTCAATTCTAGCCTTTAGAGACTGGTTTTCGGTTATAATCTTTTGGTTTTCCTTTTCAATCTGGTCATTTCTGGTCTTCAGTTGACTTGCCTCACTTTCCAATTGTGAAATTCTGCCTTTTAAGCTGTTATTTTCTTGCCAGATCTCTTCCATCTTCCTCAACATCTCATTTTTGAACTCTTCAATAGCTTGTGACCAGTTTTCATTGTTTTGGGAAGGTTTGGATACTTGTTTGTCTTCCTCTGTTGTCTGAATTTTCTCTCTGTAAAAGTTGTTGAGTGTTCCAGAGTTTTTCTTGATAATCTTTTTCTTCTGGGCTTCTAGGATACAAAGACACCAGATGAGGTAAAATAAATAAGTAAATGAGTAACACAAAGATGAACTAATGAGAATTCCTACTTACTCAGTACAACTTCCCTCATTATACCCATACTCAAGTAGCACAACTAAACATGAGCTTGAAACAAAATATAACTTTATCCTTCTACCCTTCCAAATGCTGGAAAAAGGTAAAAGGCAAAAGTTTGTTTTGACTGGAAGAATGCTGTAGTAGCACTCTGAGCAGCAACAAAGCTTAGGCAGAAAACTAAGGAATGAAGGGAATTATGACGGAATGATCTATGTAAGGCTATATGAAACTCCATAAAGTCTGAAGGAGGCAGCCCCACATCCAGAAAGACTTATTTCTGTCTTTCCAGAAGTTACTTGTGGCAAAGACTGAGGCAAGTGAAACATAAATGGACTAATGTGGGAGGAAAAAGATGGCTTTGAAAGACAATTCTCAGGAAAATTGACATCAAAAGGGAAGAAGTTAGAAAGTGAGTAAAAGAAGATAATGAAGAAAAAAGACTGAATTTACTAAATATCAGGGCCAGCTAGGGGGATAAGTGGATTGAAAGCTAAGACTTGGGGGACCAGTCCTAGATTCAAATCTGGCCTCAGATACTTCCCAGCTGTTTGACCCTGGCCAAGTCAGTTAACCCACATTGCATAACCCTTACCACTCTTCTGTCTTGGAATTGGCAAAATAGAAAAATGTGAATTCACATTGGCAAGTCTCACCAAATAAAAAAAGGAAACAATGAGTAATAATTGATGCAGGAGAGATAATTTTTTTCATTTCATTTTTTATTTACTTTTACATTTTATTTAATTAATTAATTTAGAATATTTTCCCATGGTTACATGATTCATGTTCTTTCTCTCCCCTCCTCCCACCCCCTCCTATAGCCAGTGCTCAATTCCACTGGGTTTTACATGAATCATTAATCAAGACCTATTTCCATATTATTAATATTTGCATTAGGGTGATCATCCCCAATCATATCCCCATCAAACCATGTGATCAAGCAGTTGTTTTTCTTCTGTATTTCTACTCCCACAGTTCTTTCTCTGGATATGGATAGCATTCTTTCTCATAAGTCCCTCAGAATTGTCCTGGATTGTGACTGCATTGCTGCTGGCCACAGTGTATCTGTCTCTATGTTTAAGGTTCTCCTGGTTCTGCTCCTTTCACTCTGCATCAATTCCTGGAGGCCATTCCAGTTCACATGGAATTCTTCCAGGAGAGGCAATTTAAGAATTATTTGAATACTTGGATGTCACAATTTTAAAAAGAGCCTAGACATCATCTTTTCAGAAATTATCAAACAAAATTGTCCTGATATTCCTGAAGAAATGGAAATTGGAAGAATGCAACAATCATCTCTAAAAAGGATCCCAAAATGAAGAATTCCAGAAACATTATAGCTAAATTCCAAAATACCTAAGGAGAAAATACTACAAGCTACAAGAAAGAAACAATTCAAATATTGTGAGAGCTACATTCAAGATCACATAAAATTTAGCAGCTTGTACACTGAAGGACTGGAGAATTTGGAATACATGTTCCAGAGGGCAAAGGAGATAAGATAACAACCAAAAATCATTTACCCTGCAGTGGACTTTCAAAGCATTCCTGATGAAAAGACAAAGAAATTAATAGAAAATTTGGCTTTCCAATAAAAAAATTAAAGAGAAGTAAGTGAATAGGGAAAGAAATCATACGGAATTAAAATACACTTGAAGATGATACTTATAAACCCCTAATAACTTTATCATTATTAAGGCAGTTAGAGGGAGTACATATAGAGGGTACACACATGATTTTACTATTATGGGATCATATCTAAAAAATAAAATTAAGAGGAATGATTGGGAGAAGGGAGACATAGAATTGAGGTAAATTACCTCATATAAAAGAGGCACAAAAAATATTTTACAGTGGAAGGTGAAATGGAAAAGGGAAGTTACCTGAACCTTACATACTGAGATGGGTATAGACTCGGCCTTAACTATAGGAAAGTGGGAAGAAGAAGGAAATAAGAGAAGGAAGATTGATAGAAGAGAAGGAAGATAGAGGGATGTGATGGTCAGAAGTAAAACACTTTTGAATACGAAAAGGATGAAAGGAGAAAAGTAGAGTAATAGGGGGAAATAATATGAAGGGAAATTCATAGTGACCATAATCATAGGAAAATTTCAGAGTAAGTTTCTCTGATAAAGGTTTCACTTCTCAAATAAATAGAAAACAGAGTCAAATTTGTAAGACTACAAGTCATTCCCCAATTAATCTGAACAGGCAATTTTCAAATGAAGAAATAGAAGCTACCTGCAATAATATGAAAAACTGCTCTAAATGCTCTTTGGTTAGAGAAATTTAAATTAAAATAACTCTAAATTACCACCCCATACCTATCAGATAATATGGCAGGAAAATATCAAATGTTGGAAGCAATATGGGAAAACTGCACTCCTGGGGAAGTTGTGAATTAATTCAATCATTCTGGAGAGCACTGTAGAACTATACCCAAATAGACATAAAGCCATACCAATCCTTTGACACAGAAATACCACAACTAAATCTATATCCCAAAGAGATTTAAAAAAAGGAAAAGGACTTATATGTACAAAAATATTTATAGCAACTCTTTTTGTAGTGGCAAAGAATTGTAAATTGAGAGGATATCCATTGACTAGGGAATGCTTAAACAAGTTTTGTTATATGATTGTTGTAGAATATTATTGTTCTATAAGAAATGACAGGGGGCAGCTGGGTAGCTCAGTGGAGTGAGAGTCAGGCCTAGAGACAGGAGGTCCTAGGTTCAAACCCGGCCTCAGCCACTTCCCAGCTGTGTGACCCTGGGCAAGTCACTTGACCCCCATTGCCTACCCTTACCAATCTTCCACCTATGAGACAATACACCAAAGTACAAGGGTTAAAAAAAAAAGAAATGACAAGCAGAATGCTTTCAGAAAAACTTGAATTGGCACAAAGTGAAATAAGCAGATCCAAGAGAACATTATACACAGTAATGGCAATCTTCTAGACAGATAAATTGTAAATGACAGCTATTCTCAGCAATACAATGATCTAAGAAAATTCTTAAGTACTCATGGTGAAAAATGCTATCCACCTCCAGATAAAGAACTGGTGAAATCTCAATGCAGATCAAAGCATATTTTTTAAAACTTTCTTTACTTTTTCTTTCTTTTTTTTGTCTGTGTCACAATATGACTATGTGGAAACATGTTTTGCATGTATAATATATATCAAATTGCTTGTCATCTCAGAGTCTGATGAAGAATCAAGTATAAGGGTTATTAGTCAAAAATAAAAATCCAGAATAAACAGAAGGGAGACAAAATAATGAAGTGAGCAGAGGAGGAAGGTAGAGAATTTGAAATTCAAAACTGTAAAAAAATGTAAAAATAGTGTTTACATGTAATTGAAAAAATAATTTCTTTTTTTTTAAAAGAAAGAACACAGAGATTCCCCTTAAGGGGGGGAAACTCTGTATAGCAGACACATAATAGTTAAAAATTTTTAAATTCCAGTGAGAAATAACAAATTGTGCAAATGACAAGGAGAAAAATTTTCAAACATAAAGGAAATTAGAATAACACAAGACCATTCTGCAATAGTAGAAACCACAGGAGGAAATGTAGTAGTATGTTCTGAAGAGCAAGGGAGCTCAAAATGCAACCCATAAGTGACATGTCTTGCAAACCTGAGCCCAGCCATTAATGAACAAAGTTCACTCTAAGCATTTCTAGAGAAAAAAAACCCTCCGAATAAATTATTTGCTTTGCACAGTACAAACAGAAATGTAGCAACCCAAGTAAAAGGAAATAACAAGAGACCATTAAAAGATTGTTTTTCCTAAAAGTACACAAAATAGACAAAAGTAGAAGGCATATATAAAAAAGGATGAAGAAATAGGTCCAAGAAATCAAGGAATAACTCTCATAGAACTCCACCTATAGGTGAATCGCATATTTTCAATTGGTGTGGAAAGATGGGTGGGGGTGAGGTGTCTAAATTATACACTAGGGTGGGGCACATAAAGGGAGAGAAGAAAGGAAGAGAGAGGAATAAATAGTGTACCCTAATCAAGTCAAAGATTAATATTGAAGGGCAAATAAACCCTAATAAGATTTATAAATTCTGAGGAAGAGAGTCAAAGGGAAAGTGGGTATGATGTGGGGATACAGGCTTCCCCTAGACACCCTAACACCCCAGATTGTGGGCTAAGTCAGAAAGTACATAAAATAATGCTAGACTTCTGGGTTAAGATGGTGGCAGAGTAAAAAACGGCTGCTTAACCTAACCCACACATATAGGACTCCTCAAAAGGACATTAAAAAAAAAAACCTCAGACGAATGAAAGGACCCCACAACAGGGCACAGCATTGAAGGTACGTGATATCAGGGCATTTCCATTATATAAGAGGGTGAAATACCTCTCATTAAAACGCGAGCCAAGCAACCCCCTACTCCCATACCACCCACAGTGCCAAAGCCAGTGCACAAGAGTTAGAGCAAGGATGGGGCATTCATTAAGTTCTTGGCAGCAACCTGGAATTACCAGGGCCTGCTCCTGAGAGCAGCAAGTCTTAAGACCCCAAGACACTAAAGAACACGCAGACTTTGAACACAGACCCTGAGTTCAGGCATGGACCTTGGGTGGGAACCCAGTGCAGAAGGGTACATGACTGTGGAAGCAGCTCCCTGAGATTGTTAAAGGAGCTTCGGGCAGAGGAGCAAGCAAGGGGACCACCAAGAGGCTTGACCTTAAGAACAATTAGACTTGAGTCCCCAAGAGTCTAAAGAGCGCAGACCAGCACTGGGCGTGAGGATAAAACTGAGAGGGTGCACTGCGTAGTGACTCAGGTGAAAACTGCTCCACAGCTCCACAGGCAGAAAGCCTGTCTGCCTCATCCAGACTTCTGACTGAGAAATAAATAATAATAATGGCAAGCCAGTCACAAGAACCCCAAAAGAGAAAAATCAAGAAGAAATCTTTAATATTCAACAACTTTTACACACACAAAAAAAAATACAGACAACAGAGCAAATAGCTAAGGAGAGCAAATAAGTAATCACATCCAAACCTTCCAAAAAAATGAAAATTGGTCACAAGCTCTTGAAGAGTTCAAATCTGAGATCATGAGAAAAATGGAAGAGATTTGGCGAGGGAAGTGGGAAATAGCTCAAAAGGAAATTAACAGGTTAAAAGATGGAAACTCCCAATTGGAGAAAGATGCCCCAAAATCAAACAAAATGGTAAGCAAATTGGAAACCAAAATTAAACAGCTGGAAAACAGGACAGACCAAATCAAAAAGGAAAATCAAAAGATTGTAACAGAAAACCAATCTCTCAAGAACAGAATTGGTCAAGTAGAAGGCAATGATCACTCAAGACAGCAAGAACATATGAAGCAAAGTCAGAAGACTACTAAAGTAGAAGGAAACATGAAATATCTCACTGAGAAATTGACAGATCAAGAAAACAGGTCTAGAAAAGACAATCTGAGAATTATTGGTCTTCCTGAAAAAGCATAAATTAATATAAATTTGGACTCCATACTAAAAGAAATTATTCAGCAAAACTTCCCTGAAGTTCTACAACAAGAGGGCAATATAGACATTGAAAGGATTCATAGATCACCTCTACACTAAAACCTGAAAAGACAACCCCCAGGAATATAATAGCCAAATTCAAGAGCTTCCAAGTAAAAGAAAAAATTTTACAAGAAGCCAGAAAGACAATTCAGATATCAAAGAGCACCAATCAGGATCACACAGGATCTAGCAGCCTCCACACTAAAAGACTGCAAGGCTTGGAATATGATATTCAGAAAGGCAAGAGAACTAGGTCTACAATCAAGGATTACTTACCCATCAAAACTAACTATATACTTCCAGGAGAAAGTTTGGGCATTCAACAAGATAGAAGATTTCCAAGTATTTTCACAGAAAAGACCAGGACTAAATGGAAAGTTTGATATCCAACCACAAAAACCAAGAGAAACATGAAAAGGTAAATAAGAAACAGAGGGAAAAGGAAGAAAACTCTTTTTTTTAATTTGCCTCCTTAAGGGTTTTAATAAGATCAAATTATTTGTATTCCTATATGGAGAAATGTTAGGTGTAATTTTCAAAACCTGTATTCACTATTATAGTAATTAGAAAAATTATTGATAGGGAGAGGTTGGAGCATTAAATGGTCTAAAATGAGATCAGGTAGGGAAAAAAAGAGGTGGGGGGTGAATAGTAGATGGCACCAAGAGAAACTTGAATGAATAAGAAAAATAGGATATTCTATACCACACAAAGAGACCATGGGAAGGGGAGGGGATGAATACTATTATAAGAAGGAGAGGAAGAGAGCATTAAGAGATAACATTTAAACCTTACTCTCAGCGGAATTAACCCTGAGCGGTAAGAGTAGCTATATCCATTGGGATATAGAATTCTATCTAACTCTACTGAGAAAGTCAGAAAGGATTAACCAAAGGAAGCAGGGGCGTGGGGAGGTCAAAAATGGGAGGGTAGGAGAGAGGGAAGGAAATTCGTTAGGCCTTAAAAAATAAAAATAGGGGAATAATAAGGGAGGGGATGAAAAGAGAAGTAAATCAAGGGAGGGCACAAGGGAGACTGGTCTAAAACAAAACATTGGTTTAAAAGGAAATAGTGTAAGAAGAAGAGGTAGAACTAGGAGAGGATACCAAAATGTTGGGAAATACACAACTGATAATTATAACTCTGAATGTGAATGGGATGAACTCACCTATAAAACAGAAGCAAATAGCAGAATGCATTAGAAACCAAAATCCTACCATGTGTTGTCTACAAGAAACACATATGAGGCAGGTGGACATACACAGGTTTAAGATCAAGGGCTACAGCAAAATCTTTTGGGCTTCAAATGAGAAAAAGAAGTCAGGAGTGGAGATCATGATTTCTGACAAAGCCAAAGTAAAAATAGATATGATTAAAAATGACAGAGAAGGTCATTACATCCTGATAAAAGGCAGTATGGACAATGAGGAAATAACATTGCTCAATATGTATGCACCAAATGGCATAGCATCCAAATTTGTAAAGGAAAAACTGGCAGATCTCAAGAAGGAAATAGATAGTAAAACCATACTAGTGGGAGATCTAAATATTCCTCTTTCAGATCTAGATAAATCAAACCAAAAAATGAACAAGAAAGAGATAAGAGATGTGAATGAAATCCTAGAAAAATTAGATTTAATTGATATGTGGAGAAAAATAAATAGGGAGAAAAAGGAATACACCTTCTTTTCAGTTGCACATAGTACATTCACAAAGATTGACCATGTAAAAGGGCATAGAAACATTGCAAACAAATGCAAAAGAGCAGAAATAATAAATGTAACCTTCTTAGATCATAATGCAATAAAAATAATAACTAGTAAGGGCACCTGGACAGGCAAATCAAAAACTAATTGGAAATTAAATAATATGATTCTCCCAAACCAGCTAGTCAAAGAAGAAATCATAGAAACAATAATTTCATTGAAGAGAATGACAATGATGAGACATCCTACCAAACTCTGTGGGATGCAGCTAAGACAGTACTCAGGGGGAAATTTATATCCTTGAGTGCATATATTAACAAATTAGAGAGGGCAAAGATCAATGAATTGGGCATGAAAATTAAAAAACTAGAAAGGGAACAAATTAAAAACAGACCAATCTCCTTAATGAACATAGAGGCAAAAATCTTAAATAGAATACTAGCAAAAAGACTCTAGCAAGTGATCAAGAGGGTTATCCATATCCAGGAATTCAAGGATGGTTCAACATTAGGAAAACCTTTCACATAATTGACTATATCAATAAGCAAACCAACAAAAACCACATGATTATATCAATAGATGCTGAAAAAGCCTTTGACAAAATACAGCATCCATTCCTATTGAAAACATTGGAAAGTATAGGAATAGAAGGACCTTTCCTAAAAATAATAAACAGTATATACCTAAAACCATCAACAAGCATCATATGCAATGGGGATAAATTAGAAGCCTTCCCAATAAGATCAGGAGTGAAACAAGGATGCCCATTATCACCTCTATTATTTAACATTGTACTAGAAACACTAGCAGTAGCAATTAGAGAAGAAATAGAAATTGAGGGTATTAAAATAGGCAATGAGGAGACTAAGCTATCACTCTTTAGAGATGATATGACGGGTGAAAGACTTGAATATAAAGAAGTAAACTATAAGAAAATTAGCTGAACATAGAATAGTATACCTGTCTGACCTATGGGAAAGGGAAAAATTTTAAACTAAGGAAGAGTTAGGAAAAATTATAAAATGTAAAATAAATAATTTTTATTATATTAAATTAAAAAGGTTTTGTACAAACAAAAACAATGCAACCAAAATCAGAAGGGAAACAACAAACTGGGAAGAAATATTTATAACAAAAAACTCTGACAGAGGTATAATTACTCAAATATACAAATCAATTGTATAAAAAATCAAGCCATTCCCCAATTGATAAATGGGCAAGGGGCATGATAGGCAATTTTCAGATAAAGAAATCAAAACTATCAATAAGCACATGAGAAAATGTTCTAAATCTCTAATAATTAGAAAAATGTAAATCAAAACAACTCTGAGGTACCACCTCACACCTAGAAGATTGGCTAAAATGATAGCAGGGGAGAGAATTAATGTTGGAGGGGATGTGGCAAAATTGGGACATTAATGCACTGCTGGTGGGGTTGTGAACTGATCCAACCATTCTGGATGGCAATTTGGTACTATGCCCAAAGAGCTCTAAAGGACTGCCTGCCCTTTGATCCAGGCATACCATTGTTGGGTTTGTACCCCAAAGAGATCATAGATAAACAGACTTGTACAAAAATATTTATAGCAGCACTTTTTGTGGTGGCAAAAAACTGGAAAATGAGGGTATGTCCTTCAACTGGGGAATGGCTGAACAAATTGTGGTATATGCTGATGTTGGAATACTACTGTGCTCAAAGGAGTAATAAACTGGAGGAATTCCATGTGAACTGCAAAGACCTCCAGGAATTGATGCAGAGTGAAAGGAGCAGAGCCAGAAGAATATTGTACACAGAGACTGATACACTGTGGTAAAATCGAATGTAATGGACTTCTGTACTGGCAGCAAAGCAATGACCCAGGACAATTCTGAGGGACTTATGGTAAAGAACGTTACCCACATTCAGAGGAAGAACTGCAGGAGTGGAAACACAGAAGAAAAACAACTGCTTGAACACGTGGGTTGATGTAGACATGGTTGGGGATGTAGACCAGAAAGGACCACACCAATGCCACTATCAATAATGTGTAAATAAGTCTTGATTGATCACACATATTAAAACCAGTGGAAATGTGCATTGGATATAGGGATGGTGGTGAAGGGGAAAGTAAAAACAAGAATCATGTAACCATGGAAAATTTTTCTAAAAAAATAAAATATTTAAACAGGAAAAAAATCCCATCAGTAAAATAGTAAATGAACAATGTAAAATCACAACAAACCCTGGAGAAATAAGAATTATTGGAACTTAACATGCATAGTTTTATACTAATATAACTGAAGCAAACAGAATACAAAAGAAAGAAACATAAACTATCCAAAGTGACAGAATTCCCAGAAACTACTAGGGGAAAAGACTAATGGTCCTGATGGATCCATGGAAATCTATTAAACTTTGTATAACATTCATTTCTATTGAAAATCCCATGGAATATAGGGGGCATTGAGGGACATTATTAATATAATAACTAGTTATATAAAACCAAAAGAAAATGTCATGTGCAATAAATTAGACCCTTTCCCTATAAATGTAGGAATGAAACAAAGATGCCTATTCCTCTCTATTATTTGATATCACTCTGGAAATGCTAACCATAGTAATAAGGCAAGATAAAGAAATTAAAGTCATAAAAATAAGTTTATTTAAAAAAGATAAATCTATCACTACTTCTTAATGACATGATGGTTTACTTAGAAAATGAGTAAAAAATCTGCTTCAGTAAAGTTGCAGACTATAAAGTAAACCCTCAAAAACCTATTTCTACATGTGCCAAAATTCAAGAGGAAAGAGAAAAAGAAATGCCATTCCCCAAACTACAAAGTACATAAATTATTTTGGGATCAATCTACCCCACCATATAAAACATCTGAGTAAGTTAATTTACAAAGTGCTCCTTAAACAAAAATTAAAAACTTAAATAGCTGAAGGAATCTTTATTGTTCAAGGGTGGACCATGTTATTAAATTAGATGAGAACATCAAAGTTAATTTGTACATTTAACCATATGCTAAATTGCCTAAGGGATACTTTACAGATTCATGTGGAAAAATAAAACAATCTAAAATATTAAGGGAAACAGTGTAAAGGCTAACTGATAAAGGAGGAATGTGCTTCCAGACCTTAAACTGTATTATAAAGCATCAATCACTAAAAGCATCTGGAATGAATTTTAAAAAATAGAAGGTCAGTTAAAAGGAACAGAATAGACAAGAAAGCCAATAATCCAATCATTCAATAAATCAGAAATGAAACTTAGAACAACAGTATACATTATATTTTACCTGTGAAAAATTAATGTCATGCTATTTGTTGCTATTCAGTCATAACTGATTCTTCTTCACCCAATTTAGAGTTTTCTTTGCAAAGAGGAGAACCTGATTGAGATGGTTTTGTTTTTCTAGCCAAGATGGCTAAAAGACAGCTGGGTTCCATAAAGCAATTAACATTCCTTACTTGCCAGAGAGAAGTATGTGATCATTCACACCCAATTGTGATATTCCCTAACCACCCAGAAATCCTTCTTTTGGTGGCTAGTGTGACCCACTTTAGTAATCCAGAAAAATTGTCTCAATTTATTTCAGCGTCCTTTTTACTCAACACAGTTTAGAGGAATTCATTTGGGATTTTTCACCACCTCAGAGGTTTTTTGTGCCCTGGTGGAATTTTCTACAGAGGATTTTCTGCTAGAGAATTGCCAGACTCTTCCCCTGAAAACTCAAGGTTTTTTTCAGGAAAGGCGGTAAGTATCCTGTTAGGGAAAATATTGTGTTAAAAGGTCACAATTGTGTGTACACATTTGAAAATAATTGGCAATAAAAACCCAGATGATCCTGTGAAAGGATCCCTTTAAGGTAGAACAGACCCCTTCTTCCAAACTCGAAGAACTGAGGTTTCAAAGCTTGGAAAATTGAGGTAGTGAAGTATCACTATCTGACCTCCCTACCCAGAACTGAGAATAACTAAATTGTAGAGCAGATTTATTTCTATCCCATAATTGGCTAAAAGGAATTTTGTCTATCTGTGTAAGTGAATTTTCTCCCCTTAGCAGCCTGTGTGTTGAGCTAGGATGGTCTCTATAGACATCTAGTGACCAAATTGAGAACAGCACCATATTTATGAGTTTTTTTTTTCTTTTCTTCCTTTCTTTTTTTTTTTCTCAAAAATATAAAGCTTATTTGTAACATTTACTAAAAACATGCCACTAAAGGATTTTTAAAAATTTTGTCCAAAACAAATCAGGTTTGGGTGATTGATAGGTAATCATAGATTTACTGTTTGCTCTGGGACAAGGGTCAATCAGGTTTCTTACAAACAAGTGTTAACATGAAATCTGGATACCTTAGTCCTTTTGAGAAACCCCCAGTGCCAGACACCCCTGGTTTGTAAATAATGAAATGTAAAGTACTTTTGAGGCTTCTCTATTGGGTTAAAGTTTCTTTTCAGGAAGCCCAGTTTGACCTTTGGATTTAATTTGTTACAGCTGACTATTCCCTAATACCATAGCTATTGACTGCAAAGAAGTTTACACACCTATTTGTGGTTAGTCTTAGTAGGCTTCCCAAAAAGGTATAAAGAGACTCTCAGGTTCAGTATCTATGAGGAGAATGCATTGAGCCATGTCTTCT
Organism: Gracilinanus agilis; assembly: GCF_016433145.1. Classification (NCBI taxonomy): domain Eukaryota; kingdom Metazoa; phylum Chordata; class Mammalia; order Didelphimorphia; family Didelphidae; genus Gracilinanus; species Gracilinanus agilis. The sequence continues at coordinate 288,741,498 of NC_058130.1, read as the reverse complement.
CCCAGAGGAGTTGTTTCTTAGCAATGTTTTTTCTCTTAGGGATATAGTTCCCAGAGTCCCAGAGCCTTTGGTTCTGTGTGGTATTTAGCTCATGATTCTGTGTGGTGGTCAGAATAATGAACCTATCCTTTTTTCCTGATTAAATAATGAGTTTTATTGATTACTTGGTAATTCTGTGTTATTTTCTAAGTTATCACAAGGTTGTCAGTTTTATTGAACTAAACAAAGGGAACAGAACAGGCCTCCTGTGACCTCTACTCAATCTCTCTTAATAACTTGTTCCTCCATATTCTAATCAAACACTCCTCTCACTTCCTTGTACTTGTTTTCACCAATCATATCTAAAATAATCTTCGCTCTAACAAGTATTATTTTGCATTTTTAAATATGCCCAATTAAACACCTCCAAGATTTCAACATTGAGACATAAATCTCTAAGAACTCAAGCAATTTCACAGTAAAAGAGTATTTATTATCCATTACATTTTCAAATGGATAGTTTCAAACAATTTACATCATTCCTTGAGCTGTTAAAGCCCTAACAGAGTAATTAATAATCCCAAATTCTAACAGAGAACCTTGTCAAATTTATGTCAGACATTAATTTTGTCCATAGTATAATCTAATAAACTGAGATCACTTCTCATAAGATCATATAATTAACAAAATTCCTTTGTTAACTTGGAAATAACAGAACTACTAAAGTAGTCAGAAAAAACTAAGTCTTTAATCAGGAAAGGGATAGATCCAATGTTTCAGGCACATTCAGAGCCAAAAACTTTTACAGGGTCTACACCCTAGAACTCTAGGGACAGTATTCCTGGGAGAAATCACTACATGAGATGATAGCTTCAAAGCACCAAAGAATTTGGGGAACTTGGGAAATATGATTGATTGACATTACCATGTTTACAAAGAAATGGGGGTGTTCAAACTACACTGACAGACTTGGGAAAGGAACCACAGCAGAGGCTAGGGTGTCAGGGAGTGGATTACTTACAATGGATACTAAAAGGGAAACATCCAAGACAAGGGCTGGGCTACCTAAGAAAGGACTTCTACAATAGGAAAACCTACTAGGACAAAAAGGGTACTTAACATTTGACTAAGGTCTGCTAACTACACCTAACAGGGCCAGTAAATATCTTAAGTTCTATTATTCAGTCTGAGACTGGCAGAATCTGTGACTTCCTAGAGTCCTCTCACAGGACAAAAGGGCAAACTTAGGGTCTTCAGCTTTCAAGCTGACTAAACTTGAGGTTGCTAGATCCCAAATTGACAGGCTTTGGGGTCCCCAAATTACAAGATGATACTGGATATGTATGCATTTTGTAACAATCACATTGAACACTTCCTGCAGAATTATCTAGTATAAGACTTTTACATCCAATCAATAAAATATCGAAGCAGATATATCTCTATCTCTATCTCTCCATATAAAATGCTTATTATATCCCAGGTTTTATGTTAAACAATTCACAATTGCTTAAGTTTTAAACTATTCCAATTAGCCCACTTTTAAAATTTTTTTTTATTTTTATACATTTATTAATATTCATTTTTAACCTGATTACATGCTTCATACCCCTACTTTCCCGTTCACCCCCCCGCTCTCCCCTCACCCATGGCTGATGCACATTTCCACTGGTTGTAACATGTGTCCTTGTTCAGGGCCCATTGCCCTATTGTTGTTAGTTGCATCGGTGTGGTTGTTTCTAGTCCACAACCCCAATCATGTCCACCCCAACCCATGGGTTCAAGCAATTGTTTTTCTTATATGTTTCTTCTCCTGCTGTCCTTCCTCTGAATGTGGGTAGCGTTCTTTACCATAAATCCCTCAGAGCTGTCTTGTGTCATTGCATTGCTGCTGGTACAGAAGTCCATTACATTCGATTTTACCACAGTATATCAGTCTCTGTGTACAGTGTTCTTCTGGCTCTGCTCCTTTCACTCTGCATCAGTTCCTGGAGGTCTTTCCAGTTCACACGGAATTCCTCCAGTTTATTATTCCTTTAGCACAATAGTATTCCATCACCAGCATTTGTTCAGCCGTTCCCCAGTTGAAGGACATACCCTAATTTTCCAGTTTTTTGCCACTACAAAAAGCGCAGCTATAAATATTTTCATACAAGTCTGTTTATCTATGATCTCTTTGGGGTGCAAACCCAACAATGCTATGGCTGGATCAAAGGGCAGGCATTCTTTTATAGCCCTTTGAGCATAGTTCCAATTTGCCAGCCAGAATGGTTGGATCAGTTCACAACCCCACCAGCAGTGCATTAATGTCCCAATTTTGCCACATCCCCTCCAACATTCATTACTCTCCCCTTCTTTCATTTTAGCCAATCTTCTAGGTGTGAGGTGGTACCTCAGAGTTGTTTTGATTTGCATTTCTCTAATTATTAGAGATTTAGAACACTTTCTCATGTGCTTATTGATACTTTTGATTTCTTTACCTGAAAATTGCCTATTCATGTCTCTTGCCCATTTTTCAATTGGGGAATGGCTTGCTTTTTTATACAATTGATTTAACTCCTTGTATATTTGAGTAATTAGACACCTGTCAGAGTTTTTTGTTATAAAGATTTTTTGCCCAATTTGTTGTTTCCCTTCTGATTTTGACTACATTGTTTTTATTTGTACAAAAGCTTTTTAGCTTGATATAATCAAAACCATTTAATTTACATTTTGTAATTTTCTCTAACTCTTGCTTGGTTTTAAAATGTTTCCTTTCCCAGAGATCTGACAGGTATACTATTTTGTGTTCACTTAACTTATTTATAGTCTCCCTCTTTATATTCAGGTCATTCACCCATTCTGAATTTATCTTGGTGTAGGGTGTGAGATGTTGATCTAAACCTAATCTCTCCCATATTGTTATCCAATTTTCCCAGCAGTTTTTGTCAAATAGTGGATTCATGTCCCAAAAGTTGGGCTCTTTGGGTTTATCATACACTGTCTTGCTGACATCATTAACCCCGAGTCTATTCCACTGATCCTCCCTTCTATCTCTTAGCCAGTACCATATTGATTTAATGACTGCTGCTTTATAGTATAGTTTGATATCTGGTACTGCTAGGCCCCCTTCCTTCACATTTTTTTTCATTATTTCCCTTGATATTCTTGATCTTTTGTTATTCCAAATGAAATTTGTTATAGTTTTTCCTAAATCAGTAGAGAAGTTTTTTGGTAATTTGATAGGTATGGCACTAAATAGGTAAATTAATTTGGGTAGAATGGTCATTTTTATTATGTTAGTTTGTCCTACCCATGAACAATTAATGCCTTTCCAATTGTTGAGGTCCAGTCTTATTTGTCTGGAAAGTGTTTTGTAGTTGTTTTCGTATAGTAGCTGTGTTTGTTTTGGTAGATTGATTCCCAAGTATTTTATATTGTCTAGGGTGATTTTAAATGGTGTTTCTCTTTCTACCTCTCGCTGCTCTAATGTGTTGGAAATATATAGAAATGCTGATGATTTATGTGCATTTATTTTGTATCTTGCCACTTTGCTAAAGTTGTTGATTATTTCTACTAGCTTCTTAGTTGATTCTCTAGGATTTTTTAAGTATACCATCATATCATCTGCAAAGAGTGATAGCTTAGTCTCCTCATTGCCTATTTTGATACCTTCAATTTCTTTTTCTTCTCTAATTGCTATTGCTAGTGTTTCTAGAACTATGTCGAATAATAGAGGTGATAATGGGCATCCCTGTTTCACTCCTGATCTTATTGAGAAGGCTTCTAATTTTTCCCCATTGCATATAATGCTTGTTGATGGTTTTAGGTATATACTGTTTATTATTTTTAGGAAAGGTCCTTCTATTCCTATACTTTCCAATGTTTTCAATAGGAATGGATGCTGTATTTTGTCAAAGGCTTTTTCAGCATCTATTGATATAATCATGTGATTTTTGTTTGTTAGACTGTTGATATGGTCAATTATGTGGATGCTTTTCCTAATATTGAACCATCCTTGCATTCCTGGTATAAATCCCACCTGATCATGGTGGATGATCTTCTTAATTACTTGCTGGAGTCTCTTTGCTAATATTCTATTTAAGATTTTTGCATCTATGTTCATTAGGGAGATTGGTCTATAGTTTTCTTTCTCTGTTTTTGGTCTACCTGGCTTTGGGATCAGTACCATGTTTGTGTCATAAAAGGAGTTTGGTAGGACTCCTTCTTTGCTTATCATATCAAATAATTTGTATAGTATTGGGATTAGTTGCTCTTTGAATGTCTGATAGAATTCACTTGTGAATCCATCAGGTCCTGGTGGTTTTTTCTTAGGGAGATCTTTGATGGCTTGTTCAATTTCTTTTTCTGATATGGGATTATTTAGGTATTCTATTTCTTCTCCTGTTAATCTAGGCAATTTATATTTTTGTAAATATTCATCCATATCTCCTAAATTATTATATTTGTTGCCATATAATTGGGCAAAATAGTTCTTAATGATTGCCTTAATTTCCCCTTCATTAGATGTGAGGTCTCCCTTTTCATTTTTAATACTGTCAATTTGGTTTTCTTCTTTCCTTTTTCTTATTAGATTGACTAGTACTTTGTCTATTTTATCTGTTTTTTCAAAATACCAGCTTCTAGTCTTATTTATTAATTCAATAGTTCTTTTACTTTTGATTTTATTAATTTCTCCCTTAATTTTTAGTATTTCTAATTTAGTTTTCATCTGGGGGTTTTTT
>NC_058130.1:288669639-288721800 GCF_016433145.1 Gracilinanus agilis | reverse complement strand
CTATGAATTATTCTTCTGGTTGCTATAATAGTGAATATTATAATAGTGTATAGAGTTCACTACAGAGAATTATACATAGCATTTCTCCACCTAGTAATACAGATAATTAGATCTTATTTATGCCCTTAAAGAGTCAAGCTTAAAAGACTATGAGTTTTCTTTCTTTTCCCTCTGTTTCTTATTTACCCTTTCATCTTTCTCTTGATATTTGTGGTTGAGTGTCAAACTTTCCATTTAGTCCTGGTCTCTTTTGTGCAAAAACTTGGAATTCTTCAATTTTGTTGAATGCCCATACTTTCCCCTGAAAGTATATGGTTAGTTTTGCTGGGTAGTTGATTCCTGTCTGAAGGCCCAGCTCTCTTGCCTTTCTGAATATTGTATTCCAAGCCTTGCGGTTTTTTAGTGTTGAGGCTGCCAGATCCTGTGTGATCCTTATTGCTGCTCCTTGATATTTGAATTGTTTCTTTCTGGCTTCTTGTAAGATTTTTTCTTTAACTTGAAAGCTCTTCAATTTCGGTATTATATTTCTGGGTGTTGACTTTTCTGGGTCCAGTGTAGAGGGTGTTCTATGGATCCTTTCAATGTCTATATTGCCCTCTTGTTGTAGAACTTCAGGGCAATTTTGCTGAATAATTTCTTTTAAGTATGGAGTCCAAGTTTCTATTAATTTCTGCCTTTTCTGGAATACCAATGATTCTCAAGTTGTCTCTTCTAGACCGGTTTTCTTGGTCTGTCACTTTGTCATTGAGATATTTCATGTTTCCTTCTATTTTATCAGTCTTTTGACTTTGTTTTATTTGTTCTTGTTGTCTTGAGAGATCATTTGTTTCTAAATGTTCGATTCTAGCCTTTAAGGACTTGTTTTCGGCTTTCATGTTTTGGTTTTCGGCTTTAATGTTTTGGTTTTCGGCTATAATTTTTTGGTTTTCCTTTTCAATCTGGTCATTTTTGGTCTTCAGTTGTCTTGTCTCACTTTCTAATTGTGAAATTCTGCCTTTTAAACTGTTATTTTCTTGCCAGATTTCTTCCATCTTCCTCAGCATTTCATTTTTAAACTCTTCCATAGCTTGTGACCAGCTTTCATTGTTTTGGGGAGGTTTGGATTTTTGTTTTCCCTCCTCTGTTGTCTGGATTTTCTCTGTGTAGAAGTTGTCCAGTGTTCCAGAGTTTCTCTTGATAGTCTTTTTCTTCTGGACTTCCTTATTGCTGGCCATTGTTAGCCCCGCCCCTTTTCAGCTTTGTCTTTGCACTCAGGGTCTGCCTGGGCCTTGCAAGCTCTGGGGGGCTCTGGTCTCCTTGTCCTCGGGCTCAGGCCTCCTGGTAGTTCCCGGTCTGCCCCTCTGCCCGAGGTTCCTTCAGCAGTCTGTGGGGCTGCTTCCACAGCCACGCTCTGGTCTGCACTGGGTCCTCACTGGAGGTCCAAGCCTGGGCTGGAGATCATTATCCAAGCCTAGGGCACTGCCTTTGCCTGCGCAGATGCTCTTAGGGCCCTGCCTTCACCCCCACAGAAGGTAGTGAAAGTCCGTGGGCTGGAGATCTTTATTCGCACCTGAGGCGATGCCTTCAGCGCTTGGGAAAAGCCCTGTTTTAGGGGCCTTTGTCCCAGCCCGAGGCGGTGCCTTCACCCATGTGGACACTCAGGGAAAGTCTGTGCGCGCCCCCCAGCTACCTGGGGTCCCTCGTCTTGCTGCACACAGGTACAAGCCCTGGGGCTGCCAGTGCTTATCTGGTTGCCCCAGTCCTGTTTTCCCACTTGTGCATTGGCGTTGTGCGAGGTGTGGGGGGTGGGGGGTGGGGGAGGGGCTTCTTCCTCTCGTGTTTTAGTGAGAGCTGTTTCACCCCTTTATAGTGTGGAAATGCCCCGATTCTGCATACCTTCAATGCTGCGTCCTGTTGTGGGGTTCCTTCGTTCCTCTGGACTCATTTTTATTTCCCCTTGAGTGGTCCTGTATGGTTCGGTCAGGAGAGATCGAGCAGCTGCTCCTTACACTGCCACCATCTTACCCGGAACTGTATGCAGAATTTAAACATATATATGTATACATAATATGTGTGTATATGTGTGCAGACTTTAAACACTACCAGAAAGTTAACTTTAGTGACCCCATGCTCTCCCATCCCTTTTTGTTTATTATATATACCATTCTTCTCAAAAGGACAGCCATGGTACATGCCATTCCAAATGTAGGAAAGGGCAGCTACATGTACTTTTATCCCCTTTATAGAAATACATACCTACCTAGATTATAAACTTGTCTCAAATAACACTAGCCATGGGGACAGCTGGGTAGCTCAGTGGAGTGAGAGTCAGGCCTAGAGACAGCAGGAGGTCCTAGGTTCAAACCTGGCCTCAGCCACTTCCCAGCTGTGTGACTCTCGGCAGGTCACTTGACCCCCGTTGCCCACCCTTACCACTCTTCCACCTATGAGACAATACACCGAAGTACAAGGGTTTTAAAAAAAATAACTCTAGCCAATTTGTAATAATTAAAATTATGAGGCTGAGAGTAGCTTAATAACTTTATTAAATCAAAGTAGTAGTAGTAGTAAAGAGAGGGAAAGATAGGAGAGAGGTAGAGACAAACAGCTTTCTAATCTATTGATCACCATGATGGGCCTGTAGCTAATCTCTGACAAGGGTTCCTTCCACTCTCCACATTCTAGCCAGAAGACCTTTACTTCCTGCTGGGTCTCCCCTTATAAGCTGCTTTCTCCACCCACTAACTCTCACACATCACATCTCAGGAATCAACCATAGTTTCTTAATTTGCCTGGGCCCCCGGGGAGGGCAGTGCCTATGAAATCAGTTTCCCATCTTGTTGGTTCCTTGGTTCTTTAACTTCCTTTCTCTGAGCTTATCTATACCTGAATTTACTCAGTGGTCTTTGACCTCCATGTCATTGAGAGATTATGTTAAAAAAAAGCGACATAATGGAGAACGAAATTTGCTTCCAACACTATCTCTTTTTCTTGAGATCTATATATCATCTCCAATAATCTGATAAGGAAGACTTAGTTGATAAGAAAATAATGGGACATGGAAGAAGATCTTGACTGTTAACTCATGGCTGCTTCTCCAAAGTACCACTGAGTCACAAGTTTATTGTATAAGAAATTCAAACTCCCTTTCACCCAAAAGCACAAGGATAGTTTCGCACAACTACACAGAGCTGTATTTTTAACATAGACAATACAACAGTCTTAGAAGCTTCAAGGTGAAGATAAGAACCAGGCTGGACTTTCAGCTATATTTGTTATCACCAAGCCAAGTCTGAGAATACTTTTCTCAGGGGCAAATGCCTCAGCTAAACTAAGGTTTTGGGCTTGGCTGCATTTCTGACCAAAGGGGAAGAATGTTAACTTTTTATCTCCTGGTTAGTGAACTTAAAGCTTTTCAATAAGGCAACAATACTTTTCAACAAGAAATCACAAGGATGACAAAAGGGGTCAAAAGAGGAGTCCGAGATTTTCATCTATTCTCTTATTTGCTTCCCACATATTTCCCATTTTTCTTTAAATTAAAATGATTTATTACACAGGAAAAAAATTTTTTTAAACCCTTAATTTCGGTGTATTGTCTCATAGGTGGAAGAGTGGTAAGGGTGGGCAATGAGGGTCAAGTGACTTGCCCAGGGTCACACAGCTGGGAAGTGGCTGAGGCCGGGTTTGAACCTAGGACCTCCTGTCTCTAGGCCTGACTCTCACTCCACTGAGCTACCCAGCTGCCCCCAGGAAAATTTTTAATAATGAAAGGAGTCATCAATTAGTTATAATCATCAGTGATAACTAGATCTGATAGGATTTACAGATTAAACTATTTATGGCTCTCTACATCTTTTTTCTTTAAGTCAACATCTAGCTGTATTCAATATATTTTGCCTTTGGATGATACAAACTTCATTATTAAGGACAAAGGACCAACAAAGATTTCCTTTTAATGTATGTGTCTTCAGCCCTAAATCATAGTCAATAATTATTTTAAAAAAAACACTTTACTTTCCATCTTAGAATAAATATTAAGTATTGGTGACAAGGCAGAAGAGTGGTAAGGACTAGACGATGGGGGGTCAAGTGGCTTGTCAAGAGTCACATATCCAGGAAGTATCTGAGGCCAGATTTGAACCTAATACCTCTTATTTGTAGATCTGACTTTGTATCCACCTAGCTGCCCCTCAATAAGCATGTATTTAGCATTTATTAAGCTAAGCATTGTGCTAACCATCACTTATCTTTCATATATTTGAATCTGAATATCCTGGATGCATATCAGACTTACCATTTCCAACATTGAACTCATTGTCTTTCCTCCCAAACCTTCCAAAATTCACCTCTAAATAGCTACAAAATACCTCAGAACAAATTATGGACTGATATAATCAACAAAAGAATAGGGTAAGATTTTTTTCCTGCAAAAGACAACTTAGAACCAGTGATGACGAACCTTTTAGAGACAGCATGCCAAAACTGCATCCTCAAGCCAAGTCTGAGAATACTTTTCTCAGGGGCAAATGCCCCAGCTAAGCACCCCATGTTACCCCAGACAGAGGAGGGAGGAAGTACTCACATTGCACTGCTTGGCTGAGGGACAGGGCATGTGAAAAATGTCCTTGGGTGCAGTGGAGAGAGAAAGGGAGCAGCCCCCTCCAGCACACAGAGGCATGCATGCTATAAGTTTGCCAATACAGACTTAGAAGTTTAGCAGGAAAGATCTGTTTGCTAAGGCAGGAGAAGACACAGTACAACTCAGGTGGTGTTTGGGAAAGCTAGCAGCAAGCTATGCCCCATCAAATCATCAGCCAGGTTCCTGTGGTTTCAGCCCTTCCCAGTGTAGGCAGTCCGGCCCCAGTACTCTCCAGGGCAGGTCAATAGGCAACCAGGCCTCCTCACCACCAGAGAAAAAAGTTCAGGGAAGTGCCCATTTCAATCCAAGAGCAGAATCCACCTTTAACATGAAATAGAAAGTCCAAAAATATCCTGGAAAAAAGAAGAATCAAAAACTAAAGAAAAAGAAACTGACAATATAAAGGTACTATGGTCACAAGGAAGATGAACATGCAAACTCAGATGAAGACAACAATGACAGAACTGATGCATGCAAAGCCTCAAAGCAAAATGTTAAGTGATGTCAATCCTCACAAGGAATTCCTGGAGGAAATAAAAATTAATTTAAAAAAATCAAATAAGAGAGAAAGAAGAAAAAATAGGGAAAAGAAGTGATAGCAATGGAAGAGGATAATGCAAAAAGGGTCAATAGCTTGTTAAAAGAAGTCACTCCTCCAAAAAAATAGAAAAAAGGTACAAAAATTTACTGAAGAAAGCAACTTCTTAACAAGTAAAAGTGGCCAAATGGAAAAGGAGATCCAAAAAGCTCAATAAATAAAATAATTTCTTAAAAATTGGAATTGGGTGAGTAAAGGCTAATGACTCCATGAAAAATCAAGAAACAATGTTTTGAAATAGAAGAAAATGCGAAATATCACATTAGAAAAAAATTTGAGGGGGCAGCTGGTTAGCTCAGTGGATTGAGAGTCAGGCCTAGAGACAGGAGGTCCTAGGTTCAAATCTGGCCTCAGACACTTCCCAGCTGTGTGACCCTGGGCAAGTCACTTGACCCCCCCTTCCCCATCTTGGAGCTGACAAGCCATTCCAGTGAGTTATACATATATCTGTGTTCAAAAACTATTTCCATGTTATTCATATTTGAAATAGAGTGATCTTTTAATATCAAAAGCTTAATCATATACCTATTGAACTATGTAATCAATCATATGTTTTTCTTCTGCATTTCTGTTTCCACAGTTCATTCTCTGGATGTGGATTGTATTCTTTCTCATCAGTTCCTCTAGATCAGTGGTTCCCAAACTTTTTTGGCCCTTTCCAGAAAAAATATTACTTAGCATCCCCTGGAAATTATGAAACTATTTATTGAACTCAGAATGTAATACCAAAAAAGTGTGGCCATCACTGCCCCCCTGATCACTGCAGCACCCACTAGGGGGCGATAGCGCCCACTTTGGGAATCACTGCTCTAGATTGTCCTGGGTCATTACATTGCTGCTAGTAGAAAACTATTATATTTGATTGTGCCATAATGTACCAGTCTCTGTGTACAATATTCTCCTAGTTCTGCTCCTTTCACTCTGCATCAATTTCTGGAGGTCTGTCCAGTACACATGGGATTCCTCTAGTTCATTATTCCTTTCAGCACAATAGTATTCCATCACCATCAAACACCACAATTTGTTCAGCTATTCCCCAATCGATGGACACCCCCTCATTTTCCATTTTTTTTTGCCACTACAAAGAGCATGGCTATGAATATTTTTGTAAAAGTATTTTTTTCCTATGATCTCTTTGGGGTAAAAACCCAGTAGTGGTATGGTTGGATGAAAGGGCAAGCATTCTTTTAAAGCCCTTTGAACGTAATTCCAAATTGCCCTCCAGAATGGTTGGACAAATTCACAACTCCACCAGCAGTGTATTAGTGTCCCAATTTTGCCACATCCCCTCCAACATTTATCACTTTCCTTTGCTGCCTTATTGACCGGTCTTCTAGAAGTAAGGTGGTACCTCAGAGTTGTTTTTGTTTGCATTTCTCTAATCAGGAGAGATTTAGAACACCTTTTCATGTGCTTATTGATAGTTTTGATGTCTTCACATGAAAACTGCCTATTCATGTTCCTTGCCCATTTGTCGATTAGAGAATGGCTTAATTTTTTTGTAGATTCGACTTCGTTCCTTATGTATTTAGGAAATTAAATCTTTGTCAGAGAGTTGTTATAAAAATGTTTTCCACTTCGTTGCTTTCCTTCTAATTTTGTTTGCATTGGTTTTGTTTCTGCAAACCCTTTTTAATTTAATATAATCAAAGTCATTCATTTTACATTTTGTAATGTTCTCTGTCTTGCTTGATCTTAAATTCCTTCCTTTCCCACAGATCTGACAGGTATACTGTTCTTTGTTCACCCAATTTATTTATGATTTCACTTTTATATTTAAGTCATTTACCCATTCTGAATTTATCTTGGTATAGGGTGGAAAACATTGATCTAAACCTAATTTTTCCCATACTGTTTTCTAATTTTCCCAGCAGTTTTTGTCAAATAATAAGTTCTTGTTCCAGAAACTGGGATCTTTGTGTTTATTCAACACTAGCTTGCTGAGGTCATTTACCCCTATTCTATTCCATTGATCCACCCTTTTATCTCTTAGCCAGGACCATATTGTTTTGATGACCACTGCTTTATAGTACAGTTTAAGATCTGGTACTGCAAGGCTCCCATCCTTCACATTTTTTTCATTAGTTCCCTTGATATTCTTGATTTTTTGTTCTTCCAGATGAACTTTGTTATAATGTTTTCTAATTCTATAAAAAAGTTACTTGGTAGTTTGATAGGTATGGCACTGAATAAGTAGATTAATTTGGGTAGGATTGTCATTTTTATTATGTTAGTTCATCCTACTCATGAGCAATTGATATTATTCCAATTATTTAGATCTAGTTTTAATTGTGTGGAAAGTGTTTTATAATTATGTTCATATAATTCCTGTATTTGTCTTGGTAGATAGAATCCTAAATATTTTATATTGTCTAGAGTGATTTTAAATGGAGTTTCTCTTTCTCACTCCTGCTGCCGCATTTTGTTGGAAATATGTAGAAATGCTGGTGATTTGTGTGAGTTTATCTTGTACCCTGCAACTTTGCCAAAGGTCTTAATTATTTCCACTAGCCTTTTAGTTGTAAGGAGTTACTGGGACAAAATGGAAATCATCTTGATTGACAGGATAGTCAGTTGAAGACCTCGGAATATACCCAGGTGGTGTGAGCCAAGGCCAAAGGACAGTTGGAACCAACCCTATAAATACCCATCATGCACAGCACAACTGAGCTCATTCTGGAGCATCCTTGGGTGGAGGGAGATGTCAAGAGGGTGGATAGGCCTTTGTACATGCAATCTAGCTTCCTTGCCTGAGAGACCTAGAAAACTATCATACCTGCCACCAGTAGAGCTGAGAGAGAACAATATTACAACCATCTAACAAGAACATCAATAGCTTTCCCTATCCCTTGGTTTGGCTCCAGCTAGATCAAGCCATGGTTAGTGAGAGGGTGAAGAAGCTCCAGCCTCACATTGATTTACCAGCATTTACAATCTCTGATCACCTACTTTATATTAGCTTAGATTTAACATCCCCAAAACCTCTTACCTCATTCCTTGTTCCTGACCCTTTGTTAAGTAAGAAATAAACTTTGTTACTAAGTTCAACCAAAGATTGGAGTACTTCTCCTAATTAGTGGACAAAAGGGAACCAGCAACCAACCCAATCCCAAGTCAAGAGGTTAGAGGAGTTGTCAACACACTCCCAACTCCTTCTTGGTTGTTTGACTTGGGCAACTGTTAAGAGAGACAGCTTGGCAGGCTCAGTCCAGCAGAGGCTGTCAGGCTGAGGGAAGCACAGCCCTCTTTTACTCTCCAGAATTATAAGGCTGCTGCTGCTAGTTTGTGCTTCCCTATGTCTGTTCTTCTTGTATTTTTAACACCTTTTAGTTGATTTTCTAGGATTCTTTAAGTATACCATCATATCATCTACGGAGTGATCGTTTTCTCATTGCCTACTTAAATCCCTTTAATTTATTTTTCTTCTCTAATTGCTGCTGCTAGCTTTTTAGTACAATATTAAATAATAGAGGTTATAATGGGCATGCTTGCTTCACTCCTGATCTTAATGGGAAGGCTTCTAACTTGTCTCCATTGCAGATGATATTTGCTGATAGTTTTAAATATATACTGATTATTCTTTTGAGGAATGGCCCTTCTATTCCTATACTTTCTAGTGTTTTTAATAGGAATGGGTGTTGTATTTTGTCAAAGACTTTTTCTGCATCTATTGAGATAATCATGTGATCTCTTTTGGTTTGATTATTGATATCCTTGCACTCCTGGTATAAATCCCACCTGCTCATAATGAATAATCCTTATGATAACTCGCTGTAATTGTTTTGCTAGTATTTTTTTTAAGATTTTTGCATCTATGTTCATTAAGAAGAATGGTCTGTAGTTTTCTTTCTCTGTTTTTGGTCTGTCTGGCTTTGGAATCAGTACTGTATTTGTGTCAAAAAAGAATTTGGTAAGACTCCTTTGCTTATTATATAAAATAATTTGTATAGTATGTATAGTATTAGTTGTTCTTTGAATGTTTGATAGAATTCACTTGTGAATCCATCTGGCCCTGGGGATTTTTTCTTAGGGAGTTCTTTGATGGCTTGTTCAATTTATTTTTCTGTTATGAGATTATTTAAGTATTCTATTTCTTCTTCTGTTAATCTAGGCAGTTTATATTTTTGTAGATATTCACCCATTTCACCTAGATTGTCATATTTATTGCCATATAATTGGACAAAAAAGTTCATAATAATTACCTTGATTTGCTCTTCATTAGAAGTGAGATCACCCTTTTCATCTTTGATACTGTTAATTTGATTCTCTTATTTCTTTTTAAAATTAGATTATTAACTAGTACTTTATCTATTTTATTTGTTTTTTTCAAAGTACCAGCTCCTAGTCATATTTATTAGTTCAATAGTTCTTTTACTTTCAATTTTATTAATTTCTCCTTTAATTTTTAGAATTTTCAATTTAGTTTTCATCTGGGAATTTTAAATTTGTTCTTTTTCTAATTTTTTAAGTTGAAAGCCCAATTCATTGATCTCCTCCCTCTCTATTTTGTTGGTATAGGCACTCAGCAATATAAATTTTCCCTTGTGTACTTGGAGAGCACAGCTTTGGCTGTATCCCATAGGTTTTGATATGATGTCTCCTCATTGATATTCTCTTTAATGAAGTTCATAATTGTTTCTATGATTTCTTCTTTTACCCACTAGTTTTGAAGAATTAGATTATTTGGTTTCCAATTAATTTTAAATTTGCCTTTCCATGGACCCTTGTTAATTATAATTTTAATTGCAGTATGATCTAAAAAATTGGCATTTTATTATTTCTGCTTTTCTGCATTTGTTTACAATATTTCTATGCCCTAGTACATGATTGATCTTTGTATATGTACCATGTACTGCTGAGAAGAAGAAATATTCCTTTTTATCTCTGTTCAGTTTTCTCCACATATCTATTAGTTCTAATTTTTCTAGCAATTCATTTATTTCCCTTCTTTCTTATTTTATTTTTTTGGTTTGATTTATCTAGTTCTAAAAGGAGAAGGTTGAGATCCCCCACTAGGATTGTCTTACTATCTATTTTCTCCTTGAGCTGCTTCAATTTTTCCTTTAGAAATCTAAATGCTATATCACTTGATATAGCAAAAATGTTTAGTAATGGTATTACTTCATTGTTTATAGTACCCTTTAGCAAAATGTAATTTCCTTCCTTATCTCTTTTAATCTTATCAACTTCTACTTTAGCTTTGTCTGCTCCTGCTTTTTTTTTTTTACTTTAGATCAGTGGCTCCCAAACTTTTTTGGCCTACCGCCCCCTTTCCATAAAAAATATTACTTAGTGCCCCCTGTCACATACTATCACCACCCCCTTACAGTTATTCACCGCCCCCAAATGCACCTGTGGCCATCACTGCTACTCTGGATTTCTGCAGCACCCACCAGGGTGGCACCAACTTTGGGAATCACTGCTTTAGATGATGCATAATAAATTCTGCTCCAGTCTTTTACCTTGAATCTGTGTATGTCACCCTGATTGAAATGTGTTTCTTATAAATAACATATAGTAGGATTTGGGTTTTTAATCCACTCTGTTATCCACTTTCATATTATGGGTAAGCTCATCCCATTCATATTATGGGTAAGTTCATCCCATTCACATTTGGCATTATGATTATTACTATGTATTGCCCTCCATCATATTATCCCCTTTAAATCCTGCTCTATTCCCTTTCTCTCTGTTCTTCCTCACCAGTATTTTGCTTTTTGTCACACACCCCCTTTTCTCCCTCCCTTCAGTTGCCTCCCTCTTCCCTTGTCCTATTCTCCTTCTACTTCTCTGTGGGATAAGATAGAATTCTATACTCCATTGAGTACACTTGTTTTACCCTCTCTGAGCCAGTTATGATGAGAGTAAAGTTTAAACATTGCCTGCCACCACCCTTATCCTCCCCTCTCTATAATGATTTTTCAAGCCTTTTTATGTTATGTAATTTACCCCATTCTATAGCTCCCTTCCCTTATATCTCAGTGCAACCCTCTCTTTCAGAGATTGATTAATTTTTTTACATATCATTCACATGCATACATATATCATACATTCATATATTTTCATATCATCACATTTACATATACATCATATCATCATATATCATCATATACAACATATCATCATAATCAGCTTACTTCTCCACCCTCTTTCTGAGTAAATTCTTTCTATCTTCTCTACTATTAAGAGTACTTTTTGAGAATTACAGAAAGCCTCTTTCCTTGTAGACATATAAACATTTTGACCTTAATGAGCCCTTTAAATTTTATTTTTTCTTATTTACCTTTTGGAACTTCTCATGGTTGGACTTCAAATTTTTTGTTTAGATCTGGCTTATTCCTCAGGAATGCTTGGAAATCTTCTGTCTTATTGAATGCCCCTTTTTCCCCTGAAAGAATATACTCAGTTTTGCTGGATAGGTGACTCTGGGTTGTAACCCCAAATCTTTTACATTCCCGAATATAATATTCCATGCCTTTCAATCCTTTAATATAGAAGCTGCTAGGACCTGTGTCATCCTGATCATAGTTCCCTGGTATTTGAATGGTTTCCTTCTGGCAGCTTAAAGTATTTTTTCCTTGACTTGGTGGCTCTTGAATTTGGCTATTATATTCCTGGAAATTGTCATTTGAGGATTTCTTTCTAGAGGTGATCTATGAATCCTCTCCATTTCAATTTGATTTTCTTTTTGAGGATCTCTGGACAGTTTTCTTTGATAATTTCTTATATTATAATGTCTAAGCTTTTTTCTTGATCATGGCTTTCATGTAGTCCAATAATTCTCAAATTGTCTCTCCTAGATCTATTTTCTAGGGCAGTTGTTTTATCAATAAGATATTTCATGTTTTCCTTTATTTTTTCATTCCTTTGATTCTTCTTTATTGTTTCTTGGTTTCTCATGAAATCATTAGTTTTTAGATGGTCAATTCTGATTTTCAATATATGTCAGTTTTTGGTTCTCCTTTTTCAATTGGCCCATTTCTTCTTATGTTACTTTCCTTTCTCTTTGCATCACTTTCATTTCTCTTTCCTACTTTTCCTCTGTCTCTCTTAATTGATTTTTTTAACATTTATAAATAATCATTTTTAACATGGTTACATGATTCATGCTCCTACTTTCCCCTTCACCCCCCGCACTCCCCCCACCCATGGCCGACGCACATTTCCACTGGTTTTGTCATGTGTCCTTGATCAAGACCAATTTCCAAATTGTTGGTGGTTGCATTGGTGTGGTAATTTTGAGTCCACATCCCCAATCATGTCCACCCCGACCAATACGTTCAAGCAGTTGCTTTTCTTATATGTTTCCTCTCCTGCAGTCCTTCCTCTGAATGTGGGTAGCATCTTTACCATAAGTCCCTCAGAGCTGTTCTGGGTCATTGCATTGATGCTGGTACAGAAGCCCATTACATTCGATTTTGCCACAGTATATCAGTCTCTGTGTACAATGTTCTTCTGGCTCTGCTTCTTTCTCTCTGCATCAGTTCCTAGAGGTCTCTCCAGTTCGCCTGGAACTTCTCCAGTTTGTTATTCCTTTTAGCACAATAGTATTCCATCACCCGCATATACCACAGTTTGTTCAGCCATTCCCCAATTGAAGGACATGCCCTCATTTTCCAGTTTGTTGCCACCACAAAAAGCGCAGCTATGAATATTTTCGTACAAGTCTGTTTATCTATGATCTCTTCGGGGTACAAACCCAGCAGTGGTATGGCTGGATCAAAGGGCAGGCATTCTTTTATAGCCCTTTGAGCATGATTCCAAATTGCCAGCCAGAATGGCTGGATCAGTTCACAGCTCCACCAGCAATGCATTAATGTTCCAATTTTGCCACATCCCCTCCAAAATTCATTACTCTCCCCTTCTTTCATTTTAGCCAATCTGCTAGGTGTGAGGTGATACCTCAGAGTTGTTTTGATTTGCATTTCTCTAATTATTAGAGATTTGGAACACTTTCTCATGTGCTTATTGATACTTTTGATTTCTTTACCTGAAAATTGCCTATTCATGTCTCTTGCCCATTTATCAATTGGGGAATGGCTTGATTTTTTATACAATTGATTTAAGTCCTTGTATATTTGAGTAATTAGACCCCTGTCCAAGTTTTTCGTTATAAAGATTTTTTCCCAATTTGTTGTTTCCCTCCTGATTTTGACTACATTGTTTTTGTTTGTACAAAAGCTTTTTAGTTTAATATAATCAAAACCATTTAATTTACATTTTGTAATTTTCTCTAACTCTTGCTTGGTTTTAAAGTCTTTCCTTTCCCAGAGATTTGACAAGTATACTATTCTGTGTTCACTTAACTTATTTATAGTTTCCCTCTTTATATTCAAGTCATTCACCCATTCTGCCCCAAACTTGCTCTATTTTTTTTTAGCTGGCCTCAGTGCTACAGGTGTTGTGTGTGGAGGGGGTGGGGTTGGGGTGGTTGCTCAGCCCGCGATTTAGTGAGAGCTGTTTCACCCCTTTATAGCATGGAAATGCCTCGATTCCACGTACCTTCCATGCTGTGCCCTGTTGTGGGGTTCCTCCATTCATCTGGACTTGTTTTTATGTCCCCTTGAGGAGTTTTGTGTGTTTTGGTCAGGAGAGGTTAAGAGCTGCTTCTTACTCTGCCGCCATCTTAACCCGGACTTAATTGATTTTTGAAGTCCTTTTTGAGGTCTTCCAGGATCTGCGTCCAATCCATAATTTTCTTTTGGACTTTCGGTATGTTTCCTTTGCTTTCACTGGCCCCTTTTTTGTCTGTACCTTGGTCTTTGTCTCCATAAAAATTCTTTAGAGTTAGGTGCTTTTTTATTGGTTGCTCATTTTTCCTATCTAATTATAGGTAGACTGAGGGTGGGGTGCAATGATGTGCTCTAAGAGCTCCCTCCCCCTGCTGATTCACTTAACCCTTGAGATGCCAATAGCTTAAAGACTTACCTCAGGCTTAGGTGTAAGCTTTTGAACTCATTCTCATCTTGATCAGGTCAGGGACTGTGTACTTGATCCAATCAGGCACACACTTGGTTGTCCTGTCTTGGAGCTCCACCCTGAGCTTTAGGCAAAAAGATTAGTACTTAGTACTGTCAACCACCCCAAAGTCCTAATTAAATACTTATCTCAACGAGACTAGAATTCCATGGTTTGGGGCTCCAGACTTCTCCACAGGTTTGAAATTTCAAGGTATGGGTTGGCTTATACTACTATTTGCCCAGGCAGGATCTTACATCTGGATGTTGGTTTGGCCATAGGTTCCCAATGGACAGTAGATATGGGATGGGGTATGGGGTGGTTTGCTCTTGGCTTGCTCTTCCCTCCTTGCTACAACTTCTTGCTGGGTCTGTTCTCTAACCTCAGTGTCCCAGTTGTTCTTTGCCTACCTTTTGGGTTTTTCTTTTCTTGAAAGTTGTTTCACTCTATCTCTTTGTTGGTTCTTTCACTTCTCTATTGTTGGAAAGGATTCTTATGATGGCATGGAGCTGCTCTGGATTATTCTGCTATCTTGGGTCCACCCCTGAAAGGCTGCAAGAAAAGTACACCACTTCTACCTTTAAAACCAGAAAGTCTAAATCTTTGAAAAATCAAGGCAAACATATCCTATTTTAAAATTTATATAAATAATCAGACAAGTTCTTCCAGCACTTATTAACGTTTCCAACCTAGAACTGAAAATTTTCTAAGAACATCAAAGAACAAAATCTAAGAAATATCTTAGACATCAAAAGTCAGCAAACAAGTAGAGATGACTTTTCACAACTATTGGCAAAAAGGGAGATTTTTATACCCTACCTCCAAATATGCCCATCTGGATTTTAAAATGTAGTTTTAAAGAGAAAAAAACTGTTTTTCTCCATTGCCTTTTGTAGAAATTTGTTGCTATTTTCACATCTTGTGACAAGAAATGCAAAAGAAAAATAACAACAGCAAATGTAGCACAAAATGAAGTTAGTCATATTCTCAAAATCTACTTTTGCATTTCTTTTTCTATGTAACACTGAATATATTGAATGTCTTCTTTGGTACCTTCCTTTCCCATAAATAGCTATGCTTAAGATATTTAGAAATTTAAAAAAAAATTAAGCATCCTCTTTATTTTTTCTGAAAACATATTTTTGTACCCAACATGTCCTACCAGATCTTTCCCAAACTTTTTGAGTCATATAGCTCAGAAGAAGCGACTATATATACATTATACATTTATGTATGCACATATACATGTCATCTGTGGAATTGTGAGAGACACATGTCCATCACCATACACATGTCCAGGATGGTGTATATCATACTTTATAGTAGCTTGAGAAGTAGGAATCTACCAATTGAATGTTGACCTAAATGCACCAACTGGACTTGGACTGAGAACAATCCCAGGAAACTTTCCTGATAAGATGATCATTATCTTACCAGAGGGACTCCAGAGATTTCTAGATAAGATAATTGTTATAAACCTGCCTTCTTAAGACCACAAAATCACTCCAAGGAGTCAAAAATTTGCTATCATACTCTGTCCCTCAAGCAATAATCTTGTTTTTTTTCTTTTTTTACTTCCTCATATTTCAAACAATAAATGATGGCTAATTTCTGAATCTAATGAATTCCTTTAGGAGAGGAGTTCTTAATGTATGCACATTCTGCTGAGAAGAATATATTAAAAATACACTTTGCTAATTTTGCATTGCTGGTAGAATTGTGAATTGGTCCAATCATTCTAGAGGGCAATTTGGAATTATGCCCAATGGGCTACAAAAAATGCATACCTTTTGATCCACTAATGCCACTACTGGGTCTGTATCCCAAAGAGATTTTTTTTAAATGGGAAAAGCTGTTTGCACAAAAATATTTATAGCTACTCTTTTTGTGGTGGCAAAGAAGTAGAAACTAAAGTTATGTCTCTCAATTGGGAAATGGCTGAACAAATTGTGGTATATGATGGTGTTGGAATACTATTGCGCAATAAGGATTGATGAAAAGGATGATTTCAGAAAGAGCTGGAAAGACCTACCAGAACTGATGCACAACGAAACAAGCAGAACCAGGAGATCATTATACACAGTTATCTGAAATATTGTGGAACAATTAAATGTGATAGGCTTTGCTACTAACAGCAATATAGGACATATGAAAAAGAATGCTATCTACCTCCAGAGAAAGAACTGTTGGAGTAGAAATGCAAGTGAAAACATATGATTTATCACTTGTTTATTTGGTTTTATATTTTGGGATTTTAGTTATATAAGATTATTTGCTTACAAAAATAAATAATATATCTTGTGTGATAATACATGTATAATCCAAATTGAATTGCTTGTCAGCTCCTGGAGGGGGGAGGGAAAAAGAAAGGGAGATGATATGGATCATATGACTTTGGAAATGTAATGTGGAAGTTTATTAAAAAAATTTTAAAATTAATGAAAGAAAATTTTAATTAAAAAAAAGTAAAAAAAAAATACCCTTTGCTTCTCCCTTAGTTTCTAGTGTCTTTGTCTCACTCAGACTTTGGTCCATGTGGTTAGACATCTGGGAAGGTAATTGGGTTGACATATCTTATGCCATGACTCAGTTAGAATGGGTGGACCTAAACTAGTCCTCACCATACCACCACTGTAGCTTGGCCACACAGGAGTATTTTCCTGAAACTCAGTCACTTTATCGTAAGTTTGCTTTAGTTCCAATTCCCTTCTCTTATTCCTGACTTTTGCCTGTTCAGCCTAGTTCATTTCTTCTCATTAGAAATTAGTGGGCCCTTCAGAGGTCAACATTGAGCTGATCCTCTCAGGTAAAGATATCCTT
This sequence comes from Gracilinanus agilis, assembly GCF_016433145.1. Classification (NCBI taxonomy): domain Eukaryota; kingdom Metazoa; phylum Chordata; class Mammalia; order Didelphimorphia; family Didelphidae; genus Gracilinanus; species Gracilinanus agilis. The sequence goes on along the minus strand of NC_058130.1, from coordinate 288,704,803 downwards.
TAACATGAGCATAAGGACCTTTCTGCCATTGAAAATATGGCTCCGATAATTCTAAGGATCCTTCTGATCTATGTGATCAGGTGGCTGCTTCACAAATGTGGAAAAAAAAATGGTTCTGATATTTCATGTTGGTGTAAATGACTATATTTAACGAAAGATAATGACATGGTCCTGTTGGAGCTCCTTTGACCCATCTAAATTAGTCTATCTTAAACAAAACTTAAATTAAAAAATCTAAAATGACTTATCATGAACAACTTTGCTTTTATAAATGGTTTACAGAGGTAGGCCTCTTTGGAAGAGTATCATCCATCTTCTAAAATACTAAAATATTTTTTTCTGAAAATACCTTTCCTCTTTACCTCCATCTTCCTTCACCACAGTGCTAGCACCTCTCCTCTCCCATAATCAGTCTATGTAAGAGGACTAGATAATTTAAAACCATGGGAACTGGGAGAACTGCAAACCATCAAAAAGGATTTCCCAAATCTTAGAGAGGATTCAGTAGGCTTCAATGATCACGCTCCCTGCAATTCTATCATCCAGGAACTCCTGATATCCATCAAGTTAAAATAGTTCTAGAAGGAAAAGAGGAAGCCAGGAATTGTGTGAGAAAGCCAGCTAGAAAAAGTAGAGTAAGCCATTAATGTAAATTGGGTGGCTGCTAGGGAATCAAAAAAAAAAATGCTAAGACAGTCTGTGACATGCTCACTGAAGCCATTCCTAGGGCTTTTATTAAACCAGCAAACTTCTCTAAAAATTTAAGACATTACAGCTTCCCAATGAGTCTGCATTTCAATTCTATAACAAACTGGGTAAAAATTTTAACATAAATTCTGGTCTCAAGTAGGGAAGGTGTCAAGTTCAGTTTCTATAGAATTTTGTAATTTATAATCTCCGCTTTAATCTCAGGAACAACTCAAAATGTCTCAGCCTGAGTACCAGACAAAGAACCCTTGGTTTATATTAGAAACAGCTTCTAAGCTTAATAATACTCTAGCCCAGTGACGGGGAACATTTTATAACTTTTTAGGGACCCTGTGCCACATCCCACCACCACCCCAGACTGTGTGCCAGTGCCTGCTCCCCCAGTGCCTGCCATATCCTGCCCCCAACTGCATGCCCCGCCCCCAGTATGTACAATTAGAGGAATACATTGTCATTCCCCTTCCTGGAGGTGACAGGGTTCCCAGTGCAAATTCTACACTGTGCATGAGTCATATTAAAAGGGAAAGGGTCAGTGACCCAACCCTTATCAAAGAATTTATACTGGTGGGCCTGGGGATATTCAAAGGGAAAGGCTGCCCTAGAACTGGAGTGAATACAAATTTCCTGGAAGCCTCAGGCATTTGGTAGGCCATTGAGGCATGGAGACCACAAGCTAGAGACCAGGGATTTTCTTTGTTTTGAGGGACTGCTTTAACTACTGCTAAATAAATTATGGAATATTTTGCCCAGGTAGCTGGGTTCACGTAGTTCAAAACTCAGGAGAAGAGCACCATCTGTTTCTGGGGAGACATGAGTCCATGTATCCTGCCCCTTCAGTTTTACAGCAGTGAGGGTGGATACGATGGCTGTATGGGGACCATCCCAGCAAGATTTTAGCTGGTTCAATCTCTCCATTTTCTTTCCATATGATTTCTCCATCTTCCTTTGAAGGATTAGGGAAAATCTGATTAATATATTCCCTTAGGGCATGGTGAGGGGAGTAGCCACCTCCACTGATGGACTTCTAGGGCTATAGGGCAAGGGCCCACAACTGCTACTCAGCTCCCAGGAGCCTGGGAGTGGGCTGGAGGTGGAGCAGAGGCAAAAATAATGGCTGGGACTGAGAAGAGCTCAGTTGGGCTCAGCCCCTGCAATAGTGGAAAGAGGCTAAAATGCCCCACCCCCTGCATTTGGGGGCATGGCCAATCTTCCATCTGGCCAAGCCAAGGGTCTGAATATGCCCATGGAGAGGTCTCCTTGTGTCATCTTGTGCCATAGTTTGCCATCACAATTCTAGCCTAAGAAGAAATAGATAAGAAAAAATTAAGGGCTAAAAATCAAGTTTATAAAATGTTCCTCCAACAAATGCAATACTCCAAGCTCCTAGACTCAATGGCAATTCTCATTCCTACAATTGAAAGCACGAGATTTGCCATAACTATAAAAAGTCAAGGCATTTGAAGTCAGAATTCCGAACCCAAGCTAAGGTTAAACAAGGAAGAAGGGTCAGCCAAGTGGTCAGCTACTCAAAATGAGTACCTAGGACTGCCCCAAGGAAGAGCTAGTGGGAACAGCTACTGTCAGCCCTCCCCTATCCCTTTCACCTATAGGGGTTATTTTTCTTTTCATCTGGGGACACTGGAGTGAAACCCAGTAAATACCAGGGTCACTCTGTCTCTCTCCCTCAAAGTACCGCCTCAGTTACTGTGATGGGGGTTTCCTTAGAGCTTTTTTTTTTCACACACCCAGTACAGTTAGGGGGTAAGTCCCTCTTTTGTTTTATTCTAGTTGAAGATTCCCCTTGCCATCTTATTGGACAGGACCTCCTGATCAAGCCTAATGCCTCCATCTCCTAAAAGAGTTCCTCTTCTTGCCCTTTCCTCTATTTACCCATTACACTGAAGCTGTTTTTGTGCCTACCCAACTATAACCTTCCTTTTCACCCATATGTGTCAATTCAGTTGCTTAAGGGCATCCCCTGGGTCTCAGAGCTATATTGTTTTGGACTTTTATATCTCATGCTGTTGAATCTCTGCTTAATTCCAACTAGCAGACTAGCAAAAATTAAAGTAAACTCATTAGCTAGGCCCTCAATGAGAATAGATACCCCAAACCCCACTGACTTTCTGCCTAAAGTCTCTCAAGGGGAAACTAGCAGCAAGAGCAAAGGAGACCATAATTGTGTCCTTTTCTTGGCCTGCATCCAGGCTCCCAGACTGGACTTTCAGGAGACCCCCTGGCCCAGGGAGTGTAAATGTAACAAATGAAATTAATATAGAAGGGTATATTTAAAAATATTAAGGGTTTATTATAATCCATATTAATAATTTTAGAAAACCATGTGCCTGCTAAGGGTCTAATTCGATTGGCCTTCCCTTTGGCTGCTTCATCCCAATCAAGAGAGCATCCCAATCAAGTTCTGAGACTTTATACCTCTGTCTACCTAATCACACTTCCTGTCCACCTGTATTACAAAAGAGGAATCATGGGAAATGTAGTTTTCAAGTCCCCTAAATATCCACAGGAAGTTTATTCCAGAGACTTCAATATTAAGTTCAAGGACCCCAAATTTCCAATATCACATTCCCCCCTGAGATCCAGAGAAAAGACTGGTCTTCTTGATGGATCTTATAAACATAGTCACCTTTTAAATTACAGGAATTTGGGGATAAAAGAAAAAAGGACAAAAACAATGATCCAATGATTGCTCGCTGCATTGACAAAAGCCAATTAGGGGCAGTCCCCTTTGGCATAAGAGTGTATAGTTAAAACAAATGCATTCAACTCCCCATAGTTCAATCAACTGCACCCCAAAGTTCATTTTGGATCTTCATGATACAGTGAAGGCTCTTCAGGCACCTTCAATGATGCCTTCTCCAAACAGGGTTGTTGTCTGGATTCTGGGGAGATGGCAAATTTCTTATCCCAAAATTACTCTCAAAGAATTTAAACTTTACATTATAGATTATAAAACATACATTACCTTCTGAGGAGAATTATATATTCCCCCTGAAATTACTCTCAAAAGAATTAAAATTTTACATTATAAATTATAATACAGACATAATGATTGTAAAACTTACACACATACCCTGAAGAGAATCAATAACACATTCTCCCCTGAAGAGGGTACCTCAGGTCAGCTAAGGATACATGGCTGAGTCATGGAGTTGTATGAAATCAATTGGCAAAAGAAATACAATGAATAAAAGAAAAATCAAAATAAAAGAAAAAAATTAAATTGTGAATAAAATATAAAATGTAAAAGTCTTATGTGCAAAAAATGTAAGGAAAATTAAACTTATAACAGGTCCTTGAATCAAGGCCCAATTAAAGTGATTTAAGCAATTTGCAATTATCCATTCAGGAGACAGGAGTACAGAAAATTGCCATTCTACATATAAGAGAAATAACAGGACCAAATATGTGTGCAAGGGAATTGTCTTTCCCTGGTCTGATTTGCCTGCATCTTCTCAGGGATGAGCCATAATGATAGCCAATCTTAGGTGCTTGACTAGGAAATGAAGCTCAGGGGAAGTCTGGCCTCTAACATATGTCAGAAAAGCTGCAATCCCGAACCTCAAACACTAGTTTCAAGCCCTTCAGTATTGGCATATAACTTCCTCAATCCATGGTTTCCATGACCTTTTGCTCCTTGGCACTTTTCAGATTCTCAGTCAATCTCCATGACCTTGTGGCTCTTTTGCTCCCTTCTCCTGGAATCAGACAGAGAGACATTAATCACAGTCCCATAATATTTACCAATAATTGGCAGGTTACCATAATCTAAGGCTTTGGGGGTATGCATTAATATTATAGCAAATATATATTAAACTTACATTATTATAAAATCAAAAAAGGATTAGCATTGATTATATGTACTTTTAGTTCAAAAATGAGAAAAAAAGGAAAATAGTCAATTATTCTATTTTTAAAAATTAAAAGGAAAGGCAATAAGAAAATTAAAAATTCAGGGAAAATTATGTTTTCAAGTATAAAAATGAGAAAGAACAAAACAAATTGTATTGCACTTACAAGGAAAAATAATAAAAGAATGTTTTAAAAATCAATATATAGGGGGCAGCTGGGTAGCTCAGTGGAGTGAGAGTCAGGCCTAGAGACAGGAGGTCCTAGGTTCAAACCCGGCCTCAGCCACTTCCCAGCTGTGTGACCCTGGGCAAGTCACTTGACCCCCATTGCCCACCCTTACCACTCTTCCACCTATGAGACAATACACCGAAGTACAAGGGTTAAAAATATATATATATATTTTTTTATATATTATACATATATATAGCTTAGAACTAGTGAAAGGTTTTTTCTCCAAAAATGAGATCTATTTCCTATTAAGCCTTTGCATGATCTGTGAGTGTAAATGGTTTTTACAAAACAGCAGATTCATAATGCATATTCAAATAAAGTACCATAATTTCCAATAACACATTTAAAGACAATAGCAAACAAACCCATTATTATAACCTGTTAGGGACCAAGACTTTAAGATAAAATAGTCACTCTTCTAAGAATAGATATCATTCACTCTTCTAAGATAAGATATTGATCATAGGCCCAGCCATGCTTGGAGACAGTAAGATGCCACAGGAGATTTTCTATGCTCCCTTTCCGCGTTCCTTTCCCCTTAGTATCTGCCGACCCCCTTCTGCCCTCAACCTATATATTCTTGTCATAGATCTGCAATAAACGAGCCTTGCATCCATCCAAACGACTCTGTGTCTTGCGCGCGAGGTCTCCCCTCATCTCCCCCTATGGGTTCTTAGGTTGCCGTTTCCCCGGACCCCTCAGTTGTGTCCGGCTGGACCCGGACAGTGGCGCCCAACGCGGGGCAAGGCGAAGACGGCTTACCGGACAACTGAGGAGCAGCTGTCGCGGCCGCGAATATACGCAACGGGTAGAGGCTGAGCAAGACGCCTTGAGGTAGGGTAAGTTGTCCCATCCCCCATAGGCATTTAAAAATCAAGAGTGTTTCTAAAAAAGGTGTGTGTGTGTGTGTGTGCAAGGAAAGTGGAAGGAATACGTGTGCATGATGGGAAAAACACTCTCGAAGGAAACAGTGTTCGTGACTGAACTAAAAAATAGTCTCAGGGAGAGAGGTATCAGAGTAAAAAAGAAGGACCTGTTCAGGTTTTTCTGCTTTATAGAGCAGCACTGCCCTTGGCTCATTTTGCATAGCACGGGCATTCATCCGCTCACTTGGAACAAACTTGGAACTTAATGGCCTTTTAAGAGCCGGCAAAGAAATTCCAGATGATTACTTTTCTTTCTATGGCTTGATTTGTGACATCCTTAAAGAAGCCGACACGAGTCAACAAGTCTCGCACCTCCTCGGCTTGGCTGAGGACGCTATCTTAGAATCTAAGATAAAAAATGAAGAACCAAACTCGACTAAAGAACAGAGCTCACCCCTCAAGGGGAATGAGCGTCCCTCGTCTCTTTCAGACGAACCTATCAAAAATCCCTCCCTTGAGGAGCCCCTTGTTCCCTCTAAGCCCAGACCACGCCTTTATCCAGTCCTATACACGGACCCTCCTCAAGATAGCACACTTAATCCGGCTTATCAAGCCGAACTAGAGGAGGAGACAGCCTGCTACCATAACAATGGCCCTCTGAGGAATAGACCTCCTCCCTACAACCTCCCATCCCCCACCATCCAACTTGCCCTCCCACATGATTCCTCTGACTCCGAACAGGAGGAAGAGGGGGAGGAGGAAAGCGGATCCCGTGGAAATTCCAGGGCCGCAGATACTTCAGGCCTCCCCCACCATCATCGGCCAATTTATAAAAAATTAAAAATTAAGCACATTAAAGACCTGCATTCGGCAGTTAAAAATTATGGCCTGAATGCCCCTTTTACACTCTCCATCCTAGAAGGGCTTGGAGGAGAGGGACACATGCTCCCCTCAGAATGGACCAAAGTTGTGCAACCTGTCCTATCCCGAGGGCAATTTCTAATCTGGAAGGCAGAGTTCTTAGAAAGGGCAGAACATCAAGCTAAGCTTAACTTAAAAAATGCCCAGACAGCTAATTGGACGACCGACAAGATTGTTGGCCGTGACCACTTTGCATTAGAAAACCAACAGATGAGGCTGCCTCCCGGCTTACTCATGCAAACGGCGCACGCCGCTATGGCCGCATGGCGGGCAGTTCCTGCCACTGGCTCTGTTACAGCACCTCTCTCGAAAATCCTTCAGGGACCCAATGAGCCCTACGCGCAGTTTGTTGCAAAACTTCTTGAAACTGCTCAGAGAGTCTTAGGTCAGGATGGGTCAGACAACCCAGTGGTTAGACATTTAGCGATTGAAAACGCTAACTCTGCCTGTAAGGCAGCCTTAAGGGGGCAAGCTAGAGACCTTGATCTAAACGGGATGATCCGCCTATGCAGTGACATTGATGCATATGACCACAAACTAAACTAAACTAGCCATCGGGGCAGCCATTCAGGCCTCTCGCCCCACCACCCCCCGAAATTGCTTTAAATGTGGGCAACCTGGCCATTTCACCTGTGAATGCCCCTCTAACCAGACTCCCACCCCCCTTCAGGCTCAAGCCCAAAGACCACCTCCCAGCGTTTGCCCTAAATGTCGAAAGGGTCGGCACTGGGCTCGAGATTGCCAAGCCAAACCTCAGAACTTTTCCCCAATGTCGGGAAACGGGATGCGGGGCTCCTACGGGAGCCCCTGCCCAGTTCCCTTACTCGAGCCACAGCCAGCAGCGCAGGCCTGGACCTCTGTGCCGCCTCCACCCGAATATTGACCCCTGAAGAAGGCCCGGTAGTCCTCCCCACCGGCAAATTCGGACCACCACCTCCTGGCATGTTTTTCTTGGTCATCAGCAGGGCGCTCACCACCTTACAAGGTGTAGTTGTGCATCCCACCCTTGTCGATAACTATGTATAACTATGTCGATGACTACACAGGGGAGATAAAACTTATCATAGAATCTCCGCATGGTCCCGTTACCATCCCTCCTGGTAAACGCTTAGCTCAGGCCCTCCCCCTCCCCATGATAGGTGATTTTCCTGCCGCAGCCCAAAAACGAGGTCCTTCCTCACCCGACTCTTCCAACATTTATTGGGTACAACAACTTACTGAGTCCCGACCCACTCTGCAATTAAAGATCGAAGGAAAAACCTTCACAGGGCTGCTGGACACAGGGGCAGACTCTACTGTCATCTCCCAGGCTCATTGGCCCCGTGCCTGGCCCCTTCAACCCTCAGCCACCCACCTGTCAGGAATAGGTCAGATCCAAGATACCCTCCAAAGTACTAAGCTCCTCCATTGGCAAGATACTGAGGGCAATAGTGGCACTACCCGTCCCTATGTAGTCGCGGGACTCCCTGTTAATCTCTGGGGCAGGGATATTCTAGCCCAGATGCGGCTCCTTATGGTTAGCCCCAGTGATGCTGTCACCACCATGATGCTGAAATCTGGGTACCTCCCAGGCAAAGGCCTTGGCAAGAACGAACAAGGCATCTTACACCCAATATCCCCCCCAGCCCAAAACGATAAAGGAGGACTTGGGTCAAAAAATTTTTATAAAGTCCACTGATCCCCCTGCAATCCAGGCTGATAAGATCACCTGGAAGCCCGATTCTCCTGTCTGGATTGACCAGTGGCCTCTAACATCTGAGAAGGTTCAAGCTGCCCTAATGCTAGTGCAGGAGCAACTCTCTCTTGGACACCTTGAACCTTCCACTTCCCCATGGAATACACCTATTTTTGTTATTAAAAAGAAATCGGGGAAATGGAGACTTCTACAGGACCTACGTGAGGTCAATAAGACCATGCTACCCATGGGGGCTTTACAGCCAGGCCTTCCATCCCCGACTGCTATCATTTTCCATTCCCATAGTCAATTCCCCATCCCCCTCATTGACACAGCTCCAAGCTCGCGGCTTTAGCATTGCCCCAGACAAAATTCAAACTCAAAGCCCAAGAAACTCTTTATCCGTTAAGTGGCAATCAGACTTTGCTTCTTGCTCACGCCCTCTTTGTTCTCAATTTCCTTACGCTGGATGCCGAAGGGCGTTCCGCTGCTGATCGCCACTGGAATCCGCATACTTCATCTAATCTGGCCACAGTCCTTTGGCGTGACCCCGTCACGGGCCTCTGGTGTGGCCCTGACCCTGTCATTATCTGGGGAAAGGGCTCCGCCTGTATTTTTGATAAAGCGGCTAATAATGCCCGTTGGATTCCATCTAGACTGATTAAACCTTTCGCCCCTGATACTAACCCTTCTAAGCCAGGGTTTGGTCCCTGAGAAGTCTTTTTCTTCTTCCTTTTTCAGAACCACAACCCTGAGGACATCACAGATGGGACCTCAGATCCTGAACTCGTTTTCTCTGGCAGTTTACATCATCTACTCCACCTTCCTTCCGGTCACCACTTCCAGTCCTCATCTCCTGGTCCAACAACGGTGGGAGATCATCAATCCAGTTAATCAAGCCATCATTACCTCCGTTTCTTCTTCCCAATGGCCCCAATGGACGTGGTTTCCTTCCATTCCGGTTGATCTTTGTGCCCTAGGCGCCCCCCAGATGTCCTCAATCCACTACTGTGCCCCTACCTTCCCTGGCGTGCCTAGCCTCCCGGATTACTGGACTCAATACACTCAGTTTCCTCTATATGGCTGCCCTGGCTTTGATCAGCCACCACACTGCGGGGACCAGACAGACGGATTTTGTGCAGCCTGGGGATGTGAAATCATTGGTACTGGATATTGGATCCAGGCGAACCAGGATTTGATATCAATAACCCACAATCTATCCCGTCCATCTGTGTGTACCCCTAGTCCTCCTAATTGTAATCCCCTCATTATCACATTTACCAACGCAGGGAAACGAAGTGTTAAATGGACAGATGGCTTGACTTGGGGTTTACGACTCTATAAGAAGGGCGGTTTTGATGATGTTCTTCTTTTCACCCTCCGCCTCCCTGTGCAGCCCCTCATTGTTTCTGTTGGTCCTAACATCATCCTCTTGGATCAACGACGCCCTTTTTCCCCTAACCCCCAGCCATTACCGACTCCCATGTCTCCCCCCATCCCATCGGTCCCCCCTTTTTCCCCTTCATCTCCGAATACCTCCTCCCAGTTACAGCCCCAGTCACAGCAAGGGTCCCTAAATATTCCCGGTACAGCAGACAGATTTTTATCTCTAGTATCAGGTGCCTACACTGCCCTGAACGCTTCCAGGCCAGATTTGACGATTAAGTGTTGGCTCTGTCTGAGTCCACAACCCCCTTACTATGAAGGTATTGCCTATATGGCAGAACCCGATGAAACAGTTCTAGCTTCCCCGCGCTGCGCCGCCTTTTTTCGCCGTCTCACTCTTGCTGAAGTCTCTGGCCATGGCCTTTGTTTAGGCACCATTCCCCGATCTCATGCCCACTTATGTAACTCCACCCTTGACCTCCCCCCTTCCCCTTCCTTTTTGGAAGCCCCGAATAATGGCTTTTGGGCTTGCAATACTGGCCTCACCCCTTGTATATCTCTTCTAGTTTTCAATACCTCCTTTGAATTCTGTGTTCTTGTCCAGCTATGGCCACGTATCTCTTTCCACACAGACGATAGTGTGGCCTCCCTCCTCTCCCCCTCTCCTAGAACACGTAGGGAACCCTTTACTACTTTAGCTATCCTGTTAGGACTCGGCGGTCTTGCTGCAGGCATTGGCACTGGCACTACTGCCCTTCTCCAGACCCAACACTTGGCCGCTCTTCAGATGGCCATGACAACCGATTTAGAAGCCCTCGAAAAGTCTGTCACAGCCCTGGAACAATCACTCACTTCTCTGTCAGAGGTAGTCTTACAGAATAGGCGCGGTCTTGATCTCCTTTTTTTAAAAGAGGGGGGATTATGCGCAGCCCTCAAAGAGGAATGTTGTTTTTATGCTGATCATACTGGCGTAGTAAGGGAATCTATGGCAAAGTTGCGTGAACGGCTAGCCCAGAGGAAAAGGGAAGCCGAGGCACAGGAAGGATGGTTTAATACCCTTCTCAGAGGTTCTCCTTGGCTCTCTACTTTAATTCCCACTATTATTACACCTCTCTTTATATTTTTATTGATCTTAACCTTTGGCCCTTGGGCCTTCCAATGTCTAACGAAACTCATCAAAACTAACGTTAACTCAGCCCTTGATAAGTTCCCTATGGTTCAATACCATCGTATTGAGATGATGGACACAGAACAACCTGGCAGCACTCGTTTGCAGTTTTCCAGCAGGGCGGTAACCCAATGAAGGGAGTAGCACAGGTCCTCAACCCTTGATGGTTGAGTAACTCCCCCTGTGTAGCCTAAGACAGGGGCCGTCGCTGCCAATCTCACTTATGGATTGACCAGGGAACACAAGGTGTCTTAGGAAAAANCCAATCTCACTTATGGATTGACCAGGGAACACAAGGTGTCTTAGGAAAAACTTCTGGTGTTAAGACAGACTTGGATGGAACAACGACCAAAGGATAATAAACTTATTCCTTACGCCCTTCTATTTAAAAAAAGAAAGGGGGAATTGTTAGGGACCAAGACTTTAAGATAAAATAGTCACTCTTCTAAGAATAGATATCATTCACTCTTCTAAGATAAGATATTGATCATAGGCCCAGCCATGCTTGGAGACAGTAAGACGCCACAGGAGATTTTCTATGCTCCCTTTCCGCGTTCCTTTCCCCTTAGTATCTGCCGACCCCCTTCTGCCCTCAACCTATATATTCTTGTCATAGATCTGCAATAAACGAGCCTTGCATCCATCCAAATGACTCTGTGTCTTGCGCACGAGGTCTCCCCTCATCTCTCCCTATGGGTTCTTAGGTTGCCATTTCCCCGGACCCCTCGGTTGTATCCGGCTGGACCCGGACAATAACCATTTGCTATGATATTTAAAAATTATATACTTGTCATAAATTCAACAGGTATAGTAAATAATTCAGCCTTGGCTGAAATATTTTCTTAACAAACTCTTTTTTGTTAAAAAAAAACTTTTTACCAATTCTAAAGACTTGTTCACTATTTGGGAATTACAATAAAATCATGAACAGAATTAATCTAGCAGCCAAAACTTCATTAGCTTAAATGATCTAGTGTAACAGAAAAATCAATGTAAGACAACAAAATTAAAACACAAAACAACAATCAGGAAAATACCACTCCCTGGGCCAGGATGGTCTGCTCTGATGGGTTTTGTCTCAGAGACAAGAGGAAGCAAAGGGAGTCTGATAGCTGCCTATGGAATTATGACATTGTTTGAACCTAGTCCTAAATGACTAGGAAACTGAACCAACCATACTTGCTGTTCAGAGACCCCTAACAAAGGACTTGGTTATGTCTATAAGATCAATGTGAGGATTTTTCTCATAATTGTGAATCTAAGCAAATCATATGTCTTATGTGAAAGGTAGCCCCATGCTAATCAACTAGTTATTGTTTCTATGTTCTTTTGATTATGTACATCTATTTGGAATGGTTTGTGAGACATTTCAGCCCACATCATTTTCCATTCCAAATAACACAGAGCCCAGAACCAGGATGGGACAAAGGTAAATCTTCTGGAACTACTTCCTATTGAATAGGGGCACAGGATCAGGAATGAACACAGGATCCTGTATTACTTGGTGGGGCAGTAGTCATCACAAGGCTTTTCGGAGGGGAAGGCAACAGCAACAGCATCCAATGGTTGGAGGTGTCCTTGTCTCTCAGTAGCCACCACCTAGAACTGGAATTTGGGAAAGCTGAGAGGCAAAAAATTTAACAAAGAAATTTAACAGTCAAGGGCCAAATAGCAAAAGAAGCAACAGTAAAAACAAATCTAGTATGAAAGAATACCACCAGCTGCTCAAGAAGGAAGAACTTAAAGGAGTCCCAGAGGGATGCTGGGTTATGATTTACATCATGGAACCATTTAGCCTTTTGACAAATTTCGTCAAGGCTCTCCTCAACCTCTTCAATCATATTGATCCAAGTACAGCAGAAGGAATTGTTGGCTGTGAATACTTCTTCCTCTAGTAGGAGACAATCTAGGGCAGTGATGGTGGACCTATGGCATGGGTGCCAAAGATGGCACACAGATCACACTCTGTGGGATGTCGCTACCCTCCCCACCCCACAACCCCAGAGTTCATTACTAGAAAGGCAGAGGGACTTGGGCAGAGCTCCTCCCCTCCCCCTCACCAGCATTACTGATGATATTTTTTCATATTACCCACCCCTCTGTCCAGCAGCCCAATGGGAGTGCACAGGGGATAAGGTGAGCAGCTCACAGGCAGCAGAATTGGAGGGGAGCAGAGGACTCGGGCTACTCCCTTCCCCCTCCCTACACTCATTGAGGACATTCCTCACATCACCCACCCTGCCCCCGAGGAGCACAATGGGAGTTTTCTCTCTCTACAGTGTGGGGTAATGGGGGAGTGAAGCATGATACACAGTTTGGGGTGGTGGGGGCAGGGACAGGCATGGTGCTTGGTCTGGGTGTGTAAAGAGAAACCCTTCCCTCCCCCCCTCCCCCCCGGTTTGTGGACTTCCTTTCCATTCAACCCACATCCCATCTAACCTGTGTACTTATGCGGTGTGATTAGTATATTACACTAGACATCACATAAATGCACAGGTGCTGCATGCGGTTACTAAGAGAGGATAAAGGGGTGTGAGGAGGGCATGTTCTCTCTATTCCCTTGGACAGTGGTGGTACAAGAGAGTAACCACATGGTCAGATTAGAAAAATAGGCTTTAATCTCTCTCTGCTTTCTTTAACCAAGTGATTATTAATAAACTCTATGGAAACTAAGAACCAGGAGTTTGTAATTTAACTTTAACAGATAGCGACCAGAAGTTTGGAGTTCAGAACTCTCATTTCTCTATAAGTTTGTAGAGTGGTTATTTTTTATGTTTGTTTGTTTGTTTTTTAATAGACAAAAGGGCATATTAGCCTCACAGCTATCGCTATTGTTCTGATACTGTAAAGCCCTTTAGAAACCCCTCACTTTTACTAATAAGCTGTACTGCTGCTGCCACCCATCCCTCTCACTGCTTCACCTGCACATGCTGCCTGGGAATCCTTGCTGAGACTGCTGCCATGCCAGATGAGATTAATCTCCCTCCCCTTAAACTAGTTAAGGGCTGAGTAGTGACTGGAAACAGTTGAGCCATCACCTTGCTGCAGCCTGGTAAGCTAGGTTTTAGCAATAATCAGCCAACTCTCACAGAGCTCCATCTGATGAGATGGGCCTCTACTGACTTCCACCCCCCTGGCCCACAGCCTGCACTCTCAACCCAAGCTTTTTTCACCCTCACACCAGTGTTTTGTTTTTTGTTTCTCTGCCTTTTGCCCTCCCAGGCCAGTTCAGTGAAGTGGCTCCCTGCCAAGCCTTTCTCCAGTAAAGCATCCAGGTCCAGGCGCCCCTCAGAGCTAGTACCCCAACCCTTCAACCCTGTAAGCCCACCTAGAAGCATGTGGACACTGGTTTTTTTACCCCCAGCAAGGAGGGAGAGAGCTCTTCCCAATCTCTTAGCTAAAACTCAGGCCATACCCTGAGGAGTGGTTTTGCCTACTAGGAAGTTGTGTCTCAATTTTTTTTAATGTTTTAGGATCCTTTCGTTATTTAAATTGCCCATTCAGCAATAGTCAGAATAGATCCAATAGGCAGGTTAAGACAGAAAAACTAGACACCTTGGGAAATATCTCAACAAATCAGAGGAAATCAGGAAAAATTCCTCCAGGTTCACCCCTGCATAAACTATTGAATTCTTGGGGTGATCCTAATTTTCCTAAGGAGGAAAACCAAAAAAAGAATTTAAAAATATTTGCAAAGCCTGGACAGAGAAGTCCTTTAGCTGGCCAAATTATGGTTCTTTTGAATTTAAAGTTTTAAAAGATTTTAAACTGGCCATTAATAATAAGTATGCAAAAAATTTCGCCTACTGGAGCTTATGGGTTTACCATCTTGATAAATCAACCAAGCCCAGTCCCTCATTGCCCTCCAGAGTGGTCATTCATTCTTTGGATCCAGACCAAACTCCTTCAGTTCATCCTCCCAAATCCTTGATTAAATCTAACAAGACAGACAGTCTGCCTTCTTCCCAGACCACCCACAAGAAGGCTCCTTCTCTAGATCCAGGCCATGATTTGACTCTTACCTCTCTTACCCCTTCAATGCCCCTCTCACCTCCAAGCCCACATTTGGTACTATCTCTCTACCCCCCCCCCCTTTACCATCTAAGCCTATCCAGCCTCTGCCTCACCCACTCTTACTCACCCTTGCTCAACTTCTCCCCCTGCCTCTCCTAAGCCCTCCCCTTTCCCTTCTAGCCCAACTCCCACCCCTTCTTCTCCCTACCCTTACTCTCCCCAATTGCCTCCTCCCTACCTCTGCCCCTGCTCAATCTCCCTTTGCCCTACCTCTTCTCCCCTGCCTGGCCCATCTCTCCTTCTGCCCCTACTTCTTCTTCTCCTTCCCCCACCCACTCAGCCCCAACCAGAGCAACAAGTCAAGCAGCAGTATTCACAGGCAATTCAAATAAAGGTCTATTCCCTCTAAGGGATGTTCCCACTTATAATAAAGGAGGGAACTTAATAAGCCTTAGACATCATAAACCTTTTTCTGCACAAGACATTGAGTGATTCAAAGAAAACAACCCTTCCTTTGAAAATGATCCCATTGGAGTCATTAATAAGTTTGAATGCATTTATTACTCTTATACTCCCACATGGTTTGACATAGAGGATTTGCTCCACACCCTGCTAACAGAAAGAGAAAGTAATAAGGTTCCTTCTCTTGTTAATCAGGCCCAGGGAGAGGGGGCAATTCAGTGGCCAACTGAAGACCCTAATTCAGAGGAAGATTACTTACAACTATGTCAGGCTAGGAATGCATTACTAAAAGCTATGAGAGCTTGTTCTGACAGACTAAATTCTTGGACTAAATTCAAAATCTTAAAGCAGAAAGATAATGAGATCCCATCTCAGTTTATGGATAGTGTAAGGGTTAAAAATTAAAGGTTGGATGAAATTTATGAGAAGTGTGGTCGCCGAAATTAATTACTCAAGTCAGAATGACTTTTTATGGTAGTTTATTTACAAAGAGAGAGAGAGTGAAAGTAAGGGAAACATGAAAGCAGATAGAGTAAGATATCTAACCTAAAACACTCTGGCCCCTAGCTCTGGCCCCTAGCTCAACCCAGGCAGGGGTAATTAGTCCTCAGCTTTCAGCTGAGGGCCTGGTGATGAATAAAGCAAGGGCTCCAGCCACGAAGCCTCTTCCAAGATGGGGACCTCTCTGGAGACAAGTTCCTCCAGAAAGCCAGGAAAAGGAGTCAGCCTTTTTACTCACCCATGTGGTAGTCCTAAGGGAAGGTCCAAGAGCTACCTCATCAATGACAGAGTCTCTGGTCCATGAAGCAAATTCTTCACTAGCCTCCAATTCGAACTCCAACTTAAACTTGAATTCCAAACTCTGAAGAACCTCCCCTAACAGGAAGTTATAACTGCTTTTAAAGACGCTTCTTTGTGTCACTTTCTGTGCCTTCCTCTACTTTACATGGACCAATCATAGTCTTAGAATTTTCTTAGGACTGCCCAGTCATTTATGATTTGTCATCCACTTTTTGCATGTGGGTTTCAGACCTCCCCTCACTTAAGGAAAAGTGGGGGTATATAAGCTTCTGGTGATTAAATCTAAAAGTGGGTGAGGGGAGAGTTAATCTCATCTTCACAATAGGCTTATTGAGCTGGGATGCAGATATCTGGACCTAAGTCTCTCTAGGGAAAGACATCTTGGACACATAAGGACACAATTTGAAAAAAAATTGCTGTGAGGTGGTTAAGAACTATTTTATGACTAACTGTCCAAACTGGACTAATATGGACCTTGAGGAATTGAAAAGAGTGGCAATTTACATTTTTGACAGATATGGAAAGAAAGATAAAGAGAACACTGACTTAGTGGAGAAATTAGAGGAGACATTAAAGAAGGGAATAGATACATTACCAAAAAAGTTGAAAAAAGCAACTAAGGCAGAGATCATAGCTCCTGTAAAAAAATTTAAAAAGCAACTGCTAACATGTTATTTTTGTGGAAAGGAAGGTCATGTAGTTATGTATTGCAGGAAGAGGAATCAGGAAAATAGAAATAGAAGCTTGAGGAATAATAATAATAATAATAATAATAATAATAATAATAATAATAATAATAATAATAATAGGAACTCATATAGGAATAGTAATTCACATGAGGCAAATCATGACCCAAACCAAAACATTCAATATGGGGTTTGTCCTCACTATGCTCAGTGCGACAACCTCCCACAGTGTGGGGGACCCCAGAGGTGTGACCAAAGGAATCTAATGGTACTTGGGAGAGGAAGGAACCTCAAAAAGGCTGGAGGTGAATTTTAAGCCTTTTCAGACCCCATTGCCTTATTGATATTAACTGTTTCAGTTTGTTCCCCTCTCCATAGTCTCTGTAATGCAATTCGAATAGAAGGTGTGTGTAATTTCCTGTTAACCAGTCCAAAAGCTATCAAAATTGGAGAAAAGGACTCTTGGATTCATTGCTCACATGTAAAACAGGTACCTTCTATTGACACTGATTGACTGTGTCCTTTCACATATATTGAATTTGCTGCCTATTTAAAATTTAATTTTGTTTTTAAGCTTACATATTAGTCTAATCTAAAATATTCCATTACACTATGTTAGTTTCAGTTTACTGTGTTTTGACTTAGCTATATCTGCATTAGTTGTTGTACTACTGTTTTTAAAAAGCTTTTACCTGGTGAAAAAATTATGTACATTTACACCATGGATCATGGCCAAGTGAAAAAGGAAATAGATCTTGCTACTGAGTGAGAAACCTTTGTGTTGTGCCTCTGCTTGGCTGATATATTGTCAAATGGAACATGAACTATGTTATGTAGAGATGGATGCATGGAATCCCTGCAAAGATACAGGGACAGACTCACCCAGAATTCCAGGGGACCCCCCTGGAGAACTTTGGGTGAGGGGGCAATTGAGAAGAGTTGGCAGTTGCTTTGTGGGGGTTGAGGTGAGCAGACACTCTGCTTACTGCTCCTGACTGGGGAGTTCACCTGAGTGGCCATTGTGGCATAAGCCAGTGTGGTTTCTACTCAGGGGTTAGTCTGTTTGTTAGAATTATCCTTATCTATATCAATATAATAATTATTTAGTGATTTAGTGAATTAGATATATAAATTATCTAACAAGAGAGCCAGTTCAGTTAGGTGCCTTCTCCCCCTCCTGTGGTGGGGAAGGGCAGCTTCAACCTAATAGATCAGGGTCACCTTTCTTTATCCAAATACCTTCATTAACTCCTCTAGTTTTCCTTTTTACTTCTTAATATAAGCTTTACCTTCAAAATCTGTGCCTGGAAATTATTTGGGGGAATACTCACAACTCAAGTCTAGTCATCTAGTTTGAATCCTGTCAGCTGCCAGTTTTAAGAAGATCATTTATCTCAGTCCTCAACAGTTAGATAGCTAGCTTCTACTTATTCCTCTATCAGACCTGTGAGGAATATAAATTAAAGAAAGGGAACATCATTGGGGTTCAGCCATAACAGAAACTTACCAGAAGAATCTTAGTCAGTCTCCATTTTCCAACTGAAGCATCAACTGCTTAGAGGGGAGGGGTTTGAGATCCAGGAGTGTCTAACCCCCTCCTTTCTCACTGAAGCCTGTCAATCAGTGTCTGTGACTTGAAGGATTACTGGCCCTGACACATTTATCTGCTTCTCCAAATTATCTGTTATTATCATCATAACAACTATGAATTCCTGATTTTTTTACTTTTATTGTTGATTTTTTCAAATTTGCAATAAGATATTTGATTTTTTCTTTATTCTTATTTTTTTGTACTTGAAGTACATGGAATCAGTATTAATGTTGTTTATTTTGAAGGATAAGTTTACAATAGCCCTAATACCAATGCATACCCAAAAGCTTTATGGAAACTTGCCACTGATTGTTAAATATTATGGGACTTTTACTAATAATCGTGTCTGATTTCATAAGAAGGCATCACAAAAGAGCCTTTGCACAGTTCCAAGAAGCACAAGGTCAAGGAGACCAACAATCCCTGTGGGATTTATGTGCCAAGACAGAGGGCTTGTTTTGATGTTCGAGGAAGCAGCTGTTTGACAACTTTAGATCCTGGACTTACCCATGCCAAATTGCAACAAGTACCTTAGTTTGTCTTTCATTTTGGCTTCCCTATGCCTGAAATTGAAGGTAAAATCAGACCAGGGAATCACATACTTCCCTTTTACCTCAGAATCTAGTCCTTTCTCTTTTATAGTATGGCAATTTTCTGTAGTCCTGGCTGCCAATTTACCTATTGGCTTTTACCTATTGCTATATTGCTGCAATTGTCCTACAGGCTTATAGAACATAAATCACTTTAATTGGGTCTTGCTAATGATTCAAGGACCTGTTATGGGTTTATTCTTTTTTACTCATAATTTTATACACATAAGATATATATATATATGCATATATATATATATATATATCCAGAATTTAATTTTTTTTCTCTTCTATTTGGGTTTTTTGGGGGATTTGATTTTCTTTTGAGAATTGGTTCATATACCTCATAATTCAGTCAGGTATCCTGGAGTAATTCTAGAATTGGCCAACACCCTCCTCAGGGAGGATTGTATATGTATCCTAAAATCCAACTTTTAAAACTTTTGGAGAAATTTTAGAAAAAGAAAATTGCCTATTCTCCAAATCAAGAAAGTGGATCTTGTGGGGAAGGTGCCAGAAGGCTGCCTGTGGAAACCACACACTGCATCAAAAGATCCAGAGAGAACTTTGGGATATAATGAACTGAA
Organism: Gracilinanus agilis; assembly: GCF_016433145.1. Classification (NCBI taxonomy): domain Eukaryota; kingdom Metazoa; phylum Chordata; class Mammalia; order Didelphimorphia; family Didelphidae; genus Gracilinanus; species Gracilinanus agilis. The sequence continues at coordinate 288,685,247 of NC_058130.1, read as the reverse complement.
CTGAAGGGGGTTGAATATATTTATTCTGAATGTAAATTCTTATGCCAAAAGGAAGTGCCCCCTAATTGTTGTTTTGTCAATATGTCTATCAATCATTTTTTGGTTTTCTTTCTCTTTTATCCCCATATTGTTGTAATTCCCCCTTTGTGAAGTGTAATATTTTATACACCTCTAGTAAAAGACTCTTTAGAGGTATAAGCTGGTTATGTGCAATGATTCATTGGGGATACTAAGCATGTTAATCTCCCAAAACCCTCAATTGGGGAGATTTCAACATGCTTGTGTCCCAATAGAATCACAGAGGGGATTGTATAAAGAGAAACCTCTTCCCCCAGGGGTTGTAGACTTGCTTCCCATATGACTCACATCCCATCTGACCTGTGTGCCTATACTGTGTGACTGTACATCATGTAAATGCACAGGTGATGCATGCGGGCACTAAGAGAGGATAAAAGAAGGGGTATTCCCTTGGACAGTGGTAGAGAAGGACACTGCCTGAGAGCCAATGGTGGAGCAACCATGTGGTCTGTAATGGGTGAATTTGGGAAAGGTGTTAGGTTAAAGGAGATTTGGAAGGGATGTTGTCAGGGTCTTGCTAGGTAGATAATATGAGTTGCAGGTAGGATGTAATAGTGAGATCCAGGATATAATATGAGGCTGAAGTCAGGGAGTATAACACTGAAGGTAACAAAGATTTCCAGGGAGAGGATGAATTAATCTAAACAGGCAAAGAGCAGCAGGGTTTATAGACTAGGACTTAGACTAAAGACAAACTGAAGGGAAATAGACTGTTTGAAATTAACTACATGCTTTAGTTAATTTCACAGGAAGGGACTTGTTTTGCAGTTACACCTTCCTTCAAGTTGGATACTCCGGTTTCCCTTCAAGCCCAGAGTATGTTGATTCTATTCCTCTCCTTCCCTTTCTTACTAATTAACTGACAAAGTAACTAACAGGTCTATTTTAAACACAAAAGGGGTTTATTGTCTTCTCAGGTTAAATTGTCAGGTAAAAGGAATTAAAGGAAGCCCTAACAGTTGCTTAAAGAAACCTCAGGTGGGGAAAGGGAAGCAGAGATGAAGTTTGAGCAAGGTCCTGCCCTGACTCAACTCTCAAGGTGTTCTTGAAATCAAAAGGAATTATGATGATGGCTACCAAACCTCTCTAGATAAAGTACTGCAAGAGTATAGCTAAACACTCACAGATTTGAAACTACTCTCTGATTCACTCTCCCTACTCACTCCTCACAGACATTTAGGTAAGGGAAAGGAAAGGTAGGGAAATGAGGTAGAGTATGGAGATACAAAGGGTTTATCTAAATTAACAAATCTCAAATAAATACTCCAAAGCTAGGTTAGGTTTCAATCTTCAGCAAGAGAAGAAGCAGCTCAGCTGGCCCTGGTTCTCTCTCCACGAGGTCCCAGGTCCAACTGAAACTTTCTTCCAAGATTCTAAACTCCTAACTGACTTCAGAACTCAGCCAAAGCCTGCAAAACTGCTCTGTCCCCCTCTCTCTGTACTACAGGTAAGATTAGAAAAATAGGCTTTAATCTCTATCTCTCTGCTTTCTTTAACCAAGTGATTATTAATAAACTATATGGAAACTAAGAACCAGGAGTTATTAATTTAACTTTAACATGAAGGTGGAGGGAGTAAATGGCCTGTTGCTTTTCTTAAGATTTAGTCATTTTGAATAAATAAAGTCAAATTCTCCAAGCCAGGAAATTATTTACGTTTATTGGAAGAGGGACAAATCCTCCATCAAAGCCAGACTCCTGATTAACATCAGAAGACCCACCTCTCTGGAAGGAAACTTCTTTTATAACCTTAAAGTAACAGTCAAGTTTTTCCATATAAATACAAAGAATCATATGAGAGTAATCATACCCTTTAAAGAATGAAAACACCCAGCAACTCTGCTCATTGGTTAGTTCAACTAGGAATCAACCCTTATTTGTACATAGGTTAGGTCATCTAGGAAGTACCCCTTATTTGGTGAGAGAGATCTTTTGACCATGACCTAAGAGTCACTTGACGGTTATTGGGGGGAGAAGGATGTTCTCTGGGCCCATGCTTGATGAGGATGAGTGATGATGGTTAACACCATATCTGGTTATGAAATGTACAGTTAGAACCACTGATGCATACCCAATCACAAGCAAGGGTGCATGATACACGAACTGAGAGAAGGGTAGGTCTGACTCTAAGACTGACTCTAAAGTTAAAACTTTAACTAAAATATAAGTAAAATGCCTTCTAAAATCATGACTTATACTAATTATCTCAGAATTATAATTATGATTCTCTGAAAACTATCACTAACATTAAAATCTAATCATGTATAAGGGGGTAGGAGTATTTTCTCACTCGCAGGCCCAATATTTTGTCTCTAAAAGGTTTACCATTACTGATCTAGGACCCTACAGCTTTCAATCACCAGGTTGGCAAAGGAGTTCAGGAATTACTGGAGATGGTGAATGGATACTCCAGACACCTGGATAATAATTTCTTGAATGGATGCTCCAGACTCCTGGGGTGATAATTTCTAGGGTGTTAGTAATAATATTAAGAGAAAATTGGTGCAACCATGCCTATAACTGCTCCCTTGTCTGCTAGGATGGACCCAAAACCGTCTTCTGTTGGGGGATGTTTAGGAGCAGAGGGATCATGGATAGGCTTGTGGACTGAGACTGTATCATCTATAAAATGTCCTAGTGTGCAGGAATCATTGGAGTAGACTTTATCAAGGCAAGAGTATGCTAAGATTCCCCCAGAGGAATTACAAAGAAAGACAACCAGGTGGTAATATAGTTGTGGGAATGAAAGTAAGACAAGTCAAAGGGGACAGACTGTGGAGTCACACCTGTCCCATGGATCAATTTGATCTGAAGTCATGATGCAAATGGCCTAGGAGTCAGGGTGGGCATGGATCATTGGAAAGCAAGGGATTTGGGTTCCCACACCTGTGGAATTAACCACTAAAGGTCTCAGGAAGATTAAATGAGACTCCTTGGCCAGAGAGGGCCAACAAAAAGTATTAGTGATAGGAATTTCCAAGGGTGGGGGAGATCATGGTTTGAGGTTGGTATGATATACCCAAGAACTGTTAAAGTTCTTTCCATGGGCTTTAGCCATAGAGAACTGGAAAATTGCATTTTGGGTCCCTTGTGGTATTCCAACAGTCTGTGTGGATACAAATAAGAGAAGGAAGAACCAAGTGCACTGTATACTTAGCCTGGGAAAGAAAACAGTTAATCAGAAGGTAGATCAGGTGTATCTAGGAGCAAGGTGTGGTACTTTGTCAGTCTGCCACTCATCAGCTACTTGTGGGACATTCTGGATCCAATGAGGACTCTAAATCTCAAGAGACTGTCAAAGAGTCAGTTTGGCAGCTTCCTCCACCATCATGGTAGTGGTTGCAACTGCTCACAAATAAGCAGGCCATCTCTGAGCTTAGTTGCTTAGAAAAGTAGAAAAGTATTCACATAGGGGTACTTGTGGCATGAAATCTCAGGCAAAAATCCATGTATAGATATGATAATTATAAAAGGGTAAAATTATGGTTGGACTGAATATTAAAAGTTTTGGTTGCCAGGAATTGATTACTCAATTCCAAATGAAAAACTCAAGTCAGAATGACTTTTATGGTAGTTTATTTACAAATAGGAAGAGAGAGTGAAAGTAAGAAAATTAGAGAGAGGATTGGGTAAGATATCTAATCTAACACAGTAAGTCATTTGCTCCGGCCCCTGACTCAATTCAGTCAGGGCTAATTATTCCTCAGTCAGAGGGCCCTCAGCCTTGAGCCGAGAGCCCAGTGATGAATAAAGCAGGGGCTTCAGCCATGAAGTCTCTCCCCAGAGGAGAGAGCTCTCCCGAGGATAGTCCCTTCAGAAAATCCAGGGAGGAGTCAGTCTTTTTCACTCACCTGCATGGTAGTTCTAAGGAGAAATAGAAAGCAGTCCAAGGTCCTCAGCCAGAGTTCCTCCAGGATCCCATCCAAATCAAAAGAGCTCCAGCTCCAGCTCAGAACTCCAAAGAAGTCCTCACAGGAAGTTGTAACTCCTTTTAAAAGCACTTCTTTTGCACCATTTCCTGTGCCTACCTCCCACTTTACATGTACCAATTATAGCTTAAACTTTGTTTAGGACTGCCCAAGTGGCAGTCAGTTAATTCTGATTTGTCACCCACTTTCGCACACATGGGTTACAGACCTTCCCCACTTAGGATAAGTGTGGTATGAACACTTTTGGTGATTAAAACTAAAATTGGGCAGAGTAGAGTTAATCCCATCTTCACATCATGGACACCTCCCTGTCCTAGTCAGTCTTATATTATAATTCATCTAACATTATAATTCATCTCCATAATAGTCAGGGATCCATTAAATATACCCCTCAAGGTTCTGCCTCTTTCTCAGTATTCTTACCTTAGGGATTTTTATCTGACCCTTCCACCTAAATGGACCTGGACTATGCACTATAGTGGAAACACTGCTTGACCTCTAAAGGACACCTTCCCTTTTCTTTGCCTGCTAAGACCTTGATGATGGCTTTTCCTCTAGCTCCCAGAGAAGGCTCCTTATTGCTCTCCCTTTTCATAGCCTCAGGCAAAGGGATGACTAGGTGATTAGGGGTTGGGGAACTTCTGACTGCCCAAAATATCTATCATAATTTTTTCTGCAGAGATTGCCATACGTACAGAAAACATAGCAAAAGGCTTCAAGGAAGTAAAAAACCAGCTTTCCTCCCTCTCTGGTGGGTGTGTTGTTACAGAATCAAACAGCTTTGAATGTCATGTTCCCTCTGCAAAGAGGAATTTGTGCAAAGCATGCTGTTTCTATGTCAATACCATCACTGCCCTGGAGGATCAGACTGATAGACATAAGATTCAAGTGTCTCTCTCCTCCCCATGAAGTGAAATTTTTAGTCTCCTCATTGGTAATCTTTGAAAATATTCTGAGTGCTGTCCTTTTGGGGGCTAAGTTTTCATAATTAATACTTGGATTTTATTTTAATCTTCCTTGCTGCAAAATGTGGGTAAGCCCTTGCTGGATTCTTGTCTTCCACTATAATCCATAAGATCATGTTCCATGTTACTATTTTATCTTGGTCATCAGGGGACAGGTCACATGTTCCTTCTGATCAAAAGGAGGGAATGAGAAAGTGAAAGGAATATTACTATGATAATTGGTTGGATTTATTCAAGTCTCCCTTTCTTTCCAGGGGTTTCTGATACATAATAATAATCCCTTGTGACCCTAAACTAAGCTAGAGAAATGTGGACCTACCAATTGAGCCCCGCCCTAACTGTACCAACTGGGCCTGAATGGAGGACAATCTTTTTTTTTCTTTTTTTTAAATTTAGAATATTTTTCCATGGTTACATGATTCATGATTCACACACACACACACACACACACACTCTTTCCTCCCCTTGCCTGGAGCTGACAAGCAGTTCTACTGGTTTATACATGTATCATTGATCAAAGCCTATTTCCATGTTATTCATATTTGCAGTAATCTTTTACCATAAAAACCCTAATCATATCCATAATGAGCTACATGATCGACCATATGGGTTTTTTTCTGCATTTCTTTTCCTACCATTCTTTCTCTGGATGTAGATAGCGTTCTATCTCATAAGTTCCTCTGGATGAACTGAGGACAATCCTAGTAACCTTTCCTAAAAAGGGATCATTTCTTACCAGGAGGGGCTCCAGATGTTGTGGGAGAGCTAGAGATAACATGGGCCAGGAAAGACTGCTCTCTTCAAGAATGCCAGACTCCACTAATTATCTTAAAAATAGAGAAATGTATTAAGTTAAATGCAAGTTGAATGACTAGAAGTCAAGTGCAGGAAAAACACTGCCTCCTAGAAGAGATGAGGTTTTGGATTATTATACCCTTTTGACAACAGGGGCTACGTGACCAGAGATGGGTTGATGGGGTGGTGAGCTACTGCATGAACAAGGATAAGGTGATGGAGTGATGTGTTGTGCCTCAAAGACAAAAGGGGTGAACTATGCAGTTCAGGGAATGATTAGATATCATAGATACTTATCAGAAACAAGCTGGGAGGAACATATCTGTACTCTTGAAAAAACTAGGGAGAAGGGGCAGCTGGGAAGCTCAGTGGATTGAGAGCCAGGCCTAGAGATGGGAGGTCCTAGTTTTAAATCTGGCCTCAGACATTTCCTAGCTGTGTGACCCTGGGCAAGTCATTTAACCCCCATTGCCTAGCCCTTACCATTCTTCTGCCTTGGAACCAATGCTTAGTATTAATTCTAAGACAAAGGTAAGAGTTTAAAAACAAACAAACAAAAAGCTAGGGAGAGGTCAAAGGGAATATCTCAGGGGTTTATGTTGTTCAAAGTCACCTTCCTTTAGTCTAAGAAATTCCTTGCATACCTTTTGACCTAGGGTACCTCTGGGGTTTGGGGGTGTCCAGGGGAAACCCTGGATCCCATAGACAGAGATTTCCAAAAAATTATCAGCTTATCTCCTCAGAACCCCAAATGCCAAGAAGTTACTGGCAAGAATTTGCTATTGCTCTCTCTCCCCCAAATCACAATCTGTTTTTTTTTCTTTTTTCTCTTCCTCATCTGTCAAATAATAAAAGCTGGCTAATTTCTATAATCTAATGGACTTTCTTCTTAAGAGAAGGGTTGCTACATGCATGTTCATTCTACTGAGAAGAATACATTACAATATCCTTTGCTTCTCTCTCAGTTTCTAGTCTTTCTCTCATCTCAGTTTGACTTTGGTCCATGAGGTTAGACCCTCAGGAAGTTAGTTGGGTTGACAGCCCTTAATAAATGTTTGTTTCCTCTGCCACCCCTCCCCAGGCTCTACAGCTGCTAGACATTGGCTAAAATGGCTCCTAGATGTGTCTAGGTCATATTACCCTTGGCAGTGGCTGTCCAAAAATTGATGTGCAGACAATAGGCAGTGCTAGTCAGGTTTGTAAAGGGGGAAAAGAGGGTTTTATGGGTTCAATATATTAAAAGATGGTCGCCAGAGGATTGAACTATTATCAATCCTCAATTAAGAATAATCTCAAGTCAAAATTGACTTTTATGGAAGTTTATTTACAATTAAGAAGAGAGAGAGGAAATAAGGAAATAAGTAGGTAATTTATTACAATCCTCTAATTAATCCATAGAGATTTTTTTTTAATAAAACCCTTACCTTCTGTCTCGGAGTCAATACTGTGTATTGGCTCCAAGGCAGAAGAGTGGTAAGGGTAGGCAATGGGGGTCAAGTGACTTGCCCAGGGTCACACAGCTGGGAAATGTCTGAGGTCAGATTTGAACCTAGGACCTCCCATCTCTAGGCCTGGCTCTCATTCCACTGAGCTATCCAGCTGTGCCCCCAGGTAGATCTTAACCCTCAGCCGAGAGTTAAAGGGCCAGAGACCTGGAGGCTATTGGAGCAAACTTCATTCACAGAGTCTACTAAAAGAATTTTCTTAGGAGAAGTTCAGGAAGATCCAGACAGTCTTTACCTCAACACGTGGAATTCAAAGAAGATATTTAAAGCAGTCTCACCAGGGTCTCAGCGTTTCAACACTCCTCCACGAACCAGAAGAGGTCCATCACCAGACATCCTCTTCAACTGAAGCTCCCAGCTGACCGAGAACCTTTTCCTTTTAAAGGGGTCATTTATGGGTCACTTTCTGTGCCTCCCTCCTAATTTGCATGTCCAAGCACAATAGACAATTCTCATAGTACTGCCTAGGGATCCTCCAGGACCCTCACAGAAATGGAGCTGACAACCAAACAATAAATTATCAATACAAATGTTCCTAAGCCAAATAATCTCTTTATGAGGTAGAAACGAGTTTCTTTGTATTAAAAAAGGAGCAGCTAGATAGGTAAAATAACAATAAGTCACACTCCAGAATAATGTTTAAAAATCTAGATGGAAGTTGAAGAAAAACCCAGAGAAGATTCATAAAAAACACATGAAGTTGGAGAAAGGGAGTCCTTAAGAAGTCAAGTGAGAGAAAAAGATTCTTGGTTTGAAGATGTTTGGGCCAATATGCTGTGTTGTAACCTCCTTTGTAATGCAGACTATGCCAACCTAAACAATATCAAACCACTAAAGTAATAATAATAAAAGGTCTTTAAGGCAAGAAGATTATAATTTGGGGTCCTTCATAACACTGACATAGAGAACCTCTTGGAGTACCCATGAAGAACTGGGTGAACAGGGTTTATTTACATTTGGAAGGTATAGACTGTCGGTTGTTTTATATAACAAACCAAAGTCCAGAGACTGGGCAACAAAGCAGTTGTCAGAGGCTGGGGAGGAGGGTAAGAGGTATGAACCATCCTTAGAAAATTTGTGACTTGGGGCAGCTGGGTAGCTCAGTGGAGTGAGAGTCAGGCCTAGAGACAGGAGGTCCTAGGTTCAAACCCGGCCTCAGCCACTTCCCAGCTGTGTGACCCTGGGCAAGTCACTTGACCCCCATTGCCCACCCTTACCAATCTTCCACCTATGAGACAATACACCGAAGTACAAGGGTTTAAAAAAAAAAAAAAAAAAGGAAAATTTGTGACTTTGGCACTAAGCAAGGGCAGGTACACTCTCCTTTTAAAAAAAAAGTTGCAAAGAAAACTCAATGATTTAGTAAGTCAATGAGAAGTTTTAGTATTTTCAAATGAGAAAGAGTAAAGTAAATAAATTATATCAAAATATGAAGTCATCATTTAAGAATCACCAGTTTCCCTAAGAACCAAACCAAAATTCTAGATATCACATTTCAACAAATTATAAGTTAACACTCAAAAATATTATCTAATGAAAAATACCCAGAAATGCCATAGGGAAAATCTAAAGGCTCCAAGTCAAAGCAAAAAATACTGAAATGAAACGTGAAGAGAAGTACAAAGATATCATCGTCTAGATCACACAAGGCTATGAAGCAAAAATGAAAAATAAAAGAAAGTTTAGTATTCCAAAAAACAGAAAACCAAGGTTTACAATTACAATAAGATTAAGTTATCCTGAAAAACTGAATATAATCATGTGAGGGGAAATGGATCTTTAACACAAGAAAGTAGTTTTATTTATTTTTTTGAGAAAACCAGAGCTACTTAGAATTTTGGAAAGAGGAAGAAGAAAGGAAAGAAGCATTTATCTGGCACCTACTAAGTACCAGGCATTACACTGAGGATTATAAATATTATTGCATTAGCTCCTCACATTAACCCTGGGAAATAAGTGCTGTTACTACTCTTATTTTAGTTGAAGAAACTGAGCCAAGCATATATGAAGTGGCTTGCCTGAAATCATACAACTACCAAATGCCAGAGTCTGGATCTGAACTTGGTCTTTCTTTTTCATTTTTATTAACTTTTTTCCTGATTACATTTTGATACAATGTTTAATAATCATATCCTGACATTTTGGAATCCATGTTATCCCCCTTGCTTTGCCTCCCTTCCCCCTACCCCACCAAGACAGCAGGTAATACAATATAGGTGGTATGTGTTTTATCATATAATACATATTTCCATGACCAAATAATTTTAATTTTATCATCTGAGAATTGCCTGTTCATATCCTTTGACCATTTTTCAATTGGGGAATGCTTGTATTCTTACTAATTTGACTCAGTTCTTTATATATATTTGAGAAATGAAGCCCTTTTGAGAAATACTTGTTAGAAAGATTGTTTCAAAATTTGATGTTTCCCTTTTTACCTTGGTTACATTGCTTTTGTTTGTACAAAAACCTTTTTATTTAATGTAGTTCATTACCTCTCTTACATCTCATAATGTTTACTATGTCTTGTCTGGACACAAATTCTTCCTTTATCCATAAGTATGGTAGATATTTTGTACTCTCCTAAATTATTTGCAGTATCTCCCTTTTTTCTAAATCATGTATCTATTTTGATTTATTTTAGTATATGGTGTGAGAAGTTGGTCTGTGTCTTCTTTCTGTCATACAGTTTTCTAGTATTCCCAGCAATTTTTGTCAATTACTGAGTTCTAAAATCTTGAATCTTTGGGCTTTTCTAACACTAGGTCACTATGATCATTTAATGTCTTAGGTGTTGAATGCTAATTGATTCCACTGATCCACAGCTCTTTTTCTTTGCCAGTACCAGATCGTTTTGATGGTTGTCAATTTAAAATACAGTTTGAGATCTGGTACAGTTAAGACACCTTATGTCACCTTTTTTTCCATTAATGCCCTTGATATTCTTAAGCCTTTTATTCTTCCAGATAAATTTTGTTATTATTTTTTTGTGGAATAATTTTTGGTTAGCTTGATGGGTATGACAGTGATTACCTGAGTTAATTTAGGTAGAATTATCATCTTTATTATATTGACTTGGCTTATTCATTTGTAATCAATTTTTCCCCAATCAATTAGATCTGACAATTGATGTGGAAAATGTTTTGTAGTTGTGGTCAGAAGTTTTGTAGTTTGTAGTTTCATAGTTCCTGGGGTTGTTTTGACAAGTTGACTTCCAGATATTTTATATTGTCTACAGTTATTTTAAATGGGATTTCTCTTTTTGAGTATAAAATCTCTTACTCCTTTTTTATGATTATATCAGCTTTTATTATTATAACTCAGATAATATAGTTTGCTTCATATGAATTACAAACATTAGCTAAGAAAATACGGTTTCAGGGTGGTATCAAACCTTGCTTACAAGCATTTTGACCTGAAACCTGAAACCCAAAAAGTTCCAACCAAGCCCATAACACACTGTTGCAAAACCATAAGACAAGAGGTGGAATGTTGTTTTTGGGTCTGAGTGTATCTCAGGGTACAAATGTCAGTCAAAAATGTCATCCAGACTTCCGGTTAAGATGGCGGCAGAGTAAGGAGCAGCTGCTCGATCTCTCCTAACCAAAGCATACAGGACTCCTCAAGGGGACATAAAAATGAATCCAGACGAACGAAGGGACCCCACAACAGGGCACAGCATTGAAGGTACGTGGAATCGGGGCATTTTCACGCTATAAGGAGGTGAAAGAGCTCTCACTAAAACACAAGAGGAAGAAGCCCCTCCCCCACCCCTCACACCACGCACAGTGTCAAGGCCAGCCCACAAGAGTTAAAGCAGATTTGGGGTACCCATTAAGTCACTGGCAGCTCCAGGGCTTGTTCCTGAGAGCAGCAAGACTTAGGACTCCAAGAAGCTAAAAAACACCCACGGACTTTCCCAAGTGTCTGCACGGGTTAATGCATTGCCCTAGGCGCGGACAAGGATCTCCAGCTCAGGCTTGGACCTTGAGTGGGGACCCTGTGCAGATGGGAGCTCGGCTGTGGAAGCAGCCCCTGAGACTACTGAAAGAGCCTCAGGCAGAGGGGCAGACTGGGGACAACCAGGAGGCTCAACCCCGAGAACGAGACCTGAGACCTCAGGAGCCTAGACAGCACAGACAGACCCTGAGTGTGAGGACAAAGCTGAGAAGGCGCTGGGCTAACAACAATGGCAAGCCAAAATCAAGAACCCCAGAAGAAAAAGATTATCAAGAAGAACTCTGTAATACTCGACAACTTTTACACAGAGAAAATCAAGACAACAGAAGAGAACAAACAAGAAATCATATCCAAACCTTCCCAAAATAATGAAAACTGGTCACAAGCTATTGAAGAGTTCAAATCTGAGATGATGAAAAAGATGGAAGAGATCTAGCAAGAAAATAACAGTTTAGAAAGGCAGAATTTCACAATTGGAAAGTGAGGCTCAGAAATCAAATGAACTGATAAACAAATTGAACACCAGAAATGACCAGATTGAAAAGGAAAACCAAAAGATTATAGCCAAAAACCAGTCCCAAAAGGCTAGAATTGAACAATTAGAAGCTAATGATCTCTCAAGACAGCAAGAACAAATAAAACAAAGTCAAAAGACTGATAAAACAGAAGGAAACATGAAATATCTCAATGAGAAAGTGACAGACCAAGAAAACCGGTCTAGAAGAGACAATTTGAGAATCATTGGTCTTCCAGAAAAAGCAGAAATTAATAGAAATTTGGACTCTATACTAAAAGAAATTATTCAGCAAAATTGCCCTGAAGTTCTACAACAAGAGGGCAATATAGACATTGAAAGGATCCATAGATCACCCTCTACACTAAACCCAGAAAGGACAACCCCCAGCAATATAATAGCCAAATTCAAGAGCTTCCAAGTAAAAGAAAAAATCTATCAAGAAGCCAGAAAGAGACAATTCAAATATCAAGGATCACCAATCAGGCTCACACAAGATCTGGCAGCCTCCACGCTAAAAGACCGCAAGGCTTGGAATATGATATTCAGAAAGGCAAGAGAACTGGGTCTACAACCAAGGATCAACTACCCATCAAAACTGACTATATACTTCCAAGGGAAAGTTTGGGCATTCAACAAGATAGAAGATGTCCAAGTATTTGCACAGAACAGACCAGGACTAAATGGAAAGTTCAATATCCAACCACAAAAATCAAGAGAAACATGAAAAGGTAAATAAGAAACAGAGGGGAAAGAAAGAAAACCCATATTTTTTAAATTTCCCTCTTTATGGGCTACAATATGATCTAATTATTTGTATTCCTATGTGGAGAAATGTTATGTATAATTCTCTGTAAGGAACTCTAGTAACTATTATGGTATTCACTATTATAGTAATTAGAAGAATTACTCATAGGGAGAGGTTGGAATACTAAATGGTCTAAGATGATATGGGGGTGGGAAAAAGGGAGGTGAATAGTAGAGGACACCAAGAGAAACTTGAGTGAATAAGAAAAATAGGATATTCTATTACACACAAAAAGAACATGGGAAGGGGAGGGGACAAATACTAGTATAAGAAGGAGAGGAAGAGAGCATTAAGACGTAATATTTAAACCTTACTCTCAGTGTAATCAACCCGGAGAGGGAAGAGTAGCTACATTATCCATTGGGATAAAAAACTCTATCTAACCCGACTGAGAAAGTCAGAAGGGATAAACCAAGGGGAGCAGGGGAGTGGGGAGGTCAAAAAAGGGAGGGGAGAAGAAGGGGGAGGGAATTCATTAGGCTTTTAAAAATAAAAAGAGGGGAATAACAAGGGAGGGGTTAGAAAGGGAAGTTAATCAAAGGAGGGGATAAGGGATACCAGCTCAAAGCAAACCACTGGTTTAAAAGAAAATAGTGTAAGAAGAAGGGGTGGGACTAGGGGAAGATACAAAAATGTCAGTGAATGCACAACTGATAATTATAACTCTGAATGTGAATGGGATGAACTCGCTCATAAAACGGAAGCAAATAGCAGAGTGGATTAGAAACCAAAATCCTACCATATGTTGTCTACAAGAAACACCTATGAGGCGGGTGGACATACACAAGTTTAAGGTTAAGGGCTTGAGCAAAATCTTTTGGGCATCAAATGAGAAAAAAAGGCAGGTGTGGCTACTATGATTTCTGACAAAGGCAAAGTAAAAATAGATATGATTAAAAAAGACAGGGAAGGTCATTACATCCTGATTAAAGGCAGTATAAACAATGAGGAAATAACACTGCTCAATATGTATGCACCAAGTGGTACAGTATCCAAATTCATAAAGGAGAAACTGGCAGAGCTCAAGAAGGAAATAGATAGCAAAACCATAATAGTGGGAGATCTAAATATTCCTCTTTCAGATCTAGATAAATCAAACCAAAAAATAAATAAGAAAGAGGTAAGAGAGGTGAATGAAGTCCTAGAAAAATTAGATTTAATTGATATGTGGAGAAAAATAAATAGGGACAAAAAGGAATACACCTTCTTTTCAGCTGCACATGGTACATTCACAAAGATTGACCACGTAATAGGGCATAGAAACATTGCAAACAAATGCAAAAGAGCAGAAATAATAAATATAACCTAATAAAAATAATAATTAGTAAGGGCACCTGGACAGGCAAATCAAAAACTAATTGGAAATTAAATAATATGATTCTCCAAAACCAATTTGTCAAAGAAGAAATCATAGAAACAATCAACAATTTCATTGAAGAGGATGACAATGAAGAGACATCCTACCAAACTCTGTGGGATGCAGCCAAGGCAGTACTCAGGGGGAAATTTATATATGTGGAAAATATATGTAAGGTAATGGGGTCACCAGGGATATTATAAATAAACTAAGTAGATTGTGGAAACACACTCTAGGATTTATGAGAGACTGGACCAGGTTGGAAAGACCAGAGTTTACTGGATTCCCACAGGAATGGCAGTTGATCTTAACTGCCACTCAGCTTCTACTAGGCCAGAGTCTTGAAACAGGCTGACAAGGTAAAAGGGACTTAACAGCTTTAATTATGTTTGACTAAAAGGTGGGAAAGGGATTTCTACACTTAAAATCTAAAGGATAAAACCACAGGGCAATGGGAGGACTTATTCTACTCTTATCTAAGTGATCTAAACTAACAGGGCCCAAGGAGCTGTAAATGGAGTCTCTGGGGTAACTGCCTCAGACCTGGAACCTGCCAGGCTTGAGTACAGCTAGGGCTTTGTGGCTTTGGGATTCTCACTGCAATCCACTGATGATCTCTGGATGCCAGGAGCTAAAGTTGTCTCAGGAACCAGGTTGTGAGGGAGTGCTTGAAAACGCTGTCCAACAGATTTCAAACTTCTCCTTCTTCCTTTGACATTGTAGATCTTGTCCTTTTTTGCTAGATGCCACACCACTCAGGATCCCAAGGGAAAAACAGGAAGCAGGGTGTCCTTTGCTCTGAGGTCTCCCAGGCTGGCAACAGTTTTTGCCCACCACTAATGATTAAGTGGTACAGGTCTTTGTCTGCTTGATAGGGATGATGTTATTGCATTTGATGAGAATTGTCATAACTCCACCATAAATTTCAAAACAAAGGGAAAGAAGAGTGATTTCCAAAAGCAGCAGGTTTTGAACATTGTCAGATTTATCTCTAGGTGAGATGGCACCTTGAGAGTTGCAACATAAGCATTAGCTTCATCAGGATTTTTGAGCTCTTCACCATTGAAAAAATCTTATAAAAATTTCTGGGTTTCTGGGTTAAGATGGCGGCAGAGTAAGAAGCAGCTCTTAACCTCTCCTGACCAAAACACACAAAACTCCTCAAGGGGACATAAAAACAAGTCCAGCCGAACGGAGGAACCCTACAACAGGGCACAGTGTGGAAGGTACGTGGAATAGGGACATTTCCATGCTATAAAGGGGTGAAACAGCTCTCACTAAATCTCGGGCTGCGCAACCACCCCACCCCAACCCCCTCCACACACAACATCTATAGCGCCGAAGCCAGCTAAAAAGAAATAGAGCAAGTTTGGGGCACCCATCGAGTCATTGGCAGCTCCGGGGCCTGTTTCTGAGAGCAACAAGATTTAGGACCCCAATAAGCCAAAAAACGCACGCGAAATCTGAGCACGGGAGCAGAGAGTGGACGCAGGGCGCAGAGCACAGGCTGAGAGTGCAGGCATGGGCGGAGGCGTGGGTGGAGGCAGACACAGCCAGGAACTAAAGCTCTGAAACCCTGAGTGGAGAACCAGCGTGGACGGGTATAGGACTGTGGAAGCAGTGCCCTGAGACTTCTAAAGAAACCTCCAGCAGAGGATCAAGCAAGGGGGTCCACCAGGGGGCTTGACCTTGGAAAAA
>NC_058130.1:288640414-288664645 GCF_016433145.1 Gracilinanus agilis | reverse complement strand
AAGGACACATGACAAAACTAGTGGAAATGCGCATTGGCCATGAGTGGGGGGGGGGGGGGGGGGGGGGGGTGAAAGGGAAAGGAGGAGCATGAATCATGTAACCATGTTAAAAATGAATTTTTTTTTATCCTGGGACTCCATTCTAGGAGCATAGGGCCACAACCAGTAGGCAATGGATCGCTCAGGGTCACCCAGCTGGGAAGTGTCTGAGCCCGGATTTGAACCTAGGACCTTTCGTCTCTAGGCCTGGCTCTTAATCCACTGAGTTAGCCCAGCTGCCCCTACTTTAGGTTGCAGTTTCTTTAGCAGATGTAGTTTTTACAGGGTGGGGTTGCTAGCCCCACGCCCAACCCTCCTCCTTTTTCATCCGGGCTAGGGACTGTCCTCAGCCCAGGAGTGGTAAGGGTGGGCGATAGGGGTCAAGTGACTTGCCCAAGGTCACACAGCTGGAAGTGTCTGAGGCCAGACTTGAACCTAGGACCTCCAGTCTCTAGGCCTGGCTCTCAATCCACTGAGCCACCCAGCTGCCCAAAAATGAATATTAATAAATGTTAATTAAAAAAATTTCTGGATGTGGGGGATATGAATGAAACCACCCATCAATATGAGGTCTTGAATCTCTGACATATCTAATTCATAACCCTAAGACTTTTTGCACCGGATTCTTCAAAAGAGGTCAGCATTCAGTTCTTCCAGATGGGCATGCATAATAGAGATATAGAAGTTGATATCTTCATAGAGGGAGACAAAATGCTGGTCTGGGTCCTGAAAGAGAGCAATATTTTGTCTCTTCACAAGAAGTGTACAGTAGCAGACAGCAATCTTCTCACTGATGACTTTCTTATGCAGTTGTCAAAGTCCTTCCCACTCAAGTTGATATCCTTAACTATGATCTTGACTTCAAAGATGTCATCTTCTGTGGTAAGAACAAAGACATCAAAACTGTCACCTCCAAAGTCAAGATAAACAAGTCACTCTTAAATTACCCTTTTTGACCAAGCCATAAACAATTGAGCAGCAGTTGCTTCTGATTATTCAAAACCAATAATAGTTTCAGCATCTTTGGTGGCCTGATATTAGGAATTATTGAAATAGCTTGATAATGTGATGACAGCATTTGTAACAGTCTTCCCAAAATAAGCTTCAGCAATTTCTTTCATGTTAGTCAAGACCAAAGAAAATACTTCTGGATAGAAATTTTTGTTCTCTTCTTTGTACTGCACTTGGACCCTAGGCCTGCCTGAGTCATTCATATTTGACTCTACAACTATATAATTAAATCTATGACCAATCAGATGTTTGGCATTACTATAAAAGATAAACATTCTGTGTTGGTGAAGTCAATATAGCTTTGGATGGTCCTGTTTCCTTGGTCATTAGCTATGATCTCCATTTTCCCATGTTGGATGAGTCCCATAACAGAAATAAGTGGTGACAAAATCAATGCCAATTTCAGGTCCTTTTGACTGATGCTGAGGAAGAAAGATTGCTTCTGTGAAATTAAGACCAATCCCATTACTTTTCTGGGAAAGAAATATGCAGAGCCTCAGTATAGGTTCAGATTTTGGAAATGAGGGTGGGGTAAATAGCCATTCAAGAAGTCTCATGAACACACAGTTTTGAGATATAAATACATATAAGTCAAAAGGGAAATAAATGGATACTAAGAGAAGGTAGAGGTTTTTAAGAAGGCTAGAGTAGCATGGGTTGTGGGCTTGTCACAAGAAATACAACGTTTGACCTTGAATAAAGGAGGTCATTAAAAGGAAAAAGAGAAATCCTAAAAACAAGTCATTTGGGTCAGGGTTAGATATAGAGAAAAAGGGCAGACAAATCAGCTTCAGACCATTTAAGTTATAGAATATAAGTATGGATCCCATTGTCTTTCTTCACCTTTTTATTTTTTAAATCAGAGGTAAAGGCCAAGAGAAAATGTACTATTTTATTTTTCTCCTCATCACCAACCAATTTAAAGAGCCTCAAAAGGACTAAAAGCAAAATCAGATGAGTGAAGGGGCTCTATTGTAGAGCACAGCCTTGAAAGTAGCCAGGGTTTGGGTATTTACACACTATAAGAGGATAAAATTACTTTTACCAAAGCACTAGTTGATCAACACTCCCCCACTCCACCTACCTTGCCAGAGTCAGAGCAAGCACAGGGCAATCTCTAGGTTTGGGGGAGGGGCTAGCTAAAGACACCACAGATTTTCACCTGAGAGCAGAGAGACTTGGGTCCTCAAGAGACTGAGGAAAACAGTGCAACTTGGGCTCACAGATAGGGCAAGGAGGGGCTGCTCAGAGCAGAAGCTGTGGACACTGACAAATAGATTCAGGGCAAAAATTGCTCATACACAGAGACATGCCTACCCTCCTAACTCTGACTTCTGGCTGGAAAGGAAAGAAAAAACTAACATAGCAATGGCCACCAAAACCCAGGAACTACAATCTATAACCTCCAAAAAAAATAAGGAAACACCTTTGACTCTGGATAATTTCTATGCAGAGAAACAACAGACCACAGAGGAGACAACAGATAACAATAAACAAGCAAACATATCCAAACTTTCCCAAAAAATGGAAATTGGTTCCAAGCTCTCCAGGAAATCAGGCTGGATTTTGAGAACCAAGTTAAAAAGATAGGAGAAACTTGGCAATAAAAGTGGGAAATAATTAAAAAAGGAAATAAGAGTTTAGAAGACAGAATCTCCCGCTTGGAAAAAGAAGCCCCCAAATCAAATGAAACAATAAGCAAATTGGAGACAAGAATTGAACTGCTAGAAGCCATGAAAAGCAGGATAGACCAAACTGAAAAGTAAAATTAAAATATCATAGCTGAAAACCAGCCTTTGAAGACTAGAACTGGGTAAATAGAAGCTAATGATCTTACAAGACAGCAAGAATTAATAAAAACAGAATCAAAAGAATGACAAAAAGAAGGAAACATGAAATATCTCATTGAGAAAACAAGAGGAATAACAAGGGATAGGATGGGAAGGGAAGTAAAATAAGGGTTGACATTCAGGGAACTGATTAAAAGCAGGACTAGGAGGGAAAATCAAAATGATGGGAAATACACAGGTGGTAATCAAAACTCTGAATGTGAATGGGATGAACCCACCCATAAAACAGAAGCAAAGAGCAGAGTGGATTAGAAACCAAAACCCTACCATATATTACCTACAAAAAACACACATGAGGTATGTAGACACACACAGGATAAAGATAAAAGGTTGGAGCAAAATCTATTGGAAAAAGAAGGCAGGAGTTGCAATCATGATATCTGACAAAACCAAAGTAAAAATAGATCTCATTAAAAGAGATAGGGAAGATAATTACATCCTGATAAAAGGCAGCATAGACAATGAGGAAATGTCAATACTCAATATGTATGCACCAAATGGTATAGTTTTTAGTTTTTAGTTTATTCTTGTTGGCTCCCAGAGGAGCATAGGGCCGCAACCATCTCACGCCAATGGACTCTATACACCATATGGTATAGCACTCAAATTTTCAAAGGAGAAACTATTGGAGCTTAAGGAGGAAATAGATAGTAAAACTTTACTAGTGAGAGACTTTCCTCTATCAGATCTAGATAAATCAAACCAAAAAATAAATAAGAAAGAAGTAAGATATGTGAATGAAATCTTAAAAAATTGGAGTTAATAGATATATGGAGAAAAATAAATAGCACATAGTACATTCACAAAGATTAACCATGTACTAAGTGGGCAGTGATGGGCAAACATTTTAAAGAGGGGGCCAAAGGAAAGGAAATACTCATCTGTCAGTCTGTTTCTAAGGCAACCCTTTCGAAGTTTCATTGTATTGTATTCTACTCATTGTATTCTTCAGATTAGGAATAATATCATGTGGCCAGATAGAACATTTCAGAGGGCCGCATTTGGCCCATGGGCCTTAGTTTGCCTATCACTGTACTAGGGCATAAAAACATAGCAAACAAGTGCAGAAGAGCAGAAATGATAAATGCAATCTTTTCAGGTCATAATGCAATAAAAATAATAATTAGTAATGGTACATGGAGAGGCAAATCAAAAATTAATTGGAAATTAAATAATGTGATTCTCCAAAAGTGGTTGGTTAAGGAACACATCATAGAAACAATTAATAATTTCATTGAAGAAAATGACAATGAGGAGACATCATATAAAAATCTGTGGGATGCAGTCAAAGTGGTACTCAGGGGAAAATTTATATCCCTGAGTGCATATATTAATAAATCAGAAGAGGCCAATTAATTGGGCATGCAAATTAAAAAACTAAAAAGAAAACAAATTTAAAATCCTCAGATAAAAACTAAATTAAAAATCCTAAAAATTAAAGGAGAAATGAAATAAAATTAAAAGTGAAAGAACTATTAAATTACTAAATAAGACTAGAAGCTGGTACTTTGAAAAAACAAATAAAACAGATAAAATACTAGTTAATCTAATAAAAAAGGAAAGAAGAAAACAAAATTAACAGTATCAAAGATGAAAAGGGAGACCTCACCTCTAAAGAAGAGAAAATTAAGGTAAATATTAGGAACTTTTTTGTCCAATTATATGGCAATAAATACAGCTATCTGGGTGACATGGATGAATATTTACAAAAATATAAATTGCCTAGATTAAAAGAAGAAAAAATAGAATACTTAAATAATCCCATGTCAGAAAAAGAAATTGAACAAGCCA
Source organism: Gracilinanus agilis (assembly GCF_016433145.1). Lineage (NCBI taxonomy): Eukaryota > Metazoa > Chordata > Mammalia > Didelphimorphia > Didelphidae > Gracilinanus > Gracilinanus agilis. The sequence continues at coordinate 288,659,954 of NC_058130.1, read as the reverse complement.
CCAAAGAACTCCCTAAGAAAAAAACCCCAGGTCCAGATGGATTCACAAGTGAGTTCTATTAAATGCTTAAAGAACAACTAATCCCAATACTATACAAACTATTTGACAAGCAAAGAAGGAGTTCTACCAAATTCCTTTTATGACACAAATATGGTGCTGATTCTAAAGCCAGGCAGATCAAAAACAGAGAAAGAAAACTACAGACCAATCTTCTTAATAAACATAGATCCAAAAATCTTAAATAGAATACTAGCAAAAGGCCTCCAGCAAGTGATCATGAGGGTTATTCACTATGATCAGGTGGAATTTATACTAGGAATGCAAGGATGTTTCAATAGTAGGAAAACCATTTACATAATGGACTATATCAACAAGCAAAGCAACAGAAATCACATGATTATATCAATAGATGCAGAAAAAGCCTTTGACAAAATACAGCATTCATTCCTATTGAAAACATTAGAAAGTATAGGAATAGAAAGGCCTTTCCTAAAAATCATAAACAGTATATATTTAAAACCATCAGCAAGCATCATCTGCAATGGGGATAAATTAGAAGCCTTCCCAAAAAGATCAGGAGTGAAACAGGGATGCTCATTATCACCTCTATTATTTAACATTGTACTAGAAAGACTAGCAGCAGCAAATTAGAGAAGAAAAAGAAATTGAACATATTAAAATAGGCAATGAGGAGACCAAGCAATCACTCTTTATAGATGATATGATAGTCTATGTAAAGAATTCTAGAGAATCAACTAAAAAGCTACAGGAAATAATCAACAACTTTAGTGAAGCTGCAGGATACAAAATAAATGCACATAATTTCCAACACATCTCAGCAGCAAGAGTTAGAAAGAGAAATTTCATTTAAAACCACCCTAGACAATATAAAATATCTAGGAATCTATTTGCCAAGACAAACACAGGAATTATGTGAATACAACTACAAAACACTTTCCACACAATGAAAAATAAATCTAAACAATTGGAAAAGCATCATTTGCTCATAGGTAGGATGAGCTAACATAAAATAATGACAATCCTACCCAAATTAATTTACTTATTCAATGCCATACCTATCAAACTACCAATAAACCTTTTTACTGAACTAGAAAAAATTATAATGAAGTTCATTTGGAAGAACAAAAGATCAAGACTATTAAGGGAAATAATGAAACAAAATGTGAAGGGGACTTAGCAGTACCAGATCTTAAACTGTACTGTAAAGCAGTAGTCATCAAAACGATATGATACTGGCTAAGAGATAGAAGGAAGGATCAGTAGAATAGACTTGGGGTAAATGACCTCAGTAAGACAGTGTACGATAAACCCAAAGATCCAAGGATTGGAGACAAAAACCTAATATTTGACAAAAACTGCTAGGGAAATTGGAAAACAGTATGGAAGAGATTAGATTTAGATCAGCATCTCACACCTTACACCAAAAGAAATCCAGAATGAATGAATGACTTAAATATAAAGAAGGAAACCATAAGTAAATTAGGTGAATATAGAATAATATATCTTTCAGATCTATGGGAAAGGAAAGATTTTTAAGACCAAGTAAGAGATAGAGAAGGGGCAGCTGGGTAGCTCAGTGGAATGAGAGTCAGGCCTAGAGACAGGAGGTCCTAGGTTCAAACCCGGCCTCAGCCACTTCCCAGCTGTGTGACCCTGGGCAAGTCACTTGACCCCCATTGCCCACCCTTACCAATCTTCCACCTATGAGACAATACACCGAAGTACAAGGGTTAAAAAAAGAGATAGAGAATATTACAAAATGTAAAATGAATAATATTGATTATATTAAATTAAAAACGTTTTGTACAAACAAAACCAATGCAACCAAAATTAGAAGGGAAGCAACAAATTGGGGGAAAATCTTTAAAACAAAAACCTCTAATAGAAGTCTAATTACTCAGATATATAAGAAGTTAAATCAATTGTACAAAAAATCAAGCCATTCCCCAATTGAAAATTGGGCAAGGTATATGAATAGGCAATTTTCAGATAAAGAAATGAAAACTATCAATAAGCACATGAAAAAGTGTTCTAAATCTCTTATTATTAGAGAAATGCAAATCAAAACAACTCTGAGATATGTTGTGAGGAAGATTAGATTAGTTATTGATTAGGTATTAAGATGTATTTAGCAGGAAGGAGCTGGAGCTGGGAATTCCAGGATGGAATGAGGGAGCAGGAAGAAGTGACTTGTGCTCTGGAAAGGACTCCATTGGGGGTTAACACAAATTGTGGTTAGCCCTGGGAGAACTCAGAGTAAAAGGACATCTTGCATCCTGATTTTCCCCTGGGATCCTGTGTGGTGAGACATCTAGCAAAGAGGACAAGATCTACAGTGCCAAAGGAAAAAGGAGAAGTTTGAAATCTGGTGGACAGCATTTCAAGCACTCCCTCACTACTTGGTTCCTGAGACAACCTTGGCTCTTGGTATCCAGAGATCATCAGTGGATTGCAGTGAGAATCCCAAAGCCACAAAGCCCGTAGCTGAGCTGCTCAAGCCTGGCAGGTTCCAGGTCTGAGGCAGTCACCCAGAGACTCCACTGCTCCTTGGGCCCTGTCAGTTTAGATTACTAAGTTAGTGTAGAAATAAGTCTTCCCTTTCCCTGTGGGTTATGTCATTAGATTTAAGGTTCAAGAGTAGATATCCCTATCCCACCTTTTAGTTGTTCATAATTAAACCCAATTATATCCTGTTACCTTGTCTGTTGAATTCAAGACCTCTGGTCAGAGTGACAGTTGGCTAACTGTCCTTTGTCAGTTAGGAGTAGCTTGGCTGTTCAAGTCTTCAATGTCCAGGTCTAGTCTCTCATAAATCCCAGAGTGTGTTCCCACAAACCACTTAGTTTATTTATAATATCCCTGGTGACCCCATTACCCTTACTTATATTTCCCACAGGTACCACCTCAATACCTAGCAGATTGGCTAATATGACAGCAAAGGAAAGTAATACATTTTGGAGGAAACATGGTAAAATTGGGACACTAATGCATTACTGTTGGAGCTGTTAATTCATCCAACCATTCTGGAAGGCAATTTGAAACTATGCCCAAAGGGCCCTTTGATGCAGCCATACCACTGCTGGGTTTATATCTGAAAGAGATAATGAAGGAAAATACCTGTACATAAATATTAATAGCCACGCTCTTTGTGGTGGCAAAAAATTGGAAAACGAGAGGATGCCCTTAGATTGGGGATTGGCTGAACAAATTGTGATATCTTTTGGTGTTGGAATACTGTTGTACTAAAAAGAATAATGAACTGGTGTAATTCTATGTGAACTGGAACGACCTCCAGGAATCAATGCAGAGTGAAAGGAGAAGAACCAGGAGAACATTATATACAGAGAAAGATACACTTTGGCACAATTGAATGTAATGGACTTCTCTACTAGCAGCAATGCAATGATCCAGGACAATTCTGAGGGACTTAAGAGAAAGAATGCTATCCACATCCAGAGAAAGAACTGTGGGAGTAGAAACACAGAAGAAAAACAATCGCTTCATCACATGAAATGAAGGGGGATATGATTGAGGATGTAGACTCTAAACAATTACTTTAGTGCAAATATTAATAATGTAGAAGTAGGTCTTGATCAATGACACATGTAAAACCCAGTGGAATTGCTCATTGCCTATGTGAGAGGTGGGAGAGGGGAGGGAAAAAACATGAATCATGTAACCATGGCAAAATATTCTAAATTAAATAAATAAATAATTGAACTTTTTTAAAAAGAAAAAGCAACTTTGAAAGAGTTTCAAACTGATCAGTCTCATAATAAATCATAAGTCCGAAGGACTGAAGATGAATTATTCAATATCCCTTTTGCCAGAGAACTATTGGATTTAAAAATCTAGAAAGAGAGAAGCATGTTTGGAAATGACCATTGTGAAAATTTGTTTTATTGAACTATGAGTATTTATTTTAAGGTGTTTTTGGTTAATTGGGTTTTGTTTTTGGAGAGGAAAAGGAAGAAAAAATTTAAAAGCATGAAGAAAAATAAAAGTATTAATAACATGTTATACTTACTGAAACTCAATAAAAATTATAATCCAAGGAATGTATAAAGAAAAGACCCAAATTTATGAAAATCAATTCTATGAAGGACAATTAGAATTAGGGAATTAACCAAAGTTTATATTAAATAATCAAAGCAGAGTAATTCAGATCAAGAGAAGAGAATGTCAGAACAAATGTCTCATCACTGGGGAAACAAGAACTTTGAATTTTGTTTAGGGATTTTTTTTTTCATATCTAGTCAGCATACCTAGAAGCAAGAAAGAGCAACCACTAATTTGGGAAGCATTTTTGCACATAATCTCTAAGTAGACAGTAAGTCAATAAGGAAATAAATACAGAGAAAAGTACATTGTTAATGAAGAGTATTGACAAAGGAAGGGAGACAAAAGAGGAGCAAGAGAAAAATAAGAGGGAAGATTGAGATCAAAGTAAAAGATTTGGAGATAGAAAAAGTCTTATTTACTACAACATTTACTATACTTTTTTCATTTTACAAAACAAGGGAGCATATATAAGTTTTTCAATTACAGAGTGCTTTAGATAATAGCAGGAAATGCTGGTTAGCTTAAAGAATCCACACTATATACCTGGTCTACTCAGTAGATAAAATGCATTCCTTTGGTTGCATCTTTTTTCTCTCCAGACAAAACATGGGAATGTAAATATAAGATACTCATTATAAATGTAAAGAATACTAATTATTATTAGTCATTTTATTTGCACTTTAATCTTCTTAAATATCTTTTGTAACTTTTTATAGCTGTATCAAAATAAAACTAGTTTTGAAGAAAAATTTGTTTCAGAAGTTAGGGGTAAAAAAGAATATGATACCTTGGGGGCAGCTGGGTAGCTCAGTGGAGTGAGAGTCAGGCCTAGAGACAGGAGGTCCTAGGTTCAAACCCGGCCTCAGCCACTTCCCAGCTGTGTGACCCTGGGCAAGTCACTTGACCCCCATTGCTCACCCTTACCACTCTTCCACCTATGAGACAATACACCGAAGTACAAGGGTTTAAAAAAAAAAAAAGAATATGATACCGACAGTCAGAATGTTATATTTTATTTCATTTTATTTTTTAAGAGAAATATGTTTTAACTGTATTGGGAACAATTTGTTCAGCCATTCCACAATTAATGGAGAACTCCTCAATTTCCAATTCTTTGCCAGCACAAAAAGAATTGCTATACATATTTTTGTACAAGTAGGTCCTTTCCCCTTTTTTTGATTTCTTTGGGATCCCAATTTTGCCACATCCTCTCCAACATTTATCACTTTCCTTTACTGCCATATTGGCCAAATAGATGTAAGGTATAGTACCTCAGAGTTATTTTAATTTACATTTCTCTAATGAAGAGTAAATTAGAATTAGAACATTTTTTGATATGATTATTGATTGCTTTGATTTCTTCATTGGAAAACTGTTTGCTCATATCTTTTGACCATTTGTCAATTGAGAAATGGCTTGTGTTCTTTTAAATTTGACTTAGACATATATGTGTGTGTGTGTGTGTGTATGTATTTGAGAAATGAGATACGTATATATATATGCATATTATAATATATATTATATATTAGACATTATATAGAGACATATGTATATATATTTGAGAAATGATATCTTTATCAGAGAAATTGGTTATAAAAATTCTTCCCAGTTTGTTATTGGTTATATTGTTTTTGTTTGTATAAACACTTTTTAATTTGATGTATTCAAAATTATTCATTTTACATCTTGTAATGTTCTCTCTCTCCTGTTTGGTCATAAATTCTTCCCTTCTCCAAACAGGTAAACTACTCTATGTTCCCCTAATTTACATATATGATTACCCTTTGTGTCTAAATCATATACCCATGTTGATCTTATCTTGGCATAAGGTGTGAGTCTATACTGAGTTACTGACATACTGTTTTCCAGTTTCCCCAGCAAATTTTGTCAAATAATGAGTTCTTATACCAAAAGCTTGGATTTTTTAATTTATCAAATACTAGATTGCTAAAACCATTTATCCCTATGTTGTGTCTATTTCATATCTATCTCATTGGTCTATTAATTCTATTTCTTAGCCAGTACCAGATTGTTTTGATGATTATTTATAGTACAATTTGATATTTGGTACTACTAGACCACCTACCTACACATTTTTTTTCATTAATTCCTTTGATATTCTTGATCTTTTGTTCTCCCAGATGACTTTTGCTGTTATTTTTCTAGTTCTATAAAATAATTATTGATAGTTTGATTGCTATAGCACTGAAAAAGTAAATTAATTTAGGTAGAATTAAACCAAATTAAACCAACTCCTACTCTTATTTTTTGGTTCAATAGTTCTCTTTCCATTTTATTAATTTTTCCTTTGATTTTTCAGGATTTCCAACTTAGTCTTTAAATGAGGAACTTTAGTTTGTTCTCTTTCTAGTTTTTAGTTACATGCCCAATTAATTTGTCTATTTTTTCTTTGTTTTATTTATGTAAGCATTATAAATTTCCCCCATAGTACTTCTTTTGCTGTATCCCATAAATTTTGATATATTGAGACCCCATTGTCATTCTCTTTAATGAAATTATTAATTGTTTCTGTAATTTGTTCTTTAACCCACTCCTTTTTAAAAATTAGATTATTTTGTTTTCCAATTAAATCTTAATTTATCATTCCTTTGACCCTTATTGATTATGATTTTATTTCATTGTGATCTGAAAAAAATACATTTATTATTTCAGCTTTCTGCATTTGCTTGTGAAGTTTTTATGTCCTAGGACATGATCATTTTTTGCATAGGTGCCAGGTACCGATGAAAAGAAGGTATATTTCTTTTTATCTCCATTCAGTTTTCTCCAGATTTTTTAAATTTAACTTTTAAAAATTTTCATTCATTTCTTTTTCTTCTTTCTTGCTTATTTTTTGGTTAGATTTATCTAGTTTTGACAGAAGGAAGTTGAGGTCCCCCACTAGTATAGTTTTACCGTCTATTTTCTCCTGAAGCATACTTAATTTCTCCTTTAAAAATCTGGAGGCTATACCATTTCGTGTATATATGTTTTGAACTGATATTACTTCACTGTCTATAGTATCTTTTATCAAGATGTAATTGCCTTTCTTATCTCTTTTAATCAGATCTATTTTTGCTTTGGCTTAGTCTGAGATCATAATTGCTACTCCTGCCATTTTAATCTCAGTTGAAGCCCAATAGATTCTGCTTCATCCCCTTATCGCTACTCTGTGTATGTCTCCCTGCCTCAAAAGTGTTTCTTGTCAACAACATTATCACAGGATTCTGAATTTTAATCCACTTTGCTATCTGCTTCCATTTTCAGATGAGTTCATCCCATTTTATCACAGTTATGATTACCATCTCTGAATTCCTCTCCATCTTGTTTTCCCCTTTGTTATAAGTAAATAAAGAGGCTAATAGAGGTTTATAATTGGAGGGGCTAACGTGGTACCAGCTGAGTCTTCTAGGCAGGGAGACTATAACTTCAGTACAGGTCAATTTGGGTCAGCCAGGGTTGTGTGAGCCTGGCTGAGATGTTTCAGTCAGTATCCCTGTTGTCTCTAAGCTCCTTGAGGTAAAGAGTGAGATGCCCCTCCCCTCCTGATAGAAACTGAAAGCCAACAGGAAGCAAACTTGGTTCACTTCCTGAGCAAGATGGATGCCTGGTTTAGCCCCTCAGGAAATAAGGGATAGCTATCTTCCCCCTTCAGCCCTGGCCCTAGTTGATGATATAAATGAATCAACTGAAGCTCTTTGAATAAGGCCAAGGGGTTTATTAAAAGCAAGGGTAAGCTGAGGGAAGAGGGTTAAGGTCTGGGAAACTGTTGCTAAGGGTGAAAGTCAGTGCTGGCAAAGGGTCTCAGAGTAGGGTTAGGCTGAGGGAACCAGCCCCTTAGCCAAGAATAAATTCCATTGCCCTGATATAGAGTTGGTCTAGCAGGTTAACAAATGAGGGTGATTACTTGGTTTAGGGGTATCCCTGCCTGCCTAAGTAAACTAATTTCCCACATTCTCCTCCCACCAAGTTCCCTCCTCCCAGGGCCCAAGGGGGAGATACAGGGGAATAGCAGGAAGCCAGGGAGAGGTCAAGGAAGTCAGACCCCACAGTTGGCAGTCCAGGGATATTTATAATCTCAGCTCCAACCGTTTTGCCGTGAGACCAGGAGCTGGTTGGGTCAACATTCTTTCCCCCTAACTGCTAGGATTGCTTCTGGTGGTTTTGCAAATGCAAGAGATTCTTGCAACAATCCTGCATTACACCTTTTAATCCTGCTTTTTCTCCTTTAACTCTGTCCCTCCTCACAAGTGTTTTACTTTTAATCACTCCCTCTATTACCTTTCCTTATATAATTCCCCTTCCCACCACCTCCCTTTTTATTTCCCCTCTTACTCCTCTACAGAGTCTTTTCATCAGTCCCCCCCAAAATTCCCTTTCATTATATTCTCCCTTCCACAATAGCATCTTTCTTATGCCACTTTCTACTTCTCTATAAGATAGGATAGGATTCTATAACCCAATGAATCTAGCTGTTATTCTCTCTCTAAGCCAATCCTGGTGAGAGTAAGATTTGAGTATTGCCCATCACCATCCTCATCCTCCCCTTCACTATAACTGTTTCTTTTCCCCAATGCCTCTTTATGTGATATAATTTATTCCATTTAACCCCTCCCTTCCCATTTCTCTCAAATCAATTCTCTTTTATAGTCCTTGATTTTTTTGCATATCATCCTAAAAAAGCTTACTATCACACTCTCTATCTATGTATACTTCATACTACTACGATAATAGGAAAAATTTTAAGAGCTACAATTATCATCTTTCCTTGTAGGAATATAAACAATTCAACCTTATTAAGTCCCTTAATATTTTTTATTTGCTTTTTTTTTTTTTGCTTCTCTTGAATTTTGCATTTGGACATCACCTTTTCTGTTTAAGTCTGTTCTTTTCTCCAGGAATGCTTGGAAATCTTCTATTTTATTAAATGACCATATTTTTCCCCTGAAAGAATATAGTCAGTTTCGATGGGTAGGTGATTCTTAGTTGTAAACCCAAACCCCTTGCCTTCTGAAATATCCTATTCCAAACCTTCCTATCCTTCAATGTAGAAACTGCCAGATCCTGTGTAATCCTAACTGGGGTACCAAGATATTTTAATTGTTTCTTTCTTGGTGTTTGCTGCATTTTTTCCTTGGCCTCAGAGCTTTTGAACTTGGTTATAACTTTACCATTTTTCTTCCATTTCTCTTATTTGATTTTTTTATTCCTTTTTGAGGTCTTCCAATGCCTGAGATCAACTCCCATTTTTATTTGAAGTTTCACATGTGATTGCTTTGATCTTACTGTCCCCTACTGAATCTGTGCTTTACTCTTTTTTGTCTCCATAGAAATTTTTTATGGTTAGGTGTGTCTTTTGTTATTTGCTTCTTTTTTCAGTCTTTTGTTTGCCTGTGGTCTGGGAGTTCTGAAAACAGATGCTTTTGTCTCCTCTGCTGATAGCTTGCAAGACTCAGAACTGTAAGCTATTTTACCCTTGGGACAGGAGCTTCACCATAGGCTAGAAAGGGTCAAGTTCTATGGACTTCAGGGCCTCACTGTGGGCTGGTGTCAGGGCTTGGAACTTTAAGGGATAGTTGTGGGGATTCTCTGCTGTTGGCTATGGCAGGGTCCCAGAATCCTGAAGTTGGCTTGTGCCCAGGCTTGGAAGTTGGTTCAGTAGGTGAGGGGTGGTCAGCCTACACTCGTCTGTGTGCAGTTTTACTTTTACTTCCCCCTTATCCCATGAAAATAAACTCTCTCTGCCTACCTTTCAAATTTTTTTTCCACAGGTGATCTCCCTCACTCCTTCTCCTTGTTGATTTTGTGATTTCATTTGTTTCCAGGTGCTATTTTAAGATTGATTTGAAATGAATCTCAGAGAAGTTCCAACTTTCACTGCTACTAAGCTGCTATTTTGATTCCACCCTGGAGTTTTGTATTTGAATATCAAATTTGCTTTTTAAGTCTGATCTTTTGATCAGGAATGCTAGGAAATCTTTTTTGCTTGGGTAAGTGATTCTTAGTTATAAACCTAGTTTCATTGACTTATAGAAAATAATATGTTAAGCCTTCAGATTCTTTAATATAGAACCTGCTAAGTCCTCTGTTATCCTGGCTATGCCTCCATAATATTCAAATTGTTCCTTTCTGACTGTTGGCATTATTTTCTCCTTGGCCTGAGAGCTCTTGAATTTTTCTGTAATATTCCTAAAAATTGTATTTGGGGATTTATTTCCAGAGGGCAACCTGTGGGTTTTTTCATTTTCTATTTTACCCTCTTGTTCAAGAATATCAGGGCAGTTTTCTTTGATAATTTCTTATATTATGATGTACAAGCTTTTTTCACAGTTTTCAGGTAATCGAATATTTCTTTATATGTCTTCCTATTTTTTATGCACTTCATTAGGATCATTGAAAAAGATTATTTCTGCTGTTCAATCTTTCTTATAATCTTGAACAAATTTGATATAAAGATGGAAGACACTTTGCTAGAGAACATACACAGAGTATATTTGCTCTATTAAATGATATGCTTTTTATAATCAAGAGCAGTAAGAATTTGCATTCTCTACATGTTTTAGGCTTCACTTGTGAAAACCTGTTTGTTACCTAATGAATATTCTCTCTGTGGATGTCTTTGATATTTGTAAAGATGAAGATTATCATATTTTATATTGATGAGTATCATGACCAAACTCGACCCAAGTTTATCTTTTGGTTTAGATTTAGGAAAGAAACAAAATGAGTCACTCTTTACCCATTTAACAGGAAGCTTACTAACCCAGGAAATGAAATATATATTCCTTCAGGAAACAACATTGTTTCAGTTGGGGACAGTTAGGTTACCTACTTTTTTACAGAAAAGCGGTGCCCAGGCGAAGATTTTTTGTAGTTCTGTGAAAGGAGAATTGTAGAAGAGAGACACTAAAAGAATAGTCCAGATAGATGATGAGTGCCTAAACTATCTTAGTGATTGTGGGAGGGAATGAAGAGACAGGTATAGGTGTAAGTAATGTAGAAATAAAAATCACAAGAATTAACACATGATTGGACATGGCACAAAGTAAAGGAATATGGAGTTCAGGATGACTTTGATATCCATAACTTTCATATTTACAAAGATGGTGGTGCTTATAGAGGGAAATTTGGAAAAGGGTAATTTTAGAGGGAAGGCAATGAGTTCTATTTTAGACATGTTCAGTTTGAAAGTAATATAAGACTAGAACTCAAGAGAGAGTACAAGGCAGGATATATAGATTTGGATGACAAATTTAGAGAAGCATTAATTAAGCATAGGGAATGAAATTATTTTTAAAATATCTTACATTTTGTGAGGCATAAGTAAGCAATAAACCCCAATCTCTCAACTTTCCCCACTATATTGCAATGCTTCAACTTTTGTGTGGAATATGCTTACTGATTATAAGGTATTTTAAAATTTTATTTATGTATTTTTAAATGTTTTCCCTAATTACATGTAACAACAGTTTCTAACATTTTTCAAAGAATATGTACTAATCAGGATATGAAAAAGTCTAACTCTTAAATAAGAATGCAACAGAGTGGCATTAGGAATTTATCACATCATCTTAAACTTATTGTCTTGGTTTAAACTTAGAATACTCTGTTTATGTGCAGAACTGTAAATAATTCAGACAAGTTAAACATAGCAGCATTTTTTTTCTCAACACTTTTTCTTAACACTTTTTCTCAACAATTAATGGCAACTAGGTTGTAAATAAAGAGTTGTGCCTTGTGTCAGGAAGGCCTGAATTAAAATCTGGCCCAGATACTTAGTAACTATGTGACCCAGGTTGTCTCAGGTTCCTTATTTATAAAATGGGATAGTAATAATACCTACCTCCCAGAAGCATTTAGGCCATGACTAGTATACAATAAATGATTGTTCCCTTTTTTAATTGATAGTCTGTTCTCTTTTGAATGTATAGAAACTTCTCTGTTAATCATGCATGTTGGGAAGAGAAATCCTGTCTCAATTCTGGCTTCAGTCTCTCCTGCAACTGCAGAATAAAATCCTGATTTTTCTAGAGCTAATTAGGAATTTTTTTCTTTCACAAAGCATAAAATATGGAGATAACAATATAAAAGCATTTCATTGACATCATATCAATTCCCAAAATTCCACTTGAAATAGTGTGTCTATATTATTTTGAATTTTCTTTGCACAAATGAACAATTACAAGTGTAAATTCATTCTAATATGCACAAATAGATTGCCTTCTCTTTCTTAATTAATTTCCCAGGCAGATGACAATAGTGTATGTACAGATATAGAGATTGTTGATATTATCTTTACCTCCTAAATTATACACCCACTTAGTTGAATCAAAGCAAAGTGAATGAATGAATAAAGCACTTATTGAAAGAGAAAAAATTGGGAAAAAATGGATTCCTTGCTCTAATGGAGTTCAGATTCTAAAGGGGGAGCAAGACATTTAGAAGGTTTCAACTACAATAAATATGAAAAGAATGCTTCTAATTTATCTCCATTGCAGATGATGTTCACATGGCCTTTTTTTTTTAATTTTAAACCCTTAACTTCTGTGTATTGACTTATAGGTGGAAGATTGGTAAGGGTAGGCAATGGGGGGTCAAGTGACTTGCCCAGGGTCACACAGCTGGGAAGTGTCTGAGGCCGGATTTGAACCTAGGACCTCCTATCTCTAGGTCTGGCTCTCAATCCACTGAGCTACCCAGCTGCCCCTCACATGGCCTTTTAATTGTAGTGGCAAAGCATATGGTAATGTCATTTCCACTGATAAAATCACATCAATTTCTGATGCTTATAGTGTCATTTGATAGGACCAAGGACTTTGTGATAGTTTTCTGAGTCTTTAGTAGATGTGACTATAGCACTTGCAGGATCAATTACTAGACTATTGTTTCCCGGAAAAAGAACTACAAGCACTGGTTAGGAAGCACTTGTGATGTCAAAGGATCTTGGGTTTTGGGGCTGTCTCTATCAAGGTTATAAGGGGAGATAATGGCCAAGGCGGGGTTTTGACTTCCTTTTCACTTCCTTTCTCTCATCCAGGGTGATGTTTGCTTCAGGTAGGCTGTTCTATGTGTTATATGAATGTCAGTTGGTTGATATTAGAGATAACTGTGTCTGCTCCACATAATTTGTTTCTCCAGATGATAACTTTAGGGGCTGGGCTGAAAGCAGTAAAGGTGGCCTGGGAATGTTATACTTCTAGAGTTCTTGCTCTCATCTCCCTTTTTCTGGTAGTAGTTGTTTGTGATGATAAAACAGAAGGGGGAAAAGCAACTAAACAACTATATTCTACAGTTTCAATTTTCAACTGAAAATCATTTAGGCAAATAAACGAGAGCATGATGGGATGGCAGATTACAGTAAATTTGTCACTTAGGATAATGATTCTCTCTAGAATCAGATACTAAATCTCTGTCCTAAATCCATTTGGAAGATTTATAAGAATTTAATCCTGCCCATTTCTAAAAACAGATCAGCTATAAATACTGATTTCCAAAACCCAAACAATGAGGCTATTTCTCCATGAATGTATTTACAATGAGGCTATTTCTCCTTGAATGTATTTACAATATTTCCATTTTAGTATATATAACCATGTAAATTTATATATCTTCCAATTCGGTCATTGTGTATATTGCTTTATTCTTTTAGTATACACAGCTGGTTTCCAAATGTTTTTCATTCTTGGCAAGAGGTATAATAGCGACATTTGTGCTTTTGTCTGCAACATTAATTATATTCTTCTTTCTATTTGATTTGTCTAGTCTTTTCCTGTGCTTACTGAAACCTAACTGGTTCAGATTATAATAGTATCTCATCAGAGTGCTTCACATTTGTTTTGCAACAGAGCAAACAGCAGCCCTGAAGTTTTTGGTGGTGTCAGTTTTTTGTTCACTTAGACCTTTGGAAATCAACATGTGAAAATTCATAGGTCAATACATAAAAAATGCAAGAAATTCTAATGGTTTTTAAACAGAATTATATCTTTGGTGCAAAGACTTAAGAATGAACATTTGTAATAACACAGGATGATGTTTAATCGAGTAAAGAAGGCCCTATTTCCATTACCATATGTCTATAGGAAAGTTAAAAGTTGCACTAAGCCTTATTCCTTATTTATAAAATTGAAGTAATATTTATAGTAAATAATATACAGTATTCCTGTACCATATACATCAAATGCTTTGCAGACAATAAAGCACTTGATAAAGGTCAGTATGATGATGGACACATTATGATCTCAGCAGGACTATTTCCTCACCTTTAAAATGATAGGGGTTTGAAGGGAGGCAGTTTGGATCAGGTGCTTTCTAGCTCTGATAGTCTATATCAGTGATGCCAAAACTTTTAGAGACTGAGTGTCATGCCCCACCCCCGGAATTCATGCCATGCCCCCCCAGGAGTGCTGGGTGTCCCCCTCATCCCTCACAGGGGAGGGAGGTAACCATCCTATTAGGCTGCTGCACAGAGGGGCAGGTGAAGTGAGGAATGTCCTCAGCAAATGTAGAGAAGAGGAGAGGAGTAGCCTGAGCACTCTGCTCCCCTTCAGCTCTGCTCCCCTTAAGCTCTGCCACCTGTGAGCTGCCTACCTTACCCACTATGAGCTCCCCTTGGGCTGCTGGTCAGAGGGGCAGAGATGTGAAAAAAATGTCATCAGGCATGGTAGAAGGGATGGTGAGCAGCTCTGCCCAAGTCCCTCTGCCTTTCTAGTAACAAACTCTGAGGATAAGAGGGGGAGCATGGCATGCCCACAAAGAGTTCTCTGTATGCCATCTTTGGCACTTGTGCCATAGGTTCATTCTTAGCATACACTTAACTTCTAAAAAGAGAGATAAGACTCTTTGGCTCATTAAACAACAGTTTATTAATGATTAGAACTTTGGAAACAAACTCTTAAATTTTAAGTTTGACTCTTGCCTAGGATATCCCCAAAATGGATTAGAGATATTCTCAATATAAATTATATTTCAGATAAAGGTCAACTGTCCTTTTCTTTCACATAAAATAAATTCTTAGATCACAAAAGACTTATATGTATTCATTGAAAAAAATCACAATTTTATCAAAAATGCAATAATGCTCATATTTTTCCACAATCTCCCTAGCATTTGTCATTTTCATGAATCTGATCTTTGTTAACACCAGTTGCTTTAAAATATCTCTTTTTTTGTGATTTTGAACATTTCTTTCACATTGTTATTGAAAGCTTATATTTTATTCCCTTATAGTTCATCTACTTTGACTATTTTCTCTTTTATGATCCTCACAATCTCTTATTTCATTGTGAATAGTGGCCCTACGAATCGATCTGACAAGTAATTTCTTCTTTCTCCTCTAATATGTTTATGATGTCACTTACTATGTCTAAGTCATTTACCCATTTGAAGATTATTTTGGCATGTGGTATGAAATGTTGGTCTTTTCCTAGTTTCTCTTTCTCACTTTCATAGAAGTATTTTGTCATGTAATGAACTCTTACCATAATAGTATGGTATAATACCAAATATTAGGCTACTTTTCTCATTTGCTTCAATATATTGCATTCTTCAAATTCAACTGATCTGTCTCTATTTCTTTACCAGTACCAAATTCTTTTTAAAAATTTTATTTTTATTATCATTCAAAACACTTCCATATTGGTCATTGTTATCAGAGCATACTCACATAAAACCAAAACCCCAAAATAAAACCATAAATACACTGACATGAAAGACAGTATGCTTTCATCCACATCCATCCAACTCTAAGAGTTCTTTCTCTAATGGTGGATAGCATTTCCCATCATAAATCTTTCAAAATTGTCCAAGATCATTACATTGCAGAAAGCAACCAAGTTTTCACAGTTGCTCATCATATAATATTGCATTCACTGTGTAAAATGTTCTCCTGGTTCTGCTTGTTTCATTCTGCATAAATTCATGCAAATCTTTCCAACATTTTTCTGAAATCATCTTGCTTATCAATTCTTATATAGTTCTATTAGCAACATGTACTACAATTTGTTCGGTCATTCCCCCAACTGATGAACATCCCTGCAATTTCCAATTCTTTGCCACTTCAAAAAGAGCAGCTATAAATATTTTTGTACAAGTAGGTCCTTTCTCTTTTTTCATTATCTCTTTGGGATAGAGACCAAGTAATGGTATCACTGGGTCAAAGAGTATATACAGTATTATACCCCTTTGAGCAAAGTTCCAAATCATCCTACAAAATGGTTGGATTGGTTCACAACTCCACCAACAATGCATTATTAGTCTCCCAATTTTCCATATCCACTCCAACATTTTTCACTTTCCTTTTCTGTCATATTGACAAATCTGATAAATGTGAGGAGGTTGGTAGGTACCTTTGAGTTTTAATTTGCATTTCTCTAATCAAGAGCAATTTGGAACATTTTTTCATATGATTATCAGTGGCTTTGATTTCTTCATTTGAAAATTGCTTGTTTGTATCCTTTGACCATTTGTCAATTGGAAAATGGATTATATTCTTATAAATTTGACTTACTTCTCATAAATTTAAGAAATTAGACCTTTATCAGAGAAATTTGTTGTGAAAATTTCCCCCAGTTTGTTGTTTTCTTTCTAATCTTGATTGCAATAGTTTTGTTTGTACAAAAGTTTTTTAATTTAATATCAAAATTATTCATTTTATACCTTTTAATGCTCTTTATCTCTTGTTTGGACATAAATTCTCCCCTTCTCCCAATATATGCCAGGTAAAGTATTCTATATTCTCCTAATTTAGTTATGATATCACTTGTTATATCTAAATCATAAATAGATTTTTACCTTATCTTGATATAGGGTATGAAATATTGGTCTATACCAGTGGTTCCCAAACTTTTTTGGTCTACCGCCCCCATTCCAGAAAAAATATTACTTAGTGTCCCCTGTCACATACTATCACCACCCCCTTACAGTAATTCACCGCCCCCAGATGCACCCATGGCCATCACCGCCCCCCTGGATTGCTGCAGCACCCACCAGGGGGTGGTGGCAGCCACTTCGGGAATCACTGGTCTACATACTGTGAAGATGAGATTAATTCTCCCCTGCCTATTTTTAGATTTAATCACCAGAAGTGTATACACCCCACTTATCTTTAGTATGGAGAGGTCTGTGACCCATGTGTGCAATAGTGAGTGATGAATCAGAATTGGCTGACTGCCCCCTAGGCAGTCCTAAGCAAAGCTACAGCTGCAATTGGTCCATGTAAAGTGGAAGGACGACACAGGAAGTGATGATAAGGAAGGTTCTTTAAAAGTGATAAGAACTTCCTGTGACCAGTTCTTTCACCTTTGAACTTGAACTTGGAGGAGCTCTAGCTGGGAATCTCATACTGTTCTTGGATTTTTCCCTTAGAACTATCATGTTGGTGAGTGAAAAAGGCTGACTCCTTTTCCTGGCTTTTCTGAGAGGTACAAGACTCCAGAGAGGTCTCTCATCTTGGAGGAGGCCTCCCTGGCTAAAACCCTTGTTTAATTTACCTCTGGGCCCCATTGCTGGGGCCTCTGAAGCCCTGCCTGTTTTGAACCAGGTCAGAATAATTATCTACTCTCTCTCATTTCCTGACTCTTTCTCCTTTTGTAAATAAACTACCATAAAAAGTCATCCTGACTTGAATAATATATTTTCAGTGGCCACATTTTTATATATTTAGTCCAACCCTTTAATATTTTAACCCTTACAATACCTAGTTCCTTCTATATTGTTTTCTAATTTTCCCAACAGTTTTTGTTAAATAATGAGTTCTTACTAGGTTTACCAAACACTAGGCTGCTAAGGTCATTTACCCCTGTATATTATGTATCTAATCTGTTCCATTGATCTAATGTTCTATTTCTTAGGCAATACCAAATTGTTTTGATGATTATTGCTTTATAGTGCAGTTTGAAATCTAGTACTGCTGGGACACATTAATTCACTTTTTTTTTTTAAATTTTAAACCCTTAACTTCTGTGTATTGTATAGGTGGAAGATTGGTAAGGGTAGGCAATGGGGGTCAAGTGACTTGCCCAGGGTTACACAGCTGGGAAGTGTCTGAGGCCGGATTTGAACCTAAGACCTCCTGTCTCTAGGCCTGGCTCTCAATCCACTGAGCTACCCAGCTGCCCCCCCACATTAATTCACTTTTTTAAAAAAATAGCTCCCTTGATATTCTTGATCTTTTGTTTTTCTAGATGAATTTTTAAAATTATATTTTCTAGTTCTATAAAATAATTTTTGGTAGTTTGATTGGTGTGGCACTGAATAAGTAAATTAATTTATGTAGGATTATTATTTTTATTCTAAAAGCTCAGCATACCAATGAGCAATTAATATTTTTTCCAATTGTTTTCACGCTTTGTGTGAAAAATGTTTTGTAATTGTATTCATAGAATTCCTGTTTGTCTTGACAAGTAGATTTAAAGGTATTTTAACGTTGTGTAAAGTTATTTAAAATTATATTTCTCTATCTGTTGCTGCTGAACTTTGTTAGTTCAAATACAAAAATACTGATGATTTTTCATCCTGCAACTTTACTAAAGTTATTAATTATTTCAACAAGTTTTTAGGTGATTCTTTATGTATACCATCATATCTGCAAAGTGTGGTAGTTTAGTTTTCTCATTACCTACTTTAATACCTTTCATTTCTTTTTCTTTTCTTATTGCTAAAACTAGCAATTCTAACATAATATTAAATAATAGTGGCTGTAATGGGCATCTTTGCTTGAACTTATCCCCATTGTAAGTGATACCTGCTGATGATTTTAGATAGATACTACTTATCACTTTAATGAATGACCCATTTTTTCCTATGCTTTTTAACATTTTAATAGAAATTGAAACTATATTTTGTCAAAGAATTTTTCTGCATCTATTGAGATAATCATGTGATTTCTATTTTCTTATTGACATGGTCAGTTATATGGATAGTTTTCCTAACACTACACCATCCCTGTATTTCTGTTAAAAAGCCCACTTGGTTATAGTGAATGATTCTTGTGATATATTGCTGTATATTCTTGTGATATATTGCTAGTATTTTATTTAAAATTGTTCATCTATATTCATTAATGAAATTGACCTATAATTTTCTTTCTCTATTTTTGCTCTTCCTGACTTAGGTAACAAGTATCATCCATATTTGTGTCATAAAAAGAATTTGGTAGGATTCCTACTCTTTTTTCCCATATGCTTTATATAGTACTGGAATTAATTGTTCTTTAAATGCTTAATAGAATTCACTTTTTTTCTTAGAGGGTTTATTGATGGTTTGTTCAATTCCTTTTTGTGAGATGGCATGTTTTACTTATTCTATTCCCACTTTTATTAATCTGGGCAATTTATATTTTTGTAAATATTCGTCTATCTTACCTAAATTATTAGATATATAATATAATAAAAGATAACGTATATTTTATATATAATATAATATAATATAATATAATATAATATAATATAATATAATATAA
>NC_058130.1:288576285-288635456 GCF_016433145.1 Gracilinanus agilis | reverse complement strand
GATGTTTGTTGATGGTTTTAGGTATATACTGTTTATTATTTTTAGGAAAGGTCCTTCTATTCCTATACTTTTCAGTGTTTTCAATAGGAATGGATGCTGTATTTTGTCAAAGGCTTTTTCAGCATCTATTGAGATAATCATGTGATTTTTGTTTGTTAGACTGTTGATATGGTCAATTATGTGGATGGTTTTCCTAATGTTGAACCATCCTTGCATTCCTGGTGTAAATCCCACCTGATCATGGTGGATGATCCTCTTGATTACTTGCTGGAATCTCTTTGCTAATATTCTATTTAAAATTTTTGCATCTATGTTCATTAGGGAGATTGGTCTATAGTTTTCTTTTTCTGTTTTTGATCTCCGTGGCTTTGGGATCAGTACCATATTTGTGTCATAAAAGGAGTTTGGAAGGACTCCTTCTTTGCTTGTTATATCAAATAATTTGTATAGTATTGGGATTAGTTTCTCTTTGAATGTCTGATAGAATTCACTTGTGAATCCATCAGGCTCTGGCAAGTTTTTCTTCGGGAGTTCTTTGATGGCTTGTTCAATTTCTTTTTCTGATATGCGATTATTTAGGTATTCTATTTCTTCTGCTGTTAATCTAGGCAATTTATATTTTTATAAATATTCATTCACATCTCCTAGATTGCTATATTTATTGCCATATAATTGGGCAAAATAGTTTTTAATGATTGCCTTAATTTCCCCTTCATTAGAGGTGAGGTCTCCCTTTTCATCTTTCATACTGTCAATTTGGTTTTCTTCTTTCCTTTTTTATTAGATTGACTAGTACTTTGTCTATTTTATCTATTTTCTTCAAAATACCAGCTTCTAGTCTTATTTATAAATTCAATAATTCTTTTAATTTTGATTTTATTAATTTCTCCCTTGATTTTTAGTGTTTCTAATTTAGTTTTCATCTGGGGATTTGTAATTTGCTCACTTTCTAGTTTTTTAAGTTGCTTGCCCAATTCATTAATCTCTGCCCTCCCTAATTTGTTAATATATGCACTCAAGGATATAAATTTCCCCCTGAGTACTGCTTTGGCTGCATCCCACAAAGTTTGGTAGGATGTCTCATCATTGTCATTCTCTTCAATGAAATTGTTTATTGTTTCTATGATTTCTTCTTTGACTAGCTGGTTTTGGAGAATCATATTATTTAATTTCCAATTAGCTTTTGATTTGCCTGTCCATGTGCACTTACTAATTATTATTTTTATTGCATTATGATCTGAGAAGTTTACATTTATTATTTCTGCTCTTTTGCATTTGTTTGCAATGTTTCTATGCCCTATTACATGGTCAATCTTTGTGAATGTACCATGTGCAGCTGAAAAGAAGATGTATTCCTTTTTGTCCCTATTTATTTTTTCTTCACATACCTATTAAATCTAAATTTTCTAGGACTTCATTCACCTTTCTTACCTCTTTCTTATTTATTTTTTGGTTTCATTTATCTAGATCTGAAAGAGGAATATTTAGATCTCCCACTATTATGGTTTTGCTATCTATTTCCTTCTTGAGCTCTACCAGTTTCTTCTTTATGAATTTGGATGCTATGCCACTTGGTGCATACATATTGAGCATTGTTATTTCCTCATTGTCTATATTGCCTTTAATCAGGATGTAATGACCTTCCCTGTCTTTTTAAATCATATCTATTTTTACTTTGGCTTTGTCAGAAATCATAATCGCCACTCCTGCCTTCTTTTTTTCATTTGAGGCCCAAAAGATTTTGCTCAAGCCCATTACCTTAAACCTGTGTATGTCCACCCGACTCATATGTGTTTCTTGTAGACAACATATGGTAGGATTTTGGTTTCTAATCCACTCTACTATTTTCTTCCATTTTATGTGTGAGTACATCCCATTCACATTCAGAGTTATAATTATTAGTTGTGTATTAGCTGACATTTTGGTATCCTCCCTTAGTCCTACCCCTTTTTCTTACACTATTTCCTTTTAAACCAGTGATTTGCTTTAAGCCGCAATCCCTTATCCCCTCCCTTGGTTAACTTCACTCTCTATCCCCTCCCTTATTATTCCCCTATTTTTATTTTTAAAGACCTAATGAATATCCTCTCCCTTCTTCTCCTCTCCCTTTTTTGACCTCCCCTCTCCCCTGCTCCCTTTGGTTTATCCCTTCTGAGTTTCTCAATAGGGTTAGATAGAGTTTTATATCCCAATGGATATAGCTACTCTTCCCTCTCAGGGTTGATTACACTGAGAGTAAGGTTTAAATATTACCTCTTAATGCACTCTTCCTCTCCTTCTTATAATAGTATTTGTTCCTTCCCCTTCCCATGCCCTCTTTGTGTGTAATAGAATATCCTATTTTTCTTATTCATATAAGTTTCTCTTGGTCTCATCTACTATTCACCCCCCCTCTTTCCCACCCCTATATCACCTTAGACCATTTAGTATTCCAGCCTCTCTTTGTGAATAATTCTTCTGATTAGTATACTTGTGAATACTATAATAGTGAATAGAGTTCACTACAGAGAATTATACATAGCATTTCTCCACATATGAATACAAATAATTAGATCTTATTGAAGCCCTCAAAGAGGGAAATTTTAAAAATACGGGTTTTCTTTCTTTCCCCTCTGTTTCTTATTTACCTTTTTCATGTTTCTCTTGATTTTTGTGGTTGGATATTGAACTTTACATTTAGTCCTGGTCTTTTCTGTGCAAATACTTGGAAATCTTCTATCTTCTTGATTGCCCAAACTTTCCCCTGGAAGTATATAGTTAGTTTTGATGGGTAGGTGATCCTTGATTGTAGACCCAGTTCTCTTGCCTTTCTGAATATCGTATTCCAAGACTTGTGGTCTTTTAGTGTGGAGGCTGCCAGATCCTCTGTGATCCAGATTGGTGCTCCTTTATATTTGAATTGTCTCTTTCTGCTTTCTTGTAAGATTTTTTTCTTTTACTTGGAAGCTCTTGAATTTGGCTATTATATACCTGGGGGTTGTCTTTTCTGGGTCTAGTATAGAGGGTGCTCTATGGATACTTTCAATGTCTATAATGCCCTCTTTTTGAAGAACTTCAAGGAAATTTTGCTGAATAATTTCTTTTAGTATGGAATCCAAATTTCTATTAATTTCTGCTTTTTCTGGAAGACCAATGATTCTCAGATTGTCTCTTCTAGACCTGTTTTCTTCGTCTTTCACTTTCTCATTGAGATATTTCATGTTTCCTTCTTTTTTTATCAGTCTTTTGACTTTGTTTTGTTTGTTCTTGCTTTCTTGAGAGATCATTAGCTTCTAATTGCTCGATTCTAGCTTTTAGGGACTGGTTTTCAGTTATAATTTTTTGGTTTTCCTTTTCAATCTGGTAATTTCTGGTCTTCAATTGACTTGCCTCACTTTCCAATTGTGAAATTCTACTCTTTAAACTGTAATTTTCTTGCCAGATCTCTTCCATCTTTCTCATCATCTCAGATTTGAACTCTTCAATAGCTTGTGACCAGTTTTCATTATTTTGGGAAGGTTTGGATATGATTACTTGTTTGTTCTCCTCTGCTGTTTGCTCCGTTGTCTGGATTTTCTCTGTGTAAAAGTTGTCGAGTGTTACAGATTTCTTCTTGATGATCTTTCTCTTCTGGGGTTCCTGATTTTGGCTTGCCATTGTTAGCCCAGCCCCTTCTCAGCTTTATGCTCACACTCAGGGTCTGTTTGCACTCTTTAGGCTCCTGAGGTCTCAGGTCTAGTTGTTCTCGGGGTTTAAGCCTCCTGGTGGTCCCCTTGCTTGCTCCTCTCCCCAAGGCTCCTTTAACAGTCTCAGGGTGCTGCTTACACAGTCGTGCACCCGTCTGCACAGGGTTCCCACTCAAGGTCCAAGCCTGCACTCAAGATCCTTGTCTGTGCCTGCGTCCATGCCTTCACCCACACCTGCGCTCAAGGTCTGTGTTCAAAGTTCACGCGTCCTTTAATCTCTTGGGGTCTTAAGTCTTGCTGCTCTCAGGAGCAGGCCCTGGAGCTGCCAATGACTTATTGGGTTCCCCAAACTTGCTCTAGCTCTTGTGCGCTGGCTTTGGCACTGTACGTGTGGGGTAGGGGAGGGGGTTGCTCAGCTTGCATTTTAGTGAGAGCTGTTTCACCCCTTTATAGCATGGAAATGCCCTGAACCAAGTACCTTCAATGCTGTGCCCTGTTGTGGGGTTCCTTTGTTCATCTGGATTTGTTTTTATGTCCCCTTGAGGAGTCCTATATGTTTTGGTTAGGAGAGGTTAAGCTTTTTACTCTGCTGCCATCTTAACCTGGAACTCTCCAACTGTGAATTTTAAATTTGTTATTTTTGTAGTTTTTTTAGTTGTATGCACAATTTATTGTTTTCTTTTCCTCTATTTTATTGATGTAAATATTTAGAGATATAAATATTCCCCTAAGTACTGCTTTGCCTGTATCCCATAAATTTTGATATGTTGTCTCCTCATTGTCATTCTCTTCAGGGTAATCAGTGATTGTTTCTATGATTTTTTCTTTGACCCACCAGTTTTAAAGATTTAGATTATTTAGTTTCCAATTAATTTTTTGTCTCTCCATGAACTCTTACTGATTATAATTTTATTATATTGTAATCTAGAAAGAATGTTTTTATTATTTCTGCATTCATTTGTAAAGTTTTTATTTCCAGTTACATGGTCAGTTTTTAGGTAGGAGCCCTGTTCTGCTGAAAAGGTGGTATATTTCTTTCTATTCCCATTCAATTTTCTTCAGAGATCTATTAGTTCTAACTTTTCTAAAATTTCCTTCACTTCCTTCTTGTTTATTTTTTGGTTTATCTAGATCTGAAAGAGGCAAGTTGAGCTTCCCCTCTGTTATAGTTTTATTGTCTATTTCCTCCTGAAGCAAATTTAATTTCTCCTTTAAAAATTTGGAGGCTATACTATTTGGTGCATATATTTTAGTATTGATATTACTTCATTGTCTATACTTTTTATAAAGATGTAATTTCCTTCCTTATTTCTTTTGTAAGGATGCTTATAAAAATGTAATTTTTACTTTTTATAAAGATGTAATTTCCTTCCTTATTTCTTTTAATGAGATATAGTTTTGCTTTAGCTTTGTCTGAGATCATGATTGCTACTCCTGCTTTTTTTACTTGAGATGATAAGCAATAAATTCTACTCCATCCCCTTACTTTTTCTCTGTATGTGTACCCTTAACTCCAATATTTTTCTTGTAAACAACATATAGTAGGATTCTGTTTTTTAATCTACTCTGCTATCCATTTCCATTTTATGGATGGGTTCATCACATGCACACTCACAGCTATGATTACCAACTACATATTGTTCTCCTTCTTATTTTCCCCTTTTGATCCTGCTTTTTCTCCTTTCATTCTGTCCATCCTTAAATGTGTTTTACTTTTAACCACCACCCTTTATTTCCCCTTTTTTCTAACTATATTCCCTCTTGTGTTATTCCCCTACTACTTCTCTACAGGGTAACATAGGTTTCTATATTTGAATGAGAATAGTTGTTATTCTTTCTCTGAGTTAGTTACAATGAGAATGTTTAGCCATTTCCTGCCACCATCCTCATCTTCTCCTTCACTGTGATGGTTTTTCACATCGTTTTTTAGGTGAGATAGTTTACCCCATTCCACTTTTCCCTTCCTTTTTCTCTCAGTGCAATCCTCTGTTTCATCCCTTGATTTTTTCTTTTTCTCCATATCATGTCATCCTAATCAGCTTACTCTCCCACACCCTCTGCCTGTATATATTCCTTCTAATTGCTCTAATACTGATAACATTCTTTTAAGAAATACAAACATCATCTTTCCACTTAGGAATACATGTAATTTGACTTTATTGAATCCCTTAGATTTTCTCCTTATTTACCTTTTTAGGCTTCTCTTGATTCTTGTGTCTGGACATAAAATTTTCTGTTTAGGTATGGTCTTTTCACCAGGAATGCTTGGCAATCTTCTATTTTATTAAATGACCTTTTTTCTCATGAAAAAATAGATCTATTTTTGCTGTATACATGATTCTGTATTGTAAACCTACATCTTTCACCTTCTAAAATATCCTGTGTAATCCTACCTGTAACTCCATGGTTTCTGAGTTGTTTCTTTCTGGCTTCTTGCAGTGTTTTCTCCTTAACTTCTGGGCTCTTGAATTTAGGTATAATATTCATGGGAGTTATCATTTGGCAATTTATTCTGGGAGGTGATCTGTAGATCTTTTCGATTTCTATTTTACTCTCTCATGCAAGAATTTCAAAGCAGTTTTCTTCATTAATTTCTTGTATTATGATGCCTAGGATTTTTTTTAATCACGGTTTTCAGGTAGTCCAATAATTTATTAAATTGTCTCTCCTGGATCTATTTTCTGGGTCAGTTATTTTTTCAGTGAGATATTTCACACTTTCTTCTGGTTTTCTTTTTTCATTCTTTTGATTTTGTTTTATTGTTTCTTGATATCTGATGAAGTCAATAGTTTCTAGTTGCCCAGTTCTAATTTTTGAGGAATGATTGTCTTTTGTGAGCTTTGGAATCTCCTTTTTCATTTTGTGAT
This sequence comes from Gracilinanus agilis, assembly GCF_016433145.1. Lineage (NCBI taxonomy): Eukaryota > Metazoa > Chordata > Mammalia > Didelphimorphia > Didelphidae > Gracilinanus > Gracilinanus agilis. The sequence continues at coordinate 288,628,924 of NC_058130.1, read as the reverse complement.
AATGAGATTACAATTTGGTCAATTCTGCTGTTATTTTCATATTTCAATGCTTTCATTTCTCTTCCTCTATCTCTTTTTCCTCTACTTTTCCCACCATTGTTCCTCTACCTCTTTTAATTGATTTTTGGAAATCTTTTTTAGCTCTTCCAGAACCTGAGACAAACTCATATTTTTATTTTAAACTTTATGTGTGTTTGTTTTGCTTTCACTGTCCTCTTCTATATCTGTGCCTTGCTCTTTGTCACCATCTTTCTGACCTTTTTTTCATTATTTTCCCTAATATTTTTGAACCCGTGTTCCTCCAAATGAATGTCATTAATTTCTCTTACCACTTCTAAAAACATAAAGATAATCCTTTGGTAGTTTGATTGGTGTGGCATTGAATAAATAATTTAAGTAATGTGGTCATTTGTGTTATATTGACTTGGCCTACCCAAGAGCAATAAATATTTCTTCAATTACTTAGATTTTTGCTTTTTATTATATTTTTCCAGGTTACATATAAATATAATTTTTAATAATAGTTTTCTGACAATCTGTGATCCATGTTCTCTTCCTCCCTTCCTTCTCCTTCCTTGACAAGGCAGGCAATATAAGTTATATATATACTATCATGCAACACATATTTCCCTGTTTGCCATATTGTGAAAGAAACCATATATTGTTTATATAACAATGTTAATGTTAAAAAAAACACATGAGGAGAATGAAATGAAAATGATTTTTTTTCTATCTACACTCAGACTCCATCAGTTCTATAGTAGTGGATAGCCTTTTTTGTGATATATCCCTTGGAGTTGTCTTAGATTCTTTCTGATGTAAGTTGTCATTCACAACTGATCATCATACAATATTGCTGTTACTGTGTGTACAATGATCTCCTGGTTCTGCTCACTTCATTTTTCATCACTTCATATAGACCTCTCTAGGTTTCTTTGTGATTGTTCTGTTCATTTCTTACAGCACAATGGTATTTCTTTACAATCATATACAGCTTTTTCAGCCATTTCCCAATTGATGGACATCTTTTATTTTCCAATTCTTTCCACCACAAAAATAACTACACTTAATATTCTTGTACATCTATGTCTCTCTCTCTTATCTTTGGGATACAAACCTAGTAATGACAGTGATATTTCCAGGTCAAGGATATGCTTACTTTTAATGCCTTTTGGGTATGGGTTCCAAATTATTCTATAAAATAGTTGTACCAGTTTACAACTCCACAGAGTATGTTCCAATTTTCCCACATTTTCTCTAACATTTATCATTTTCCTCTTCTGTCATATTAGCCAATTTGATCAGTGTGAGGGGGTACCTTAGAGTTGCTTTAATTTGCATTTCTCTAATCAATAGATATTTTGAGCATTTTTTTCATGTAAATCTAGAATACTTTTTATTTGAGAATTGCCTGTTCATTTCCTTTGACCCTTTATCAATTGGGAAATGACTTGTATTTTACAAATTTCTCAGTTCTATATATATTTGAAAAACAAGGCTTTTATCAGACACTTGTTACAAATTTCTCCCCTCTTTTTTCTTTCTCTTCTTGTTTGCATTGGTTTTGTTTACACAAAACCTTTTTTATTTAGTGTAGTCAAAATTATCTATTTGATGCCTACCATCTTATCTACCATTGCTGGGTTTGTACCCCAAAAAGATAATAAGGAAAAAGACTTGTACAGAAATATAATATTATATATATTTGTATATTATATATTGTGGGAAGCTAATAAGAGAATAGATAAAAATCTGAGACTCCTGTGTTCAAATGTCAAGATCTCTTTATCATCTCTGATAATCTGAGATAAGGACAGTTTAGTTGATAAGGAAATAATGGGACACAAAGATCTTTTACCTTGTGCTTCCAGCTCTGGCTCCAGGAGCATGGAGTTTATTATATATATTTCAAGACTCATTTCACACAAAAGAACTCCCCTGAAACATTGCAGATGTGCAGAAGTTACAAATTATGTCATATCAAAACACAAAAAGTCTCATTGGCTTCAGAACAGACCAAGGCCAAAGCTGAATTTTGACTGGGTTCTTATCAGAAAGCCAAGTTGGGGAGTATTTTTCTCAGGGTTGAATTGCCCCAGCTAAGGTTTTGGCCTTGCCTATACCAGGCAGCAGCATTCCTGGTCAAAGGGGAACAGTGTTAACCCTTTAAATTCAGGTTTGCTAGGAACTTAAGGCTTTTCAATAAGGCCACAATACTTTTCAACAAGAAATCACAAGGATCAGAAAAGGAGTCAAAAGAGGAGTCTCAGATTTTTATCTATTCTCTTATTGGCTTCCCACAATATATAATATAAATTATATATATATATGTAATATAAAAATAATACATAAATAAAGCCATGTTTTTTGTAGTAGCAAAAAATTGGAAAATGAGGGGCTGTCCATCAATTGGGGAATGACTCAATAAATTGTGGTTTATGTTGGTGATGGAATATTATCATGCTGAAAGGAATAAAGAACTGGAGGAATTCCATGTGAACTGGAAAGACCTCCAAGAATTGATACAGAGCAAAAGGAGCAGAACCAGGAGAACATTGTACACAGAGACTGATACATTGTGGCACAATCGAATGTAACTGACTTTTCTACAAGCAGCAATGCAATGACCCAGGACAATTCAAAGGAACTTAGGAGAAAGAACGCTATCCACATCCAGAGAAAGAACTGTGGAAACAGAAATGCAAAAGAAAAACATATGATCAATCACATAGTTTGATAAGGTTATGATTAGAGTTTTGATGTTAAAGATCACTCTATTGCAAATATGAATAACATGGAAATGGGTTTTGAAGAATGATACATGTATAACCCAGTGAAATTGCTTGTTGGATTTGGAAGTGAGGAGGAAGGAAATCATGAATTATATAACCATGGAAAATATGCTAAATAAAAAAGGAAAAAAATAAAAAAATATCTATTTTATACTTTATAATGTTCTTTATATATTATTTAGGCATGAATTCTTCCTTTGTCCATAGGTTTAATAGGTTCTGTACTTTGTGCTCCCCTAATTTCTAAATCAAGTATCCATTTTGACTTTATTTTAGTATGTGGCATAAGATGTTGGTTTCTGCCATACTGTTTTCCAGATTTCCCAGCAGTTTTTATCAGATAGTGAGTGTTTCTTCCAAAAGCTTGGATCTTTGAATTTGTCAAATACTAGGTTTCTATGGTACATATTCGTCCACTATTCTATTTCTTAGTCAGTACCAGATTATTTTAATGTTTTTAATTATTTTAATTTAAGTTGTCACTTTATAATACAATTTGAGATACTGTACAGTTAAGTCACATTCCTTCATGTTTTTTTCCATTAATTCTCATAACATCCTTGATTTTTTATTCTTCCAGATCATTTGTATTGATCAGAGAAGCTGCCTTTCGCAGTTATTATCATTACAATTTTGCACTTATTGTGTACAAATGATCTCCTAGTTCTATTCACTGAATTTTGCATCAGTTCATATAGATCTTCCCATCTTTTTTCTGAAATCATTCTGCTAATTACTTCTTTTATTTATTTTTTTTTAAAAAAACCTTGCCTTCTGTCTTAGAATTAATATTGTGTATTGATCCTGAGGTAGAAGAGTGGTAAGGGCTAGGCAATGGCGTTATAAATGACTTGTCCAGGGTTATACAGTTAAGATGTGTCTGAGGCCTAAATTGAACCCAGGACCTCCATCTCTAGGTACAATAGTATTTTCTCACAAATATATAGCACAATATATTCAGCCATTGCCCAACTGAGGTTATCACCTTAGTTTCCAATTCTTTCCCACTAAAAATAGAACTGCTGTTAATATTTTTGTGCACATAGGTTCTTTTTATTAGGTCTAATAATAATGTTGCTATGTGGAAGGGTTACACACAGTTTTTATTTGTCCTTTGAGTGTAGTTCTAAATTGTTCTTCAAAATAGTTAGATCAGTTCACAACTTCACCAAAAATTTGATTACTTTACCTTTCTCACATTGCCTCCAGCATTTATAATTTCTGGTAGGTGTGAGATTGTAACATAGGGTTGTTTTAATTTGCATTTTTCTCATCAATAATGATTTAAAGCATTTTTTGCATATAGATAGAGATCTTTGATTTCTTCTTCTGAAAGCTTCCAGTTCATATATTTTGACCAATTATATGTGTGACATATTCTTATATAATTGACTCAATTCAAATACATAGAGGTGTTTGAAATGATATATTTTTATTTATTAGTTGGGCAATGGCTCTTATTTTTATAAATTTGGTTCAATTCTCTTTATGTTTGAGAAATGAGGACTTTATCAGAGAAACTCATTAAAAATTTTTTTATTACTTCATTGCCTATGTTACCTATTAGCTAAATGTAGTTTCCCTGATTATCTCTTTAAAGTGGACCTATTTTTACTTTTGGTTTGTCTGAGATCACAATTATGTTTGTCTTTGTCTTTCAAGTGTCTCTCATTAAAAAAATTAAACTTGGATTTTGATTTCTAATCCATTCTACTTCTATTTTATGAGTAAGTTCATTCTATTCATATTTAGAATTATGATTACTTTGTATTTCCCTCTATCCTGTTTTCTTTTGTTTCTCTATTTTTCTCTTTTTCTCCTCTTCTCAAAGTCTGTTTTGTTTCTGACCTCCCTTTATAAATACCTCCCTTTCCCTCTTTCCCTTTATTATTCCTTTCCCTTCCGGCTCTCTTGATAGGATAGATGTTGATACCTAACTAGACAAATTTAGATAAGAATGATATTCAAGCATTGCCCACCTGCACCGTCCCCCCATTTCTTTCTCCACTGTAAAAGTTATTCCTTGTACACCTCTTTATAAGAGAGGATTTCCCTCTTCCTCCCTTCTCCTTCCACTTATTCCAGTATATCTCTTTTGTACCCCTTCTTTTTTTTTTAGATCTCAGCATAATCTACTCATATCCAGACCATCTTTCTATGTGGATTTCTTCTAACTGCCCTAGTAATAATAAAAATCTTGGGAGTTATGTAAGTCATCTTCCCATATGAGAATATAAATAGTTCAACCTTATTTAATCTTTTTTTTTTTAACCCTTGTACTTCGGTGTATTGTCTCATAGGTGGAAGAGTGGTCAGGGTGGGCAATGGGGGTCAAGTGACTTGCCCAGGGTCACACAGCTGGGAAGTGGCTGAGGCCGGGTTTGAACCTAGGACCTCCTGTCTCTAGGCCTGACTCTCACTCCACTGAGCTACCCACCTGCCCCCTTATTTAATCTTATTATTTTCATGTTTAACTTTTTATGCTTCTTTTGAGTCTTACATGTCAGATTTTTTATTTATCTCTGGTCTATTCATCAGGAATGCTTGAAAGTCCTCTATTTCATTAAATTTCCAATTTCCCTTGAAAAATTATACACATTTATGTTGGATAGAGAATTCTTGGTTATAATCCTAGATCCTTTGCATTCTGAAAAGTCATATTCCAAACCTCTCCTTTAATTTGGAAGCTGTTAAATCTTTTGTGACACTGACTTGGACTCCACAATATTTTAATTGTTTATTTCTGGCTGCTTACAATTTTTTCTTCTTTAACTGGGAACTCTGAGAGTTTTTATTTTGGAATTTTTTTCAGTGAAGTGATTGGTAGATTCTTTCAAAATCTATTTTATTCTCTGATTCTAATATATTTAGACATTTTTCCTTGATAATTTCTTGAAATATAATGTCTAGGATATTTTTTATCATGGCTGATAACTGAAGGTAGTCCAATAATTCTTAAGTTATTTCTTCTTGATCTGTTTTCTAGATCAATTATTTTTCCATTGAGATGTTTCACATTATCTTCTAGTTTTTCATTCTTTTGACTTTGGTTTTTTTATTTCTTGATGTCTCATGGTGTCATTGATTTCCACTTGTCCAATTCTAATTTTTAAGGAATTATTGTCTTCAGTGAGTGTTTGTACCTCTCTTAGATTATGGATCTACCTTTAAGTAAAGGTGGCCCTACTTTCAGTTTACCCATAATTTTCCCTTCTGTTATCTGAGCACTCTGGAGAATTAGGCTGTCAGTCTGAGTCCAGAGGCAAGGTAGAACTCCCAATTGCCCTTAACTGAATAGACTATGTAATCTGGGGTGCCCTTGTAATTAAAAATTCTAGGCCATATAAAGCCTCTTGAACAGCAGAAATTTATCTTGTCAGAAGAAGGAAAGCTTTGTAGGTAGGTGGGGTTCTCTCCCAAATTGGCCAAGTCAGTGTGCAGTAGCAATGACGGTCCTCTTCCAGCCAAGAAAGCATTCTGCCCCAGACACTGCATAATGATAGATACTGTTCTATGTCACTTATTCTGAATTGGGTCTGCTTCTCTTCCAAGTTAGTCCATTTTGACTGGGTTCCACATTTAATATGGCTGCGGTAGGGTACACTATTCTCTAGGCTGGTGATAGTATCCTGATTGTCTCAAACCAAGGGTTGCTAGCTGAGTTGAGTTCTCTGGATTAAATGGTCCTTGAAGGACTAAGTGGGGAGAAGTACTGAATAGTTGTTAAGGATCTCTCTTTATACTTGGCAGGTGAATATTTACATATATATATGTAGATTGACTCCAAAATATTTTGTTCATTTTATGGCCCTCTTAGATGGAATGTCCTTTTTGATTATTTCATTCTGTGTAGTGTTATAATTAGAGAAGTACACTAAACTAGGACAGAACCAGGTCTGAGTGACTGCAAAAAGTTGAAAAGAACAGGAAAGGAAAAGATTTAAGATAAAAGTTGATTTGTTAACTATGGAGTAAGCATTCTGGAGTGCACAGTGGAAGAGTTGAAAAGCTTCTAAAGATATTTGTGGGGTTAGTGGGGAATGGGAATAAGGAAGCAGTAGACAGTTGGAGGGTACAGAATAGGAGATTTAAGGATGCTAAGCAATGGTTCAAAATCATTTGAAAGAGGAAATGACTTGTGGTAGCATGTGTTATCATTATCATTATTATTATATATATTATATATCATTATCATTATTATTCAGGTTGTAAAGAAAAATATCTTAGATTTAAGAACTCTGATCAATGAAGTGCCTTCAAATCACCTATGATGGTGTGTTTATTACCTCCTAACAAAGAGGTAATAGACATAAATTACCACTATGCAGATTCCATTTACTTGACTTTACAAAGTTTTTTTTCCTGTCATTTTAAATTGAAAGATGTTATGGGTAGGAAGACAGCTGCATTGATGCTAAAAGACAGACAGACAGAGAGAATGAGAAAACCATTGAAATACTTTGTTTTAGTATACAGAGGGAACAGGAAAAAGTTCAAAGGGAAGCACATACAAAAAGGACAGGTTTTTTTTAATTTTTAAGGAAGTAATGTGGAATAAAGAATTTCCAAAAAGAATTCTCTTTTAGGGGGCAGCTAAGTGACTCATTGGATTGAAAGTCTAGGCCTAGAGACAAGAGATCCTGGGTTCAAATCTGGTCTCAGATACTACCTAGTGTGAGAATTTATTTTTCATATACTGTATTAATTCCTATATATTACAGAGAATTACTGTGTATTCCTGTGGCTGGGATCTGGGTCAGGATTCTGATCCTAAAAAATTTCAACAGTCTCTTTATTAGTTTCTCTGCTTCAAGTCTCTTAAAAGTACATCTTAAATCCTGCTCCCAAATAAATCTTCTTTAAGCAAAAAGCTGATCGTATTATTTTCATGGGCCATATTCTGTTTCCTTACCATCTTAAACATTTTGTGAACCAAAGGGTTCAGCTCTATACTATCACATTTTTCTCAAGTCTTTTTCCCCTTTATCCTATTGAAGATTATGTTCTGCCAAACCCAAGTATTCAATTACTTTCACCATATGCTGCTTTTGTTTCTACTCACCTAATACTGGAGAATATCATGGCATCATGCTCACTGGGTCTTCTACAAATTTGTTATATAATCTGAGCCATGTCTTAATAGTAACAAGGTAATTCTTTAATACCTCCTAATTCACTCCTTATCCCTTGCCACAGTGATTTTTCCAAACCTTTTCATTTCTCCATAAACCATCCCTCGCCAGAGGGATGCTAAGCTGAGCACCTTGTCATATATACTGAAAAAAACTGAAGTCATTAGCTTTCTCTGTACCTTTACTATTTTCACATCACTAAGAGGACTTTTGATATTATTGCCTCCTTTCTATGAAGGCGGTCATATGAAGAGGTAACCATTCTCCTTGCCAAGGTAAATTCCTTTAAAAACAAGAGTGATACCATTTCACCCTGTCTCCTTCAACAGATTAGCCTTTCAATCATTTCCCACTCTCTCACTTATTTTAAGCTTTGGCTGTTTCCATGTTGCTACAGATGCCCATGACTCTCTCATCCTAAAAAAAAAAACTTACTTTATCCATCCATCATTGCTAGTTATCTCTCCTCCATTTTATGATTATACTTCATAAGAAGGCATTCTACAATATATGCCTCCACTTCTTTTCCTTTCCCTTTCTAAAATCTTTACAGTCTGGGGGCAGCTGGATGGCTCAGTGGATTGCAACATGGAAAATGGCAGGGTGGAATTCCTGCAAGATACAGGGTCAAGCCTCACCCAGAATTCTAGGGGACCCCCCCTGGAGATCTCTGGGTGAGGGAACAGTTTGAAAGCAGTTAAACAGTTGATTCCTGGGGGTTGAAGTGAGCAAGTCACTTTGCTTGCTGTTCCCAGTTTGGGATTGCCTTGGTGGCCATAGTGGCAAAGCCATTTTGGTTTCTTCTCAGGAGTTTGCCTGTCTAGCGGAATTAGACCTTTCTTGCAATAGCATTTGTTCATTTATTTATTTTAGATATTAGAAGTGATTATTATAAGCTTTGAGGGCCAGCTAGATATAAAGTCTGCCACTCCCTCCTGGGGGGGAGGGGCAGTTTCTACCTAACAGTTCAGGGCTTCCCAGATCTTATCCAAATCCTTGATACCCCTTCCCTGCCTTCCCTTCTTCTTTATCAGTAAAAACTTCATCTTTTAGTAGTTGTGCCTGACTATTATTTGGGGCATACTCACAGCTACCTTAAAGCTTGGTTCCTTTCAGTTGCCAGCCAAAGAAGTCAGATCCTTGTCTGTCCCTGATGACAAGAGGACATCAAGCTTCTCCTATTGTCCCTCAATCAAGCCTGCGGGGATATAAGTTGAGAAAGTGAACATCATTTGAGATTTGCCTTGCTGAGCCTAGCTAGGGGACATCCATCTTGCCTCCATTTCCAACTGATTTCCAACTGCTTGGTGGGAGGGGTGAAAAGTAAGGAGTACCTGCCCCTCCCTACTCACTCTAACCTGTGTGTGTGGAGAGGAGTGAGTCCTGCAGGTTTCTAGTTTCAGGCCATCTCTTCAACTTCCCAAACATCTCTGTTAAAATCAACATAACAGGATTGAGAGCCAGGCCTAGAGACGGGACGTCCTAGGTTCAAATCTGGCCTCAGACACTTCCTACCTGTGTGACCCTGAGCAAGTAACTTAACCCCTATTGCCTAGCCCTGTAGCAAATAAAATTAATATAGAAGGATATATATAATAAGATATTAGGGCTTAAAAATTTTTAAAAATCTTTACAGTCTTACTTCTAACTTCAGACCTCATCATTCAGCTGAAGCCACTCTTTTCAATGTCACAAATAATCTATTTATTGGCAAACCTAAACGCTGAATTACTCCTACCATATGCTGCAAAGCATTTAACATATATTATCTAATTTGATCTTCATCACAGCCCTGTGAGGTATCTTCCATCTTGCTCCATTTTACAAATAATAAAACTGAGGCAGAGAAAGGTTAAATGATTTTCCAAGGTCACTTGTCTAGTAAGTTGTCAGTAAGGCAGGCACTCTTCTCATTTCTCATCCTTTTGACCACTCTGCAGTCTTTCTTTTTAATACTCTCTTCTCTCAAGGTTTTCACAAACTCTTCTCTCTTGGTTCTCTACCTAATCTAACTACACTTTCTCTGTCTGATCTTCTCCCATATCCTTCCCACTAAAAGCAGGTTAGTTCCAGAGTCTCCTAAGGTTCTGTTTTGACCTTTCCTCTCTTTTCTGTCTTTGCTATTTTATCTAGAGATCTAATAAGTTCCCATGATTTCAACAATCATCTTTATGCAATGACTTTCAGTTCTACTTAGCCTTTCCTAATTTTCCTTACAACTCCCAGACTTGAGTCTCTAAATTCCTGTTAAATATTTCAAAGTAGTTATACCACAAACATATTCAACTCATCGTGTTCAAAACTGAATTTGTTGATTTTGCCCATACACCTTCCTCTCTTCCTAACTTCCCTATTATTTTTGAGGATTTTTAAAATTTAATCTTTTATTTTTCCCAATTACATGTAAAAACAATAACATTAAATTTTTTAAATTTTGAGTTCCACATTCCCTCCCTCCCTTTCCTTCCCCTGCCCCCTCCCTGAGAAGGCCAGCAAATTGATATGTTATACATATACAGTAAAGTAAGCCAAATTTCTATATTAATCATGTTGTGAAAGAAAACACAAGCAAAAAACCCAGAAAAATGAAGAAAGTTTAAAGACTGGATTTATATGCATTCAGATCCCATAAGTTCTTAATCTGGAAATGGAGAGCATTTTTCATCATGAGTCCTTCAGAGTTGTCATAGATCATCATATTGCTGGAAAGAACTAAATAATTTACAATTTATCATTGTACAATATTGCTATTACAGTGTACAATGTTCTCTTAGTTCTCATTTCACTTTGCAACAATTCAAGTAAGTCTTTCCAGGTTATTATGAGAGTATCCTGTTCAATTTCCTATAGCACATTAGTATTCCATCACAATCACATATGACAACTTGTCCAGCCATTCTCCAATTGATGAGCTTTCCCTCAATTTCAAATTCTTTGCCACCACCAAAAGAGTTACTATAAATATATTTGTATAAATAGATCCTTTTCCCTTTTTTTGAGATACAATCTTAGTAGTAATATTGTAGGGTAAGCATGACTTTATAAGCCTTTGAGCATAGAACCAAATTCTTTATGGGTATTGAAATAGGTAAATTAAAATGAAACAAATGAAATAGGGAATAAACTGAAATAGGTAACCAAACTTAACTAAATGAATAGCTAAGGGAATAGTGAGATAACAGATATAACTGACAGGTCTCCCTGGGAATTGAATCAATAAATAAAAACAGTGGGGTAGGTTGAATGGGTAAGGATAACAGTTAATATGGTTAACATTATTATATAATTATATAATTACATAATTATGTAACAGAGAGTCAGTTGGGTACACAGTGGGTTCTCCTATTGTCAATTTGGGTATCTGGGTAAGGAATGAACAAGGAGAGAGTATTGTAACTAACATTTAATGAATATTGGGATAGAAATGGAAGGGGAATGGGTAAGGTAAACTGAATCTAATGATCCTGTAATCTCCACCTAAAATTACAGGAATGGATAAACCTACTCTAGTAGCTAAACTGACAGCAGACTGCTGGTTAGCAGATCTAGCTGTGTGGATGGGGATCTCACATATAATCCAATAGAGATGGTTACAGGAGTCCTGATATACAGCCAATAATCCAAAAACAGGAGAGGGAGAGAGGATGGTCTCTGTGTCCACCACAGAGCCCAAACCACTTCTCAGCCTTACTCCTTCACAGAGATCCTTCATTGTAGATGGTAATTTAATCCACACCAAGATAAACAGCTTCAGGGATTTTCTATGTGTCTCCAACTCCCACCATCAGACTTCAGTGCAAGTCCAAACTGACAGTCTCCTCAAAGTTCTGAAATCTGCCTGCCAATCAGTCTGCCCTACTAAGCTAAAAATCCTATATTTCTATAACAGTATGTGCAATTTTTATGACACTTGGGCATAATTTCCAAATAGTTTTCCAGGATGGCTAAAACAGATTACAACTCCACCAGCACTGCATTATTATCTCAATTCTCCCATATCACCTCTAACATTTGTAATTTCCTTTTTCTGTCATATTAGTCTATCTGATAGATGTAGGACTTTTTAAATTGCATTTCTCTTATCAACAGTGATTTAGAGCATTCTTTTAAAAATAACAATAAATAGCTTTGATTTCTTTGTTTGAAAATTGCCTGTTTATAACCTTTGACCACTGAAGAATGATTTGCATTCTTATACATTTGACTCGTCTCTATATATTTGAGTACATATACAACATGTAATTTAACTATGATATATCAGCAAGTTTCTAATTTTTTATTTCTTTCTGAAGGTGATCAGCACACTCTTTATTATTTTTCTTTGTCATCTGGCTCTAAGAAGCCTTGAGCAGTTTCTTTTAAATTTTTTAAAATATTGTAACCAGATATTTTAAAAATAATATTGGTCATATATTTTAGTACATAAAATTGTTCTTAAATCATCTCATTTTCTTATATATACAAAATATTTTATAATAGCTATTTTGTGGTGGTAAATAATTGGAAATCATGAAGATGCCCATTATTGGGGAATGGCTGAACAAGTTGTGGTATATGATTGTCATGGAATGCTACTATGCTACAAGAAATAATGATCAGGATGCTCTTTAAAAACCTTGTTAGTAAAGTAAGTAAATATTTACATGAACTAATGCAAAACAAAGTGAGCAGAACCAGGAGAACATTATACACAGTAGAAGCAATATTGTACAATCATAAATTGCAAATGACATAGCTATTCTCAATAGTACAATGATCTAAGACAATTCTGAAGGTCTCATGATGAAAAATGTTATCCATTTCCAAAAAACAAACTGAAGGAGTCAAAATACATATCAGAGCATACTTTTGCAACTTTACTTTCCTTGAGTGCACTTTTTTTAGTCTGTAGTTTCTTTTATAACATGACTAATAATGGAAATATATTTCACATGACTACACATGCAAAACATATATTATATGTCTTCTCAATGAGGGGGATAAGAAGAGAAACAGAATTTAAAAATAAAAAATAACTTTTTAAAAAGTGTTAACATTTTTACATGTAATTGGAAAAATATATATTTTTTAAATTAACTCTCCTTTACCTCTTCTCCTAGTCAGTTTTTTTTAATAATAGACATTATACATATTTTCTTTTTGTTTTCACTCTTAATCTTTTAACTTTGTTCTAATATTTCTTGATATCTCATGGAAACATTGAGTTATGGTTCCTCCACACTACTTTTTGAAAATCTAGTAAAATTTATTGGCTGTTGATCTGAGCTATTATTATGATTCAATTTCATTCTAAATAACCCTGATTTCATTTTATAACTTTTATTTACCACACACTCTTGTAGTCTTTGTAACCAAGCCATTTTTATCACTGAGACCTTTACAACATTTCTCATCAATACCCTTTCTCTTCTCTAACACTGCTACCACCCAGGTGTAGGTCCTCATTATCTTATGCCTGAATTATTACAATAGCTTGTATATTTTACTTTAAAAACTTCCCTGTCCAATAAAAATTTGATTGCCTACTATATGCCACTTGTCTTTCAAAGTGATCTTCCCAAAACACGGATCTAACATCAACTCCCTTCTACCACCATCCCTTCCCCCACCAATTCAGTATCAGTGGCTTTCTATTGCCTCCAAGATCAAATATAATATCCTCTCTTTAGCCCTTCAGAACCCATTTCTCTCTAGACTTTTACATTAACTGCCCTCCAATACTCTATGATCCAACAGAACTGGACTCCTTGTTCCTTACACACAATAGTTCACATCCTAACCATATGCATTTTTTACTGACTTCCCCCTTTGGTTGTAATTTTCTCCCTACTCATCTCCCTGTCTTGAATTCCCATCATTTTTTTCAAGGTTCAGCTAAAATCTCAAATTCTGCAAGAAGCATTTCTTCTTCCTCAATATTAATGCCTTCCCTCAGAGATTATCTACAATTTAGTCTTATATATCTGGTCAGTATATCAGCCCAGTTTCTTTCTCCTTCTTGCACAGCCCAGGATTAAGAGTGTCTACTTGCCATAATGTGAATCTAGAAGGCCCTGATAATACTAGAGAATTGTGCTAGTCTCTAGCTTCCTATAAACCCCCTGGTAGCTGTCTCTTTTTCCTAATGTGGTCTGAAAATGAAAGTAGGTTTCAAGGACTTAGTATAGCATTAACCTTAAAGCTTATGAACTCTTTTTTGTTTGTTTGTTTTTTAATTTTTTATTTATTTAGAATATTTTTCTATTGTTACATGATTCATGATTTTTCCCACCCTTCTTCCTCCCCCTCCTGGAGCTAACAAACAATTCCACTGGGAAAGCTTATGAACTCTTAATGTATATATTATCTCCTTGCCCTATGGCTTGTTAGGGGATGGCTTTGTATCCCATGGCTGCTTTGATATATCTGGACTGGAATTATACTAGATTCCTGCCCTGTTTATGGGTATATGGTCTGACTTCAGCCTCCTTTTTTCATCCTTCTCTAAGTCACCTCAGGTTTATGGCCATATTTTTATGCAGTACTAACTTACATAGAATAATATTTGTGATTTCTCTTTGGTTTCTTCATCATTATAGACAGAAAGAGAAGGACATTCTCTCTCTCTTTCTCTTCCTCTCTCTATATATAGAGACATATATGTGTGTGCATATATATATGCATGTTAAATATATGAAAGAAAAACATTTCCTAATACTTTATACTCCTAAAAGATAAGGTAGCCAAAATTTTAGCAACATCTGCCTATTGATAAGTTTCATGTAACTTGTTAGTTTATTTCACAAGTTTTAAAAAAAGGTTTAGCTGAAAATTAGAAGTTCTAAGATTAGCATAGGTGAGAGTTTTACTGAATTTTAAATGAGTTAAAGTTCCATTCATGCAGCATTGATGAGCCTTTCTCTTTAATTTCCTAAAAATAACTAATGAAATAGAATTGTGGAAGTTTCAAATCAAAGATTCTTAATCTTAGTTTTAAATGGAAAGAATTTCAGAATTACTAGAACTAAATGCTAATCAATACTAATATGAGTAATTATGACCCTTTCCCCTTCATAAAAATGGTCTCATTACAAAAAAAGGACATTTTATTGATGAAGGAATGAAAAGATGTTAATATTTTAGGGTCATTTTGATGAAGAACTGTAACAATGATATGGTTTATTTTTTAAAACCTTTACCTTTTGTCTTGAACCAATACTGTGTATTGGTTCCAATGCAGAAGAATTATAAGGGCTGGGAAATGGGAGTTAAGTGACTTCTCCAACATCACATAGCTAGGAAATGTCTGAAGCCAAATTTGAACATAGGACCTCTTGCCTGGCTTTCAATCCACTGAGCCACCTAACTACCTGCCATTGACATATCTTAAAACCACAAATCTAGAGGTGAAAATAAGTTAGAGAAACAAGCCCACAAAAGCTAGATTACTTAAGTAGTAAGCCTAAAGTCAGATCCTCTGATACCAAAGCCAGTGCTCTTTGTTTTAATAATAAATCGTTAAAATTTATGTAGTGCTTATTATGGACTAGGAACTGTACTGAGCACTATATTAAGTTCATTTGATCATCACAGTAACCCTGGGAAGTAGGTGCTATAAGTGTCTCTATTTTACAGCTGAAAAAACTGAGGCAAAGAAAGATTGAGTGACTTGCCCAGAGTCACACAGTAACTCTGTAAGTGTCTCCTGAGGCCAGAATTCAACTTAGGTCTTCCTGACTTCAGGCCCAAAATTCTATCCATCTAGTAGCCCTATGTATTTGTTTATCCATTTATTGTTTACCTACTAAGTTATCATTCATTACATTTTTAATTTAAACACCAAAGAATGAACATTTTCATATACAAAGTAGCATATAAAAGAAGACTATGTATGAAACTGAGTTTTTTTTCCATACCACATGCGTTATTTTAAATTATTTGGAGTAGCTAATTAGCATACTAGATAAAATGCCAGGGCTAGAGTTGGGAGAACCTGGATTCAAATCTGATCTCAGACACCTCACAGCTGTGTAACTCTGAACAAGTCACAACCCTGATTACCTAGCCTTTCCCACTCTTCTGTTTTTGAATTGAATTGTCTAAGATAGAGGATAAAATGTTTTTAAATAAAGTATTTAACAAATTTTGCACCAATTTCAAAACCATTTTGCTTTTTATGTTTCCTGTGCTTTAAAAAATATTCATATGAAGGCTTCTTCCTTCCTTCCTTTTCTCTAATCTTTTTTTTTCTTTTCTTGTTTTATGTGGGACTATAGTTAATCCCTATTCACCCACTCTTCCCTTCAATAAAAGCACTTTCCCTCATGAGTGGGATTATGTTCAATTTAAAGTATAAGTTTAGATAGTAAACCAAAATCTTTTACTTTTGAAATACCATATTCCATGATCCCCTTTCATTTAAAGTAGAAGTCCCCAACTCTTGTATAATCCTAAGTATAGTTTGTTAATATTTGAACTCTTTCTTTCTCTCTGCTTCTAGTACTTAATTCCTTTTAGACCTAGAATTTTGGCTACAACCTTTCTTGGGCTTTTCATTATGGGTTTTGTTTTAGGAGAACATGGATGAATTGATTCTATTTGTACTTTTCCTTCTTTTTTTCTAATGAATTTAGATAGTTTTATTTATTTCACCTAGGATTTTTATTTAATCATGGATTTTAAGAAAGTCTAATGATTCTTAAATTATTTCCTTGATTTTGTTTTCTAGATCACTTTTTGATATTAGATTTTTTTTATTTTGTTGTAATAATTTTTTTCTCATGGAGTATCTTATTTCTGTTTAGTCTATTCTAATTTCAGGTAAAATTAATTAGGCAATGTTTACTACTTTCTTTTGTTAGCTATATATTTTCCTTTGAATTCTTTCCTACATAGATTTTCATTTTATAATGAATATTTTTTGTTAATTTTTTTTTCTAATTTTACCTTTTGTTCACATTTCTTTTTTTCACTTTCCTTTTCTATTTGTAGTTGTGGAGTCAATCTCTTTGTGATTAGATTTTTTGGAAACATCTGAATATATAATGATTCTTTATAGTGGCTAGGTCTTCTGTTTGCTCTTAACTTCAGCTATAGTTCCTGTATTGGGATTTTTAATCAGAGCTGAAATATGCCCTGCTTATCCTAGATCTAGCTCACCTGAGTTTCTGAACCAGTCTCCATTTCTTGGGGTTAGATTCCTCATGTGTCTAGGATTCAGAGCTTTATTATGCCTAGATGAAGAGTCTTACATGTTATATGTGTCTCTAATCCATATGTGAATATGTGGGGAGGCTTATGCCTTCTTTTATTGCCCTGGTGCTAATTTTTTTCTGATAAACCCCTCATTTCTACTTCCTATGGACTTCTAGTTGACTTTTTGTCCAGTTCTGAAATAGGTAAAGTAACTTACCATGGTTTCTAATCATATTATCTAAGCATTATTTGATCTAAAGCTGTTTAAAACAATTTTTTTTGGCTGGAGTATTTGTGTGAGTTACTTACCTTCATTTAAGCATCCATAAGAATTGCCAGTGCTCCTTCTACTGTATTATGCCTCTCTGGGTAACCCTTGTCTCAAAAGCTTTTGATATGAAACTCTTTTCTTAATGGTGGAGATAAAGGTCCTGTTCTGAATGAGAGACAGGGCAAAGATTTTCAGTCTGCCTCATTCCTCTTTTGGAACTCTTCAGGGTCAATCACCTTAGGCACTCTTGTAGTAATAGCCTCCTTAAATGCCCTTCAAGAGACAAGTTCCTTTGGGTGCTTCTGGCTTCCAATTTGGAAGGGGATGATGAAAGAGGCCAGCCCTACTTCGGTTGCTGAAAGCAAAGACTAGGAAGACATGAGAGGAACCGGTAGTCTCCATAATGTCCTTATTCCCAGCTAATTGGGAGGCTTCAAGGAGTTCCCTTTGGATAAGATCAAAGGCACTCTCTTGTTTGAACTGATTTATCTTGTTCACAATTGGAAAACTTTTCCATTTAGAATTGTCTGTCATATATTCTCCTATGTATACTTCCTTTGATTTCTATTTCGCGCTATTCATTATGTGTGTTCATTATGAAACTAGTATTAAGTGGTGATGGGATCAAAAATTAGATATAGAATATGTGTGTCTCCTCCCCAAAATCACAAAGTAATCAGAAGTTAGCTCAAACCAATCATATCCTCTAGTTCAGTGATTCCCAAAGTGGGCACCACTGCCCCCTGGTGGGTGCTGTAGCAATCCAGGGAGCAGTGATGGCAACAGGTGCATTTATCTTTCCTAATAATTGCTATTAAATTTTTAAAAAAATTGATTTCCAGGGGTGTTAAGTAATTTTTTTCTGGAAAGGGGGTGGTAGGCCAAAAAAGTTTGGGAACCACTGTTCTAGTTAAACAAGGGAGCAGATAGATATACTTCTGGCCAATTATCCCATTTTTTTGAGAAGTACAAAGTGGTGCCTCTGGGCTCAGCCTCCTACTTTCTTTCCAGGCAGGACAGAAAATCAGTCTTGGAGAAGTGTGGGATAAAAATGATAAAACACACAAAGTATAATTATTTTTCAAATAAAAGTAAAAAAAGTAGAAGGAAAGATATGATAATTTTTTTAATATAAGTTTTAAAGAGGAAAAAAGGTATTGAACTTATATTATGACAATTACAAAGTTGCTAAGATTCAAAGCAAAATATTAACATGTAAACGAAGTATAGTAGTGGCAACAAAAAATTCCCTGGCAATAGGAGAAAGGTCCTAAACAAAGATTAGAAATATGGGGTCCCTCAAGACTTTGGGGAATGAAAGAAAAGCTGTAGACAGAGCCCTGTCAAGGGGTAACTCCAGAGTCCCAAAGAAGTAGTAAGTAAAGGCCTCAGTTGTTGAGTGGTACTGAATCTCCAACCATACCAGGTCACCCTGATACAGTCTAGCACCACATCTTGGTATTGAACCAGAACAGCACAAGGTAGAGTCTAGTCTTGGACACCATAAGTAGGATCTGCCCACATCATTTAAGAATATAAGAACAATTTGAACCAAGTTCAAGCCCCATCCTGAAAAATGATATTAGAAACATGAGCAAAAAAATAAAAAAGCCTAACATAATGAAGATATACTTTTAGCCTGAGGACTGCTTAAGAGATAGACTCAGAATAAGGACATAACCTCAAAACAAATCTTGAAATACTTCAAGAAAAAGAAAATTTTCTTGACTATAAGTACTACAGTGTACCCAGAAGAAATTAAATAAGTGATTAAAAAATTGAAATAGCTAAGGAGGAAAAATATTAGGGAGAATTGATATCTTAGAATAGATGAAAAACTCACCATGAAATGAATGTCCTAAAAATTAGGATAGTTCAAAGAGAAAAATAACTCAATGAAACAATAAGAAATATTAAAAGAACTTAAAAAGATGAAAAATAGTGGAAATTTATCAAAAACAACTACTGAGAAATGGTCTAGAAGAGACACGATAAGAAATATTGGCTCCACAGAAATAAAAGCTCCACAGTCAGACACACAACACATGCTAGCTGATACAACAAAGGAAAGATAAGTTGGCAATAAAATAACATGAAAGGTAAATAATAATTACTTACAACCAAGTATCATCTATCCTAAGTATCCTTCAACATGAAAAAAATGGAATTGTGATGAAACAGAAAATTTCCAAAATTCTTGATTGAGACCAGAAATGAATAGATATTTTAAGACATAAAGACAAGAGTCAAAAGAAATATCATCATCATTATCACTAACATTTATACAATGTTTACTACATGTCAGGTGCTGGCCAAGAACAAAATCCAGAACTGAAAGAAATTTTAGAGATTAGTTTATTAGTTTATTCAGCAGAAGGGAGAGCCAGTATAAGGTGGCCCACTCCCTTGAATTTCTATGAGTTACACATTATATAGGATTCAAACAAAGGGTAAAGGAAATAGTTATCTGATTTGTCAGTGCATAATGTTTTTCCAAATAAGGTACATAGATTAATTTTCACATAGATTTTTTTTAGATTTTTCACATAGATATCTCAGGAAACTGGAAATTCCATTAATCAATTTGCAGATCCCCTAAAGTTTGCTAGGTTCAGCATGAACTGCATGTCCTGAGTAAAGCATTAAAATAGTCTGATCTCTTTCCATGCAAGGTTAGATTCAAACAATTCAGTAATTAATAATTCTCCCCACATAGGTACTGTACTGTGTTTTTTGATTATTATTTGATTTATTATCCCACAATAACCCTGGGAGGTAGTTGCTATTATTATCCTCATTTTACGGATAATGCAAAGGGAAGTTGTGTCTGAGGTTGGATTTGAACTCCGAACCTCCTGAGTCCAAGCCCAGAGCTCTAACTACCTAATTGATATGCAGGATTTTTTTTAAAGGACTATTGGGGATGACTTCTTTACATACTAACAGAAGAATCAGCTGTCTTTTTCAGAACACTAATGTGTTCAAATTCAAATGAAGGGACTGCTTGGGATGAATTGTTTGATACTAATAAAGGAAGAAACAAATAACTTCTGAGAATACTAAATCTCTTCAGGCAGAGGGGCACGGGGGCTTTTTTTTGGAATATGATGGAGAGGAATTACCATTTCTATAATAGAGAAGTATAAGATAGGGAGGAGAGACTGAGACAGAGAGACAGAGAGAGGGGAGAAGGGGGAAGAGAGGGAGGGAAGGAAGGAAGGAGAGAGAGAGAGAGAGAGAGAGAGAGAGAGAGAGAGAGAGAGAGAGAGAGAGAGAGAGAGAGAGAGATTGACAGTGCTGGCAAAAAGAAGAAAAAGGCAATAGTTAAAGATGATGGAATAACAGCCTGCAAATTTTAAAAGTCAAGTGGAACTGTACCCTAAAATTCATTAAATTGTGCATACCCAGCAATACCATTACTAGGCTTATACTCTAAAGATAACAAAGGAAGAGAGAAAAGATCAAAAATCAAAAAGTTCAAAATCGCAAATAAGGAAGTAATGAAAATAAATGGGAAAAGAGCAATGGTGAAAGGCTAAAAGCACTAGATTTTCAAAAATCTTTATATAGTTCTTTTGTTGTAGCTTTGCTACAACAAAATCAAATGAAACAAAATCAATGTCATGAATTAGAGACCATGTAAATGATATGGATACAGCGAAATCTAGGAAGGCTTGTATTATAAAATACAGAGTGAAGTGAACTGAAATAGAACAATTTAAATAATGTCTATAATGGTTTAAGGGACAGCTAGGTGGCACGTTGGATAGAGTACCAGTCCTGGAATCAGAAATGCCTGAGTTCAGATCTAGCCTAAGACCCTTATTAGCTGTCTGATCCTAGGAAAGTTATATAACCCTGTTTGCCTCAGTCTCCTCATTGGTAAAATGAGCTGGAGAAGGAAATGGCAAGCCACTCCAGTATCTTTGCCAAGAAAATCCCAAATGGAATCATAAAAAGTTAGAAACAATTGAACTGACAACAACTTTTTATAAAGATATTATATTTTACCAATTATAGGTAATCACAATTTTCCACATTAGTTTTATATAATTATTCCATAAAAATTAAATAATAAATAAAATGAAGTTATATGATCCAAATTGTCTCCTGCCTTCTCTTCCCTCCCCCTTCTCAGAGCAGGTAAGCAATTTGATATGGATTTTACATGTATTATCAAGCATAATATATTTACATATTATTCTTTTTTGTAAGAGTTCATATAAAACCAAAATCTCACCAGCCATAACATTGTTGGGTTTGTACCCCAAAGATATCATAAATAAACAGACTTGTACGAAAATATTTATAACTGCGCTTTTTGTGGTGGCAAAGAACTGGAAAAGGAGGATATGTCCTTCAATTGGGGAATGGCTGAACAAATTGTTTTATATGCTGGTGATGGAATGCTATTGTGCTCAAAGGAATAATAAACTAGAGGAATTCCAGGTGAACTGGAAAGACCTCCAGGAACTGATGCAGAGCGAAAGGAGCAGAGCCAGAAGAACATTGTACACAGAGACTGATATACTATGGTAAAATCAAATGTAATGGACTTCTGTACCAGCAGCAATGCAATCACACAGGACAGCTCTGAGGGATTTATGGTAAAGAACACTACCCACATTCAGAGGAAGAACTGCAGGAGAGGAAACATAGAAGAAAAACAACTGCTTGAACGCATGGGTTGAGGTGGACATGATTGAGGATGTAGACTCGAAACTACCACACCAATGCAACTAACAACAATTTGGAAATAGGTCTTGATCAATGACACATGTTAAAACCAGTGGAAATGTGCATCGGCCATGGGTGGAGGGAGTGTGGGGGGCAAAGGGGAAAGTAGGAGCATGAATCATGTAACCATGTTAAAAATGAATATTAATAAATGTTTAAAATGCAAAAAAAAAACCCAAAACCTCAAAATAAAAATCCAAATAAGCCAAAGTGTAAAACCATATACTTTGATCTGTATTCCAACTCCAACAACAGTATTTTAAAGGAAAAAAGTATCAAATAATCATGATCAATGAAAAAGTGTAGAAGACTGATGAAGATTCACGCTCCCTATTTCTTGGTAGAGAGATATTGGAGTAGAATAAGACATTCATTTTCAAATGGAGATGATGTCTAAATAAGTTTGGTGTGACTATACTAACTTGTTACAAGGACGAAGTTTTGTTTTTGGTTTTTAAGGGGGATCAATAATAAGGGGAAGTAGTAAGAGTAATACTGAAAATGTGAAAAAAAAAAGAAAACCATGAAAATTACTTGTTTAAAACCTCACAAAAATAGTTGAAAAAAGTTCAGATGCAGAAACTAGTGTGCAAATAGAACTTACTTTAAATGTGAAAGTACAAAATAAATATAGGCAGTGATAAGTCAAAGTTTCATATACATTCCTCTTTTTCTCATTTGTGGAGGGAAATGCTTGTGTTCTTCAATGTTTTTAATTATTAATAAGCAAATTTTAAAACAAAAATGGAAGTTTATGATAGCAATTCAGAATCGTTATTTTATTACCTGAAACTAAAGAAAAATTACTGTTAAAAAGCCTAGACTTCTCAGTTAATAAAGATCATGCAAAAAAGCGATAAAAGTTACATGTAAGTTGTAAAAAAAATAATCAGGTAAAAGATCTGATCAAATGGCTAAAATTATACACTAGATATTTTCTATCTCTATCTTCAGTCTCTAAATTTAAAAAATGAAAGAATTCTGTCTTATAAATACAAAGCTAAAATATGCTTGATAATTCAGCAAAAAAATATTGAAAGTTTTTCAGGGGTCTTTGACAAACTTTGGACCCTAGCAATATCAATTATTGGGTTAGCATCTCAGACACAAAAAAGAGCAGCAGAGGATTACAATAGACTCTGCTCAAAGCCATCATCATGATCAATTTTACATGGAATACTAACCCTCTATTACATATCTACATATAGTTTTTCAATATTATTTATAAATTTAGTCATGAATTTCTCTCTTCAGCATACAAATTAAAAGGTTTTTTTCTCTTTTGGTTACAAATTGTTATATTCACTTTTTAAGAAGAAAGAAATGCCAATTTTGTCCTGATTGGAAATATTTTCTAAACTAATATACAATATTATAATAATAACAGATATGTGGGCAACCATTTGGCACAGTGGATAGAGTGCCAGGTCTAAAGTCATTGAAACTCCTCTTTCTAAATTCAAATCCAGTCTCAGATACTTATGAGCTGAATGACTCTCCGTTTCCTCATCAGTAAAATGAGTTGGAGAAGGAAATAGAGAACTATTCCAGAATCTTTGTCAAGAAAACCCCAAATGAGGTCATGAAGATCATATATAACTAAAAAATGACTGAACAAAATAATATGAGGTATCTTAGTCTCTATTGCTATACTCAGTGTAATAGTGTTGATAAAATGAATAAGTACTGTAAATAAAGGATATATACATATATATTTTAATATATTTATTTACTATCATAAATTAATATATTTCTTTATAGTCCTATAAAATGAAATAATAATAAGAGACCATTACCTAATTAAGTAGCATTTACAAGTCCTTTGACAATGCCATAAATCTAAGCTAGCAAACATGCTATTAGACTGAAGGACAAAGTACCATGTCAGAAATTCAAGCAAAGTTATTTCTAAAGAGGATGATTATCAGACTTAGTCCTGATTAGAACCCTAACTGCTCTTCATCCAGAGAAGGAACAATTGCTACAATCAGTCACCAGATACCAAAATAAAGAAAACAAAAACATACTCTCTCTTTCCCAGCTACAATTTGCACATTAGAATTCTAGAGAACAAATACAAAAGGCACATAAAGGAAATTTCTCTTCAGGAAACAAGTCGCAATCTTGCCATATATCAGGGATATTTAATTTAAGTTAATTCACTTAAAGACACAAAAGACCACTGTAATTACATCTATTAGCTCTGGTCACAGTTGATCTTTTTTTTTCTGTTTTCCCTTTTCATTTTCTTTTTTCTTTTTTTTTAAACCCTTGGTTTCAAGGCAGAAGAGTGGTAAGGGCTAGACAAAGTGACCTGCCCAGGGTCACACAGCTAGGAAGGGCCTGAGGTCAGATTTGAACCCACAACCTCCTCTCTCTAGACCTGGCTTTCAATCCACTGAGCTACCCAGCTGCCCGCTCTATCCTTTTTCTTAAACATTCTTTCTTGTCTTGTCCTTTGTC
The DNA here is from genome assembly GCF_016433145.1 of Gracilinanus agilis. NCBI lineage: Eukaryota > Metazoa > Chordata > Mammalia > Didelphimorphia > Didelphidae > Gracilinanus > Gracilinanus agilis. The sequence continues at coordinate 288,604,355 of NC_058130.1, read as the reverse complement.
CTATAATTCACCCATTTTCTCAATGAAATGCAAGATTTTGCTATTGTATCCCATCTCAGTGTTTCCAGCTACTATGAACTTTTCCCTACTATTGGCCATAATAGATACTATCAACTATGTCAAGAAATCAAATTAAATGTCCAGAATTAATTAGTATAGTGATGAACATAGCAATTAGATCAATACCTTGTAAATATACCTTATTGGGATCCCAGCATTTCTGTAGTTATATACTTTAGTACAAATATTGAAAAATATGTTCTAATAAACATATGTGCATTAAGCCAAGTAAAGATTACTCTTCTGTCAAGAAAATTGATAGAAAGTTGGCAAAGAATCAGCAAGATATGGATATGGATATAAGCTCTGACCAGAACTGGCTTTATGATCTTGGCAAGTCACTGACTTTCTCAGTAACTCCAAACAAGTCTCTAAAAAGCGAAAAAGTTGCAAAACAGGTGGAATTCTATATCAGTGAAAATAAATAGTTCTAGCCCCCTCAAATTTTTTCAATCATCTTGGAAAACTATTCTTTGAATAATTTTCCAAAGTGATAAACGATTAAGGTGTTTAAAATATGCAAAAGAAATAGTTTAGACATGGACTTAATCTGTAAAATGAAAGGATTATAATAGATAATCTCTAAAGTCCTGTTTAGTTGCAATTCCTATCATCTGATGCTAAAATAAAATATTTTTCTTCCATTATTTTATTGTTATAGCTGAAGTACCAGGCATAAGTTAGGCAGATTGAGGCTCAGTGGCAAAGTTTTCAGTTTTTCTGTGGCATTTTTCACATATTTCATTTAGCTAAAAACAGACAGTTCAATCATCTTATAAAAAAATGAATTTGTTATCTACTGAGTTACTAATTATCAGGATAAAATGAGTAGCTCTGTATATAAGAAATAATTAGAAATGTACCATAATCTGTGAGAGCTCATTTTGTCAGCCTTAGTAGATAAGTAAAATGATCTGAAAGGCAATCCTAAACTAAATGTACATTATTTCCTATTTTCAGATGATGAAGTTAAATATAGAAAACACAATGAGTCATCATTCTTTCTGCCCATATAACTGTCACCATAGAAACTTCTGCTACAATTCAAACATTCTTTTTGCTATACAATATAATTATTCTGTCCACCATAAGCAGATTAAAAAATAAACGCTAACAATGGTCTTTCTGGAAACATTTCAAATATATTATAATCAATCAAATATTTAGCTATATGTATGTTACCTTGTTATTGATTGCAGTATATAATGTATATGAATTGAAATGACATGGAAGGACACCTACCTACACATATGTATACATTTATTTATTTTCTCATGAAAAGGAGTTGTTCTGATATGCTTCATTTCCAAAAATGAGTATGCTTTGTATAAATGACTTAAACAAAGAGCATTATTTGCTTAAAATTTTAATATTGCTAAAAAATAGAAACCATAACTTTACTTTTTTTCAAGTCTAGCATTTCACTTAAAACAAGTGTTAGGTTAAAATACAGCTCAAGTTATATTATTGTAACATATGGTAAAACTAAAAAGAATAGCATACTATCTTAAATTAATTTCATCATAATTATCTCAGAAAAAAAGTAAAAGGCCCTTTTAAATTCCTGCTTTTGAGCATTTGAAAGGTTATTATGTGGAAGTTATTTTCCTATTCATTTTGAACTTAAAGGGCAGAAAAGGGGCAAAAGGTAACATTTGCAGAAGGAATAATTTTTGACTTGATATAAGCAAAAACTTTCTTCCTAAACACGTAATGAGTTCACAATTTCCCAAAGTTAAGGTTGCTTTATCATCTGCTGGCCAATAGTGGTATCTCTGAGTTAATAATAAAAGAATTTTTTTTCAGGAGACCAGTTCAATATTCATCTATCACACAACTATTTCCACAAAGATTGAGGAAAACCGCCAGTCCAAGTAGTGATAAAAAAAAAATCAAGGGAAACTCAGAGTGGGTCATTTTCTAGCCCCAAAGAGGGAATTCAACCTAAAAGCCAACAGGGTGGCCCTTCAGTTCTGTCATCATAAATCTCCCTTTTCCCATTAGCTGATACAGGCTAGAACCTGTATAGTATATGTCTACTGTAACTCCAACCAAAGGCAAAGAAATTTGGTGTAGGTGGTGGTAAGAAGTTGGGAGTGCAGCCTGCTGAAAAATTAAGATATATTTGTCCTGGGCACCCTCTCAGAAGGAGTAATCTAAACAAAAGGAGAAGCTACAGGGATGGAAAATATTTCTGAAGCTAAAATTCCAGGGTTGGAGTTATCTTCCAGTAGGGAGAGGTTTATGGGGGATGATAGAAAAGTTCAGAGTGTAACCCAGGGAGAAAGGATTAAGAGAAGAGGGAGACTTGAAGAGCAGTTAAAACATTTGGAGTTGCTATTATGTTGAGTGGAAAAGCAAATTGGTTAAGAATGTGGAAAAGGATTTACCTCTTGCAGTGAGAACTGAATTGAAATTATATAAGATAAATTTGTTTGTAGTGAGTCCAGACAGCAAATTTCATGACTTTAGCTCCATTCAATAACACTCAAACATGAAAAAATATGGTGGATTCTAGGAATAACCCGTAGTTTGTTTTTGGCAAACATAATCAGCTATAGGACAAGGAGGCAAAGAGTACTGAAGGCAGTGTAGAATTGAAATGACTCACTATGGAGTGAAGATAGGAAAGGAAGGAAAATGCAGCCAGTACAGGAATAATGGCTTTGGAAAAAACTAGGGATAGAAGTTTTAAAGATCAAAGTAAGAATGGAGTTAGGGAATGATAAAATATTATAATCAAATAAGGAAATTTAGTATTTCTTTAACATGGAAGTGGACCACTTGTGAGTAATGGCAATACCATTCCTGTAGGTAATTGAAGCAGAATGGAGATGTAGGTCATAGAGCTGAGTACTAGAAAGTGTCATCGTTATTCAGTGATTTTATAGTCATGTCCAACCCCCATTTGGGATTTTCTTGGCAAAGATACTACAGTGATTTACCATTTCCTTCTTCAATTAATTTCACAGATGAGGAAACTGAAGCAAATATATTTAAGTGATTTTTCCAGGATCACACAACTAGTGTGTTAGGCTGGATTTTAATTCAGGAAGATGAGTCTTCCTAACCCCAAGTCTGGCAATCTATTTACTTAACCACTTTGCTCCCATTAGGAAGTAAGGAAGATGTTTGAGAAAATGTACCTCAAATCCCTCACCTATTAGGCAGGAATCGACATAAGACAGAGATCATGAGCCAGTTCCTGAACTTATTAGGAAGGGAGGGAGAATGTCCTTGTATTTCATAAATAATGGCTATCAGGGTCTGAATTTCAATGATAAATTTGTATAGAGTGAAGCTTAAAGGAGAGAAGAATTTGGTAGGGAAATTGGGGAACAAGGAGTATTCCACCAGAACCAGTGAGGATTTTTGAGATTCAAGGAAGATAATATTCCTAAAAATTATAATACAATCAACATTTATTAAGCAGGTGTGCCAGGTACTGTGCAGAGGGTACAAATATGAAAAAGAATGCTAACAATGAGGGGCATAAAATTTAATGGAGAAAGTGAGTACACAAAAGAAAATAAAAAAATGAAAAAACAGGTGAGGGATATATAAATATCCAACTTCCTTTAGGTCTTATTTTATACCTTTACAAAATAATTCCATCAATACTATCTCCTCTTACTGTGATCCCTTTTCAACTATGAGATTCTATGATTCTGTGACTTTGATGATTATAAAAATTCCTGCACAAAGTTCCACTGTGTACAAAATGTCATTATGAGACTGGGTTTGTGAGACACTAATTTCATATTAAACAGGAAAATGGGACTATTTTAGGTGGTAAGCAAGTGAACACAAAGCAGATCTGACCAAAAGTTTATTTTTAGAAGTTCAAACATGCCATATTTTCATAATTTAAAACTTTTTGGTCTTGTCATAATCAGAACATCACTAGAAACTTATAGGCACAGATGATTTATAGCTATAATCTGAATTAAATATAACAGATGACAAAATTACAATAAATAATAAGCCTGTCTGAAAGATAAACATACAGATTGGTTTCACACATACATAAGTCATGTTCTTTGAATACTGATTCATACAATGTCTCTATGAAGTATTGCATACCATTGCAAATCTCTGAAGTTTTATGTATTATGCATTTTCAGAGGATGTGTCCATTTTTAAACAAATGTAACAAAATAATGGTTTTTTCTCTTGACTTATTCATCCCACAAAATGGATATTTATTTCAAAAATTGTAAAACGAATATTGTATCAGCTTATATATATGCTTTCCATTACTAACCTTCAATGAGTACAAGAATATGCAATACATATTTAGAATGAATGTTTATTTCACTTTTGTGCTATTCATGCTTTAAATTCATGCAAGCCTTTGACATAAGCAATGGCAATACAATGGGAAAGAAATCAGTTGCTGAGCAAAGTAAATGATCCTTGCAAATCATTTCACTTTATTGTCAACACTTGTTTCTTATAAATCATGCTAGATTGTTTTCAGTGTACTGGTACTATGCAAGGCTGTATCTCACAGTAATTGTATCTACACAGAATAGCTATCAAATACTTTGGTTGATTTTGTTTGTTTGTGCGTAGATCACCTACCCATGGAAAAATTTCATTTTGTGGCTTTTCTTCTTTCAGAAACCCAGTATATTTCACAGCATGGTATATACAGCTAATGCACCAGATTAGACAGTCACAGTTTTACTTTACTAAAAATAAAACAAAACTGTTAATACAATTAATATATCTGAAAGAAAAAAAGTTTTATCAGATTTGTTAACCAGTCAAGCATACTCAGAGCCTGACGCAAGTGATGAGAGATGAATTGGTCTGTTAAGTTTAGAATTCTTAATATGACTAAATTGTTGGATTTTACTCTTCAGTGTCTGTTTCTTCATAATCATGACTTATATTTATAGTAAAGTTGTTCTTTCATTTAAGTGACTACCAACTTCATCAATTCCATCTGAATTCTACCATCTCAATATTTTTTACATATGTGTAGCTATGTGTAGATTTTTAAAAAAAACACTTTTTAAAATTGTTAGCTTCAATACATCTCCTTTGGACTAATCCTTTTCACAGATAATGTAGATTAGGAGTCTGGAGTTTGTTTTAAGACTCAGTCTTCCTATCTTGCACAGGTTGGAATTGCATAGGCTACCCACTAGACCAATCCCATTCTACTCAGCATAGGAGCTTCCACTTGTTCCATTTCAGAAGGGTAGACTTATGCCCCTGAAGATCAGAGATCCAGAGCTCAGGAGCTCTGCGAACCTCCTGGTGACAAGGATTACAGTTATGTTCCATCATATATGACTATCAGGGATTCTTAACATTTTTTTTGTCATGAAATCCTTCCAGAGTCTGGTAAAGCTGATGCACTCCTCAGAATAATGTTTTAAAATGTCTAAAGCATGAGCATCACTATGGAAACCAATTATATTGAAATAGTCATCAAATTAGGAAACACCCAAGTTCATATACCTTGGGTCAACAACCTCTTATCAAGATGATATCAGAACATTCACAGCTTAATACTAGGAGAATAGTGAATTTATATCACTCAAATCTTGGATGCAAATTTTAAAACTGATCATTGCTTTCAAAGGCCTTCTTACAAACTTTACCTAATGATACAAAATGGTATAAAAGGTTTCCTCAATTTTATAAGCAAGTCAATATTTAGAAGCTGTTTTGGTTGATGAAACACAAAATTTCATATTAATCTATAAATGGAATATCGATGAATAGATAGAAAAAGTTGACATTGCTAGCCAAATATATACTTTTGATTTTAAAAACTAATGGAAAATCCTGGCTCAAGAGCAATACACATTGGAAAGATGCTAAGCTTTGACATATTTTGAAATATTTCAATTTCAAATATTTACTCAAGTTCTAAGAGACAATGTCTTTGTATTAGGAAATAAGATCTATTTAGAAATTTAAAATATATGTATTTCTATGACTCTTTATTGTTCTCTATTTCCCTAAAGCTTCCTGGAGATATATACAACACACATGAAATTTTAAATGCCCTCAAAAAAAGAATGATTGAAGGGAAACAGTTAATGACTCAGGTAATTCACAAATTAGACCTTTGCAGATAGATTATGTATTTTCAGCCACTCAAAACTGTAAGTTTTTCATTATCAAAAGACCTACCCTTCTCTACCAGAAATTTGCATCCTATGTATTATATTTGTTTAAATGAGAGAACCAGGGAAGTTAATAAAAAATCATCCTAAAACTCTGGACTAGCTCCCTCCTAAGAACACATTATAACTTCTATTAGGGAATGAATAAATAAACTTTTGTGGAATTAAAGTAATCCAGATTTACTAATGAGTTAAGGGTACATGAGAAAACACCAGGATAATAAACAGGAAAGACAGGATTAAATATCATGTTGATGTGGGCAAGGTGATCCCTAGGTATTTGGGGAGGCAACCTGGGGATATCAGATACATGGAAAACATAATTCTGAGGAAGAATGGTAATGACAGGATTAAAAACTTTGCCTCTTTTCAAATTCGGTTAGGGACTGATCACCACGATACTTATATGTTTTGTTTTTTTTAAAGATTTCTGACACTTCATTTTCTTACTTAGCAAATATACAAATAGGAGAAACTTTTGAGAGGGAGATTTGGAATTTTTGTCTAGCATTAATTTACCTTTTGAAATTAACATGAGCATTTATAGGTACTGCTGAATATAAATTTTCAGGGAGAATATCCGAACTAAACGCAGTGATGGTAACATAATCAGAATTGAGCATCTTCAGACTAAAAAAGTAAATATTAATTGCAATCCTTGTCACCACTTTTGAGGAAATAGGAATATCTATAATATCTATAATTGAGTTTGGAGAGGGCATGATGTACAGGAAAGTATTTAAAGAATGTGATAATTATTTCTAAAGTGAATACTGCATTTGTAAGTCTTAGACGGCATTTATAATTTAATATGCTAGCTAGTTTTCCCGTAAAAAACTATTAAGATAACCTTTGCCAAAAACACAATAATATTTATAAATTTCAAAGTATTTTGAAAAATAAGTGTGCTTCTTCTAAATAATCATCTTGGATGATTTTTATACTTGCCATTCAGAGATATTGTGATGCAAAACATTATTTGAAGTTTCACATTTTTAGCCTGAAGAAAAAAATTTGTCCTGTAGGTCAAATTAAGGAGTTTTTAAATCCTTAAATTGAATTCAAATGCAAAAAGAAATGGAACTGCAAATTACACATATTTTAGAACAATTAATTTTTTTTAAACCCTTACCTTCTGTCTTGGAGCCAATACTGTGTTGGCAATGGGGATTAAGTGATTTGCCCAGGGTCACATAGCTAGGAAGTGTCTAAGTCCAGATTTGAACCCAGGACCTCCTGTCTCTAGCCTTGTCTCTCAGATCACTGAGCTACCCAGCTGCCTCCTAGAACAATTTGAAAATAAAATCAAGAAACCTTATAGAATGCTTATTACTGAAAATGAAATCTAAAGAAAAAGCCTGACAAATAGGAATATCTAGTTAAAGAAAAACATATTATCACAAGCTATTAAAAATCATAACAATGCCCTTCAAACTAGAGAGGCATTAATGTGAAAATGAGAATCAATCACCTTTTGTGAGGTGGGGTAAGGATATTACATACCATTCTCTTTCATTAAATGGCATGAAAAAGCTTCACTTCAAACCCTGCATGAAACTGAGGTCTCCATATGTTAAGCTAAAAAGAAATGCTTCTGTTAGAGTTGGCATTTCTGAAATAAGTAGATGTTAGCTTGCTTTAACATATTTTAGATATTTATATCAATTTATATAATGAACATTTCTATTTTTAATCTTCAGAATTTATGAGAACCATTATTCTAATTTTTAAAATAGTTTTTTGCATATGGCATTTCTTGGAGTATACAGTTAAGTAGCTAGAGCAATGGTTCCCAAACTTTTTTGGCCTACCACCCCCTTTCCAGAAAAAATATTACTTGGTGCCCCTGGAAATTAATTTTTTTTCAATTTTAATAGCAATTAATAGGAAAGATAAATGCACCTGTGGCCATTACCACTCTCCTGGATCGCTGTAGCACCCACCAGGGGGCGGTGGCGCCCACTTTGGGAATCACTGAGCTAGAGTTTTTAACCTTCTTGACATTCTTTTCTTTCCTGACAGAGTTTGTGAACTTGCAGAGTGAAGTCAATTACCCTCTTTTTAAAAAAGAACAGGGACAGTTAGGTAAGTAGAGGGCAGGGTCTGGAGCAGGGGGGACCTGGATTCAAATTTGACCTCAGACACTTGCAAGTTGTGTGTCCCCTGCTCAAGGTGCTTAATCCACAATTGCCAAGACCTTACCACTTTTCTGCTTTAGAATCAATACTTAGTATTGTAAGGTAAGGGTTTAAAATGCAAACATTTTTAGTAAATGGGCATCCTATCTATAGTCTTGTCTTTAAATTGAACATAGACATCAGTGAGGATGGGAGAGGGGCAACTAGAGACAAGGACTCTGGACTTGTTTCACACAGGCAGGGCTTTTACATGACCACACATTTACCCTTCAGCTTCTCTTTCCTTTTCTGCTGCTTACTCTTTTTTCCATCAATCTGAAGACACACACTTCTGCGTTTCTCCAGATTTAGTAGCTCTTGGAAGAGCTCTTTAACGTTATGATTCATCTTGGCTGAGGTCTCCATGAAGGCACACTTCCATTTCTTTGCCAGAGCTTCACCCTCACTGCTCTCCACCTCCCGGTTTGAACTCTCATCATTCTTGTTCCCCACTAGCATGATAGGGATGCTTTCCACGTCTCCTTTGATCTGACAGATTTGTTCATAAATGGGTTTGAGTTCTTCCAAGGACTGCTGGCTTGTGATGGAATAAACCAAGATAAAGGCATGACCTTTGGAAATAGAGAGGCGCTGCATTGCTGGGAACTGATGGCTGCCTGTTGTGTCAGTAATCTGCAACGTGCAGATACTCTTATCGCAGCTGATCACCTGACGATAGGTATCTTCAACAGTGGGGATATAGCTCTCTCGGAAAGTACCTTTCACAAACCTCAAGACTAAGGAACTCTTGCCAACGCCTCCTGCTCCAAACACCACTACTCTGTAATCGTTGCTTTGTTCAGGCATGTTGCTTGACAGTTTTAATGCTCAACCTGGAAAACACCTAAGGAATAAAACATATTTGACACAGTTAATCAGATTCTCTGAGGGAAAAAAATTGTTTATCGATTCCAGGAAATGCCAACAATTAAGTTGATTTATTTAAGTTTAAATGTAGCCAAACTCTTAGTTCTAACAGGCTTATCCAAAGGTGGCTTACCAGATCCAACCATAATTTCATTTTTTTTTTTGTTATTGTTAATTCAAGAGCTGAGGTTGCTAGGACCAGGAAGGGAAAAAGGAGAAGCAGTTATATCCTTGTGATTGCTTTGTCTGAAATGTATAACTACCTGAAATTCTATTACCCTATTTAAGAAGATCAGACTATAACTTCAAGACTAATGTTAGTTCTTTCAGGGTTTGTATCTAGGGTTTCTGACCTCCTCCTACTCCTTTTTCAGAAAGAGATTTCTAATTTAGGGGGCACATGGTAACCTAAAGCATAAGGTTTCATAACATATCATAGCAATTTTTATCTCTTCTACCTTGTAAACAACAGTAATGAGGGTGATATAATATGGTACAGAAGAAAGAACAATGACTACAGTTAAAAGGCATGTGCTTAAGTCCCTGCTTTGTTTTTTACTACTGCTATCTTAAGGTAAAGTTTTCTGATAAACTGTTCTGAATCTTCCAAAATCACACTTGATTTAAAAATTATTTTGAAGATACTTTTTATTTTCTCTGAATATTCTCAGAATTCTCATAAATTTTTTCTGAAAGAAACAAAACAGATTCGCTTCTGACTGAATATGAAAGGCAAAAACAAAACAGAGAATATAAATAAAGGGCTAGCAACACACAAAATATAGCTAGAAAAATCACACTTTGCAAATGTCCAGTTCAATAACATCATATAAAACTTCACAACACATGAAAATGCCAAGGCCTACTTAACACAAATGATGCATCAGAGAAGAAAATGTTCCTTATTGAATTAAAATGTTTAAGCCATATAATTTTGGATAGTATGCCTTCATCAAAGGTGACTCTGTGGTAATTCAAAACTAAGCATTAAAATTTAAATTCAATATTATGCTATCAAGTAAGGCTTTTCACCTCTGTAGAAAAAAATATATTAACTATCTTTGAAATATCTAGCTCATTTGGATAGGGAACTGTTCTATAAGTCAGCAAGTCCTGTAAGTCCCACAGAACTCCGAGGCAACTCTAGACAACTATAAGTTGTAGAACAGTTTTCAATCTGTACTGGTAGAGGGAGTTTCCTCCAGTGTAATCACAGGTCCAATGAAAATAAAACTGGAGTTGCATTCAGCATTTAAATTTGACAAGATTAGAAGAGTGTTAAAGTAGATTATTTGGGAAGGAACAAAGATCAAATAAGTAAAAGGAAAGATGGAGGATATCATCACTTTTGATTTTGGGTTACTCTGATCACAGACACTCTTAACCAAACCTGAACCAGAGTATTTAGGCTCTCATAAATAACTATGGAGCAAATAAAACTAAATAATCAAGGGAAGGGAAACTAGGACACAATTTCCCAAGGTATACCAAAGGTAATTATAGAAACAAATTAAACTTTTAAGTAATCAAATTAACAGGACTCATTGTATTTGCCTTTGGCTTTTGCTCTTTGTATTATTTTGACTTAATTAGTCAAATCCTATTTGTATAGGATTTGTTGTAATATTTTAGAAATGGAGGCCTTAATGGAGTAGTTGAAATAGCATCAGACCTGTCAGGACATAGGGATTCTGATACCACTTAAGATAGAGCAGGATTCTTAATCTTTTTGGTGTCATAAACCTCTTTGGAAGTCTGGAGAAGTATTTGGATCCTTTCTCAGAATGTTTTTATATATAAAAAATAAAATACATAGCATCATAAAGGAAAACAGTTATACTAAAATATAATATTCAATCTTCTTAAGTTCAAAAGGGTTAAGAAACTCTGATCTGGAGTTATGGGACTTAGGGCAATATATTCATTCTTCTTAGATCTCAATTTCTATGATAGTAGGTTCAACTAGATCATCTCTAATTTCCTTTAAGCTTCTAAAACTTGTGGATACACCAGGACTATTTTTTAAAAGGAAACATATTTTTAGGATATAGTTAAATCTCTTTCTTTTTCTAAGCACAGGCCTATTATGTGCAAAGTCCTGAGGGGAAAAAATACAAAATACAAAATTAAAATAATCTATGCCCTCAAGAAACTTATATTCTATTGGAGTGGCATAACATTCACTCTTTAAAATATATGCAAAGTAAATGACATTGATTTTAGCCACAAAATTATACACAGACACTCTTTATATTTATAAGTTTCATAAAGTTATAATTTCAATATTAACATGATACCAAGCTCTAATTTAGGAAAGGTTTCCTTATCTGGCTGCCATCCAGGCTTTTGATTTGCTTTTCTCTCTAGGAATCTCAAATTGTCTTCTTATGAGGTAAACAAGACAAGGGATATGTTTCTTTTTAATGCTATGGTGCCTCTCCCTCAAGTTAATGGAATCGTAGAATTTGAGAAATGGAAGGGACTTCATTGGTCATTCAGTCCAAGGCAGACATAAAAAGAATCCTTGCTTTATGAGCCAAGATGTCTGCTTCCTTTTTTTCCCCTCAAAGATTCAGAAGAATAAAAATATTCATGACTTTGGAAAGCATAAAGTTCATTGGATCTTTCAGATGTGTTTCTCAGTTCTTTCCTTTTTTTTTCATTTGACAGAATTCTCTCTTTCTTTCCTCCCACCTCTGATGAGATAGTTGTCCCCTTGACAAGGCCAAACCCTATGAAACCTTTATCCCAACCTTTCCAGCAGATTGTTACCTTAATCATCTCCCCTCTCTCTAATCTTTAATCTATTCCTATCAACTGGTTCTTTCCTTAGAAGTGGAGTGGGGTGGGGGGAAGGATGGACGCAGAAATGTATGGGAGTGAAGGCATCCCCATCTTGATTTCATGTCTCATTCCAAATCATTCTTGCAGTGTACTTTGTAAACTATGGTGAAGTCCCTCAGATGGTCCTGTGGCACCATAGCAACCCCTCTGGAAAGTCTGGACTGGGGCTCAGCTGAGGCTGAGGCATGAAGGGGTTGGGGGTTGGGGAGGTGGGGCTTGATGGAGGAAAAGACCTAAAAGCTGCTATGTTTCAGAACCATGCTCTCATTGAAAGAGCTCGAGCTATTATCCTATATTTCTCTACCTATTTTTTCTCAATGAGCTCCTAGAAAAATTTACTGTACAGTACTCCACACCCACTTCCTCACCTTTCTCATTTCATTAACCCCAGTCTCTCCTGAGTTCCAGTCTCATATCACTAACTACCTATGGAGAATTTTAAACTGGGTATTAAAAGAAACATCTCAAACTGAAAATGTGCAAAGCAAATCTTTTCCCCAAAACCCTATCTCTTTTCCAAACTTCCCTATTTATGTCAAGGGAAACACCATTCTTGAAGTTGATAACCTTGCAATTATTTTTGATCCTTAACTCTTCCTCACCCCATATATACAATCACTTGCCAAAACCTGTCATCTATACCCCCCAACATCTTCTACATCTGACCCCTTTTTTCTAGACACACATTGGTCACCTCTTATTACTGCAATACCCTACTAATTGGTCTGCCTGCCTCAAATTTTGTCTCCCATACTAATCCATATCTACACAGTTGTTAATTATTTTCCTTAAGTATAGATCTATGTCATTCTCATATTCAAAAAACTTCAGTGATTCTTTATGGTTTCTATGACAAAATGTCCACTATTATATTTGATTTTTTAAGTCCTTCACAACCTGGCTGCTATCTGTCTTTCTGACTTCCCTTTACATTATTTCTCTCTGTTCCTCACACACACACACACCTCTGCACCTTTGTACTAGTTTTCCCTTATGCTTAAAAATATACTCTTTTCTCACTATTGCTTTATAGAAGCCATCCCAAATTTCCTTAAAGGCATAGCTCAAGAATTTTTCCTAATCACCCACCTGATAATGGCCTACCTTACATGTACTTAACAATCTTATACTTATTTGATATTTATTCTGTATATATGATTATATATGTTTTCAAGCTACCTTCCAGAGTTGTTTTAAAGATAAAATAAAATTATATTTGTAAATCACTTTTCAACATATATAAATGGTGGTTACCATTATTATTACATTATTACATTATTATTATTACCTCCCAGTATTTTAGTCTTACTTAGAGAATGGATTGCTTTATTTTTTTTCTTTGTATTCCCAGTATAACTAGCATAGTTCTTGTTTCCTAGGGATAGAGATTAGACCTGTGATTTCATTGGCAGGGGGATCTTTTAGGTAAGGAAATTCCCTTTCTCCTAGAAAGTTAAGTTACCTAAAGTTAGCCAATATGTATTAGAGGTAAAACTTGAATTTAGGTCTTCCTAGATTCAAATTTAGTTCTTTGCCCACCATCCCTGTACTACCTCTCATCTCTGCCTAGCACATAATAAATGTTTAATAAACACTCTTTTGGTTATCCTATAAGCAGCTCCAGGTGATTTCTTGAATAAGAATCCTCATATATGTGTAATTTAGCTAGCAAAGCCTTCAAATAAGGGCAGAATTCTTTTACTTAAACATTTATCATTATTGAGTGACTTGAAAGAAAATAAAAACCTGGTCAGAAAATGTTATTTTTAAGGATCATTTAAAGCATGTTAGCAAATATGTAACTTTTCTTGCCAAGACAATCTAATTGTGGCATAACTATCATTGCCCATTTTACGTCCCAAAATTGAAAGCACCTAGATCGAAGGAAGAGTAAAAAGAAATTGAGTTTTAGAAGATGAAATGTAGAAGAAGCCTACCTATACTTTTCTAAAATCCCAACTTTTGTAACTAATTCAAGACTAGTTGTTAAGAGACAAAGTTTAGTGATTTGGTTGGTGAATCCATCCATTTACAAATACAGCCATAGATATAGATATTTGAATCTGGGGATGTGTGACATAGCTAATAGGCGGCTGACAATCAGCCACTCTGAGAACTAGTGTGAGGGGAACAGGAAGCCTGGTTTAGTTGATATAGCACCCTCTGGAATGTGATGGTGGCCATGACAAATAAAAAGAAAATTGGCAAGATTTCCTCTATTTTACTCCCTTTTTCTTTGTAAAGAACAATTGCAAGGTAGAGGGGTGGAAGATAACATGGAAGGAAAAACACACTTAATGATAATTGTAACTAAGAATGGCACTTACTCATTAATAAAATAGAAGATAAGAAAATGTATTCAAAAGTAGAATCCAATAATATATAGTTCACAAGAGATGTGCTTGAAGCATATGCATTCATATAGATTTTAAATAAGTGTCTAAAGCAGAATTTATTTCCCAACCACTTCCCATTGTTTCAGAATACATAATTTCCCAATTTTTTTTCTGTTGCTAAGGCATTCAGGTGGTATAGTGGTATAGAATGTTGGTCCTGAAATCAGGAAGACTGTTTACCTCAGTTACCTCAACTTTAAAATGGGATTAGAGCACCTACCTCACAAGGGTGCTATGAAATTCAAATGAGATATTTGCTAAAAGTGGTTATCACAGTGCCTGACACATAGTAGGTTATATAGATGTTTGTTCCCTTCTATTTCTATTACCCAAATAACAATGCAGAACAAAAGATTAGTGGCTACTGATATTTTGGAAACAAGCCAAAATATGCAGTGACAAAGGAATAGACAGAAATGATGGGGAAAGAGGAACTACTGTGAGCATACACCGGCTGCAACCAACTGCCACTAGAAAATGGCTTTTCCTGTTTACATACCAGAAGTAACCTATAACTGAGAGGTTTTCTCCATAGTCAGAATTAGAGGAGGGAGAATATCTCTGAAGGGGGCTTCTTTAACCAGATACAGCCAGTACTGAAATAATTCATCATCCCCAACAAAGACCACCCTCACCAGCAATCACTTCAAAGTTTTCTGAATGAAAAAACTACATTATGTTGGTACCAGTGTCTCCCTGTGAGTTTTCAAGTTAGAAAACACACTCTGCCTCCTCATCCTCCTTTTTCTAGCATCTTTCTCCCAAAATTCTCCAAGAATAAGGCAACAACCTTTATATAGTTCATGATTAACAGCCAATGGAATCCAGGGGAAGTGTCTGCATCTCCATGACAACTCTGACATAGGCCCAGATGCCAACACGAGTCTACTGTAGTCTAAATATTACACTTATGGATAAAAAAGCTGAAATTCAGACAACTTAAATTGCAGAACTTGGAAATGCAGAACCAAAAGTTGAACTTCTGACACAAAGACTAAATCCTTTTTCATTATGCCATGAGTTTTCCTATCTATAAAATGAGCATTTTGTATTAAATGATCTCTTAATTTCCTTGATGAACTATAGTTCTTTCATTGATTAAAAGTAAAAACTTAATAAGGCTTTTTAAAAGTTTTCTCAGTGTTTCAAAATGAAGGATCAGTCCTATATGGGAAGTCTGATTTTTATCATAAAAAGGGGCTTACAACATGTCACTTATACTCCATAGAAGTATGCATGTCCCACTTACACACATACAGTTTACCTAGTATATTTTATTATATATTATATATAATATTATATTAGATGTTTTAGAATATAGTACTTCATAAAAGTACCTCTACTTCCAATGTAATGCATGTTATAATGAAAGGCTTATATATAATATACATATACTATACACATACATATATATCTTATAATAATGTCACATATGTAAATGTTAGAATGAAAACTCAACTGTCACATCATTTGAGACTCCTTTTTTTTTTAAACAATCTGGGGTCATTGAGAATAAAACAAACCAAAGAGGGAAAAAAGTTTTAAAATTTTGGATGTGATATCATTTAATTTAAAGGGGCTTCTGATAGCTATATGGAAGTTCATGACATGCTTTGAACCTTGCAAAACCACAACTTTCTGATCCCTTTTTAAAAATCTTATCCCCAAACCCCTTTCTGATCCTTATTTTTAATAAGCAGACCAAACTACAGATCATATTAACTCATATGAAAGACATTTCTAATTAAACAGAATAGCAATGTAAATATCAGAAAAAATATCTTCTTTCTTTTCTCCTTACACATATGGATCCACTTTCCTACAGATTGCCATGTGGAATGGGGAATTTGAGTAGGTTGGATAATTCATATTCTGAAGGCCTAGTCCCTACTAGAACATTTCTTAGCTTCTGATGTTACTATTTGCTATTTCCCCTACAGAATTACTGATGTCATCAGTCTGATATTTCTAGAGGCTACTATTCAAATTAACTATGATATTTTACCAAACTTTTGAGCCTTAAATTTTTCTTCCATTTATTTTCTTACTATATAAGCAATTCAAATAAAAATAGTATGAAACAAAAAAATACAGCTTGAAAGTGTTTATATCAATTTCATATAGCTCACAGCCTCAGATAATATATGGCCTCAGATACATTGTGCCCAAAAATAAAGATTATCCAACATTTCAATTACAAGATTGTTTAGAGGAAACAGATTGAGCAGGGATTTTTTTTCTAACCAGTGTTATATAGCTCCAGTGTAGTCTTACATAACCTGTGAGCCTTTGATAAATACAATTGTGGGTGAAAAAATGAGTCTAGAGGAAGGATATGAAGTCAAATGCCCCAGAACAAAAATAAGCTAAGGGTTTTGATACGCTATCCTCAACTCAATTAATCAATGGATAGAATTGATTAGATTTTACAAATATTTTTAAAAGATGTTGTATCCAGTGATTCTTTTATTAAGTTTGAACTCCTCTTTATTTGGGTCAAGAAGGGAACAATTAATATGATAGAAGAGTTTGACATGTTAGAAAAAGTGGTGAAGAATATGGGATTTTTTTTTCCAGTATGAGAACTGCAGATTCCCTAGAGAGGAAACCACTCTTGAGGAGAGAAAGAGTTTTTACTTCTTTCTCCTCCTTTCCTGTTTCCCATGTCTTTATGGAAAAAGGACCAGCATTATGGTGCTTCCAATGGGAGTTGAGAGATACCAATGACAAAGATAGACAAATACCAGTACAGATATAATAGAATAGAAGCATCTTAAGACAATATGACTCCTTTGGTAGAAAGAATTCCAACTTTCAATTCTTGAAAGGTATCAAATCTCAGAGCCTTGGGGGTAAGCCAGACTTACCTCAGGGAACTTTCTGAAAGGATGAAAAAGAACTTCCTATCACCATTGCCAACCAAGATTCATGAAATGCTCCTTTATCAAAAGTGTTCCCTATATATGTGTCTCATAACTATTATACATTGTTTGTGCACCTCTCCCCAGGGACCTTCCATTTTCTTTCTTAGATGAGTATAAGGTTATAAGAACACTTTTATATTAGAACCAAGTCTCCACACTTTAAGAACAATAGATATAGAATTCAGTCAGATAGATATAATTTTTCTCCCTACCATTTATTCCAGAATAAACACAGTAGGACAGAAATGCACAGGAAAAGATTCCTTATCATAGAAAAAAAGAGATTTGATAACTCTAATTTGATAACTCTAATAGTCATAACTATTACTTGACTTAAGTATTTTAAATTTATATTTCTATTTTAAATTACTTTTTTCCTATACCTTACCCTTTCAAAAGATATAAAAAAGTTTCTTCCTTCCCCTCCTAAAATGATTGTGTAATTTTAAAATATGAATTCACGGGGGCAGCTGGGTAGCTCAGTGGATTGAGAGCCAGGCCTAGAGACAGGAGGTCGTAGGTTCAAATCCGGCCTCAGACACTTCCCAGCTGTGTGACCCTGGGCAAGCCACTTGACCCCCATTGCCTACCCTTACCAATCTTCCACCTATAAGTCAATACACAGAAGTTAAGGGTTTAAAATAAAAATATATATATATATATATGAATTCACTGGTTTTGATTAATGAATCATTTACCTCTCAAAAATGTGGTCCTTTTATCTAAATAATATTTTTGTTTTGAAGCATATGTCCTTTTATAATCTGTTGACATGGCATGTCTCTTCATAAAACTACAGAAAATGTAATGTACCACTTCTTTAAATTGCCTTAATACATTACCTAGTTGTAGAAAAACTAAACATGTTATGAAAAGAGGATCATGTTTCGATAAGGCCATCAGTAAGTGACCTATTAGGTCAGTTTTCAATCAACCTGAGTAGAGAAGCTCATGGCCAATAGCAAATTTATAAAATGACCTATTTTCCTTTCCTCACTGAGGAATGACATCAATTTTTTGATCTGTATGAAGTCTCTTCAGCAACCCATAATTATACTAGTGCCTTTTCATGATTCTACACAACCATCTTAAAGTTGGAAAAGGAATGGGGTATCAGGTTTTCTATCTTTGCCATCAGTTATAGCTGAAATTCACAGGACCAACAATGATTTCTGTTTAAGCAATTATTCACCCATTGCCACAATAGATAGAAATAAAGTCACAGCAAATGAGCAGCACCATAATCTCACTGAGTAGGATATGAGAGGGCTTTTTAAAAAAAATTCAATGGGCCAGATTTTAAGTAGGTTATTCAGGTTTCCTTTCCTTACCTCAGTTTGTTCATCTATAAAGCAAAGAAAAATCATACCTGTAAAACTTACCAAACTGGGTATTAGGATCAAATGTGACATTAATAAAATGGTTTGTAAATTTTAAAGCTATAAATTTAAGATTTGTAAACAGTTCAGCTTTGAGTTAATTTGAGCTCCAGTTCATAAGGTCAATATACACACCAGTCAGTGAACTCTCAATTAATTGCTTTACTTCTAATTCCATTATCCAACTTTCATTTACCCTTTTCTGCCCTGGTTGCCATTGAAGAAATGAATTCATTGGTTATGGAAAGTCATCTTTCAAACTTTCCTGAGATAGAGGTGTGAGAAATTTTTAAAAACCAGTTTTTCTTTAGAAAAAGGAAGCAGAAATTAAAGACCAGCTGAGACAAATAGAAATACATGAAAGAAAATCCTATTAAGGCAGTTATGTCTTAATGTTACCCTTCTACTTCCAAAAGACTTTACAGGTTCATTCTCACCTGAGCAAACTTGAAAGCCTCTCAGATAACCCAGGAAATAAAAATTAGATGTAATGAAATAAATTCAATTAACTACTTTTTGGGAAAAGGGCTTTGGAAAAGCCAATGGAACTACAGAACCATAGCAATTCTTTAAGCAATAAATAGGGTTTAAAAATTAGTTTAAAGGTTTCCATTTTTGTCTTTTGCACTTACCTACAAGCCAAAAAAGGATATATTAGTCTACCTGAATGTAGGCAGAGAAAAAAAATTTTAAAGGAAATGAAATATTTTTAAAGTGTTAGAATGAAGGAAGAGAATCTGAGTGGGGGGAGAATCTAATTAAACTTTGATTTCTGCATGTCTCTATGTGGGTACAAAAGGCATATTCTATTTCTGTCCTGGCAAGCTGTTCTGTACCTCCCTTTTGGCCATGATTTTAGTTCCTTTATATTTCAACTGAGTAACTCAACTTCCCCATTAGCAAAAGCAACTGCCCACAGAATGAGCTTTCCCAAAATACTAAACTTTGTTTTAGAAGGAATGGCATTTGAGCCACTCACTTTTCCTCTCTGGAGTATTTTCCTTTTTGAGACAAAATGTTTTTAGAATACCAAATTACAAAAAATGCAGTTTTTAGCTAGATAAACCCTGTAGCTATTTTTTTGACTTGCCTTTTCAGATTCCTAAATGCATTTTAATGTAGGCACTTGGGAAAATTGTAAACTACTTTATCTCACACACACACACACACACACACACACACACACACCTATATATCGAAACAATAGTAAAATGAATAAGAAATTATTTACCTGAGAAGGAATATAGCCTATCAAATATTCTTCAATATCTTTCACTTAGAGAATGCAAACTCTTTCCTCACCCTCAACCTCACCCCACTTCTCCAAAATCTGGGTATCTTCTTAAAAAGAGCTCAGATGTCTGTTTTGATCTTCATAAAAATGTAGCCTTGGATGCTGCTGCTGCTCCTGATGCTTCTCGTGCTGCTGCTCCTGCTTTTGCTCCTGCTCCCTGCTTCAAACCTTCTCCATACCTACTCACTCAGGCTCCTTGAACTGCCGTTTGTGCTCTTCTGACTCATCTCACCTCTGTTTAGCTAGTCTTCACAATGTGGTCTTAGCTTTCACTTTAACTCTTGCTAACTCCTTCCCTTCTTTCTGTGTTTGGTCTATGATTAATGAAATTCTAGGTTAATTAGCATTCTGTCTCTATAATTCCTCAGTCCTACTTTTCCCCCCTCCTCTTCTTTTTTTTTTTCCTTACCTTGGTCCTTGGGAAATTCACTCTTGTGTCTTGCAATCTTTGTGCTTTCAGGAAAGGACTAACTATAGCTACTGCTTTTGATACTGTTTAAATGGTGACTGCAAAGCTCAGCCAAGCTTTCAAGTGCCATCTACTGAATGCTTTAGGAATATTTTTTGAAGGACAGGAAATTTTTAATCATGCAAGCAAAAGTAATGAGTTCTGTATAAAACATTATATTTATACTAATTTATTTACTCTTTATGATAGATTACTATCTTTATGCTACTAACCACTTCCTTTCTTATTTCAAATAATACATTGATTTCCAATTCTGAGGGATTTATGAAAAAGAACGCTACCCACATTCAGAGGAAGAACTGCAGGAGTGGAAACACAGAAGAAAAGCAATTGCTTCAACACATGGGTTGAGACGGATAATGATAGGGGAATGCAGACCCGAAACTACCACACTAATGCAACTATCAACAATTTGGAAATAGTCTTGATCAATGACACATGTTAAAACCAATGGAAATGCACATTGGCTATAGGGTGGTGGGAGGTTGGGGGGGGGTGAAGGGGAAAGTAAGAGCATGAATCATGTAACCATGTTAACTTTTCTAAAAAATAAATATTAATAAATGTTAAAAAAAAATTAAAAAAAAAACATCAGCAAGCATCATCTGCAATGGAGATAAATTAGAAGCCTTCCCAATAAGATTAGGAGTGAAACAAGGTTGCACATTATTACCTCTATTATTTAACATTGTACTAGAAACACTAGCAGTGGCAATTAGGGAAGAAAAAGAAATTGAAGATATTAAAATAGGCAATGAAGAGACCAAGCTATCACTCTTTGCAGATGATATGATGGTCTACTTAAAGAATCCTAGAGAATCAACTAAAAAACTAGTGGAAATAATCAATAACTTTAGCAAAGTTGTAGGATACAAAATAAACCCACCTAAATCATTAGCATTTCTATATATTTATAACATATCCCGGCAGCAAGAGTTAGAGAAATTCCATTTCAAATCACCCTAGATAATATAAAATACATGGGAATCTATTTGCCAAGACAAACACAGGAACACAACTACAAAGCACTTCCCACACAGTTAAAACTAGATCTAAACAATTGGAAAAACATTAATTGCTCATGGGCAGGACGAGCTAACATTATAAAAATGACAATCCTACCCAAATTAATTTACTTATTCAGTGCCATACCTATCAAACTACCAAGTAACTTTTTTACTGAATTAGAAAAAACTATAACAAAGTTCATTTGGAAGAACAAAAGATCAAGAATATCAAGGGAAATAATGAAAAAATAATGTGAAGGAGAGGGGCTTAGGAGTACCAGATCTTAAACTGTACTATAATGGAATGGTCATCAAAACAATATGGTACTGGTCAAGAGACCAAAGGGAGGATCAGTGGAATAGGCTTGGGGTAAATAACCTCAGCAAGACAGTGTATCATAAACCCAAAGATCTCAGCTTTTGAGACAAGAACCCACTATGTGACAAAATCTGCTGGGAAAATTGGAAAACAGTTTGGGAGAGATTAGGTTTAGATCAGCAATTCAGACCCTACACCAAGATAAATTCAGAATGGGTGAATGACTTGAATATAAAGAAGGAAACTATAAGCAAATTAGGTAAACACAGAATAGTATACCTGTCAGATCTTTGAGAAAGGAAAGATTATAAGACCAAGCAATAGTTAGGAAAAATTACAAAATATAAAACAAATAATTTTGATTTCATTAAATTAAAAATGTTTTGTACAAACAAAACCAATGCAACCAAAATGAGAAGGGAAGCAACAAATTGGGAAAAAAATCTTTATGACAAAAACCTCCGACAAAAGTCTAATTATTCAAATATATAAGGAGCTAAATCAATTATACAAATAATCAAGTCATTCCCCAATTGATAAATGTGCAAGGGACATAAATAGGCAATTTTCAGATAAAGAAATCAAAACGATCAACAAACACATGAAAAAGTGTTCTAAATCTCTTATAATTAGAGAAGTGCAAATCGAAACAACTATGAGGTACCACCTCTTACCTAGGAGATTAGCCAACATGACAGCAAAGGAAAGTAATAAATGTTGGAGGGATATGACAAAATAAGTACATTAATGCATTGTTGGTGGAATTGTGAATTGATCCAACCATTCTGGGTGGCAATTTGGAACTATGCCCAAAGAGCGCTAAAAGACTGCTTGCCCTTTGATCCAGATGGGTTTATACCCCAAAGAGATCATAAGGAAAAACACTTGTACAAAAATTTTTATCACTGTGCTCTTTGTGGTGGCAAAAAAAAAAATTGGAAAATGAGGGGATGCCCTTTGATTAGGAAATGGCTAAACAAATTATGGTATCTGTTGGTCATGGAATAATGTTGTGCTAAAAGGAATAATGAACTGGAGGAATTCCATGTGAACTGGAATGATCTCCAGGAATTGATGCAGAGTGAAAGGAGAAGAACCAGTAGAACTTTATATACAGAGATGGATACACTGTGGCACAATAGAATGTAATGGACTTCCCTACTAGCAGCAATGCAATGATCCAGGACAATTCCAAAGAACTTATGAGAAAGAACACCATTCACATTCAGAGGAAGAACTGTGGGAGTAGAAACACAGAAGAAAAACAACTGCCTGATCACATGGATTGATGGGGATATGATTGGGTATATTAACTCTAAACTAGTGCAAATATCAATAATATGGAAATAGGTCTTGATCAATGACACATGTGAAACCCAGTGGAATTGTGCATCTGCTATGGAGGGGGTGGGAGGAGAGGAGGGATAGAACATGAATCCTATAACCATGAGAAATTGTTCCAAATTAATTAATAAAATAAAGATCTAAAAAAATTAGTTCCCCAAAAAGCTTTTGTTTTGGGAAGGTTATCACTAATGGAATATGTCATATTAAAAAATAAAATTGATAAATTTTTTTTAAAAAGACATTTCTGAGGAACTTATGGGAAAGAATGCTATCCACATCCAGAGAAAGAACTGTGGGAGTAGAAACACAGAAGAAAAACAATTACTTGATCACATGGGTTGATGGGGATATATATGTATATATGATGAGGGATGTAGACTCTAAACGATCACCCTAGTGTAAATATCAATAATATGGAAATAGGTTTTGATCAATGACACATGTAAAACCCAGTGGAATTGTTCATTGGCTATGGGAGAGGGGTGGGAGGAGGGGAGAGAAAGAACATGAATCATGTAACCATGGAAAATTTTTCTTAATAAATTAAATAAAATTTAAAAAAAAAGAATTGATCTCCAACACTGAGGAATTTCATACTAAAGGGCTTTGACATTTACATTCCTTCTCTTGAACAAATCTCTTTGCAGTCCCTTGCAAAGATTAGCTAAGGCAAATCCAAAATCTGTAACTAAATATAGTACAGTAGCCAGAGGCTATTTCCAGAACCGAGAACTTAGTGTCTGTTGTGATTTTTTCCCACACAATATCTGTTTTTCCCGCTCTATCCCACATACACACAAATATTTTCAATACTCCCTAAGTAATCATATAGCCAGTACAGTACATATGGAAGTACAAAATAGTTGAATTACAACATAAATAGTAAGCAAGCAAAATAGTTTTAAGGAGAAACAGTCCACATTGAGAATATGGGGGCCAGTAATTTTTCTGACAAAAGAGAACAGGAAAAGCTCCCTGCTTTGATAAAGAGAGGGGCAGTTCATCAACACCTTCCCCTCAGTGCAGCAGCTGGGTGGAGAAATGGATGTGGAATGGACAATTCAAAGGGAAGCAGTCTGAGGTCTCACCTGAGCTCCTTCAGCACCATGTTCAAAGCACCAAAAAGCTCCCAACAGGAAGTGACCATCATATTTAAAAGATGCTATATCTTTTGTCACTTCCTGCGTCCACCTCCAGTTTCATGTGGACAAATGGCAGCCTCCATACGGTTTTTGATTTGTCACTTACTATCAGATGTCGGTCACAGACCTCCCCCTCCCCACTTAATTCTAAGTTGGGTGGGGTGACATTATTCCTGGTGGCTAAAGTCTAAAGAATGAATGAGGGTGAGCTAATTTCATTTACATAATCCCCCCTGGTGATCCTTGGGTGCCTAGTCACCCCAAGAGATCACTTTACATAATCATCTTGTACCCACAAAGGTCTTCTAACTACAATCTTAGAGATAAGAGGGGAATGAAAGAGAGAGAAAGCAAAACCAATGTTTTGCTAGGCGCACTGGCAAAAAAACAATTGGGCAGTCCCCTTTTGACATAAAAATGTACATTTAAAGTAATTGTTCAACCCCCTTCAGTTCAATCAATTGTACTCCAAAGTTCATTCTGTATTTCTTTTTTTTAAGCATTTATTAATATTTATTTTTTTGAAAAGTTAACATGGTTACATAATTCATGCTCTTACTTTCCCCTTCACCCCCCCTCCCAACTTTCCCTTCTCCCCCATGGCAAATGTGTATTTCCACTGGTTTTAACATGTGTTATTGATCAAGTCCTATTTCCAAATTGTTGATAGTTGCATTGGTGTGGTAGTTTCAAGTCTGCATCCCCCATCATTATCCGTCTCAACCCATGTGTTCAAGCAGTTGCTTTTCTTCTGTGTTTCCACTCCTGTAGTTCTTCCTCAGAATGTGGGTAGCATTCTTTTCCATAAATCCCTCAGAATTGTCCTGGGTGATTGCATTGCTGCTAGTACAGAAGTCCATTACATTCTATTTTACCACAGTGTATTGGTCTCTGTGTACAATGTTCTTCTGTCTCTGCTCCTTTCACTCTGCATCAATTCCTAGAGGTCTTTCCAGTTCACACGGAATTCCTCCAGTTTATTATTCCTTTGAGCACAATAGTATTCCATCACCAGCATATACCACAATTTGTTCAGCCATTCCCCAATTGAAGGGCATACCCTCATTTTCCAGTTTTTTGCCACCACAAAAAGCATGGCTATAAATATTTTCGTACAAGTCTGTTTATCTATGATCTCTTTGGGGTACAAACCCAACAATGGTATGGCTGGATCAAAGGGAAGGCATTCTTTTATAGCCCTTTGAGCATAGTTCCAAATTGCCATCCAGTCATTCTGGATTTCTTGATGCAATGTAGATTCTTCAGGCATCTTTCTGCAAATAGTTTACTCTCTGGAGTAAGGAGTTAGCAAGCTTCTTCCCCTGTAAATTTTTTCTTAAAAAAATAATTTAATTCTTGGATTTTATAAAAATACAATCCCCCCTGAAGAGGGTATTTAAAAAAGAAACACCCAGATTAGCTCAGGATACATGACTGAGTTATGGGGGTGTAATCCATTCCAAATGAGTTCTCTCACTCAACCAGATATAGTTGACAAAGCTGCATCTGTACCACTATGATCATTGTCTTTCACTGTCTCTCTGGTAGGACTTAAGTACGAACTTTCACTAGGGAAATATGTCAGGGGTACTAAGGAGAACCACATATCTCCTCTCTCTTTTCTTCCCAGGAATCTCTTCTCTCTCTCTCCCTCCCTTCTCCCCCCACCCTCTCTCTCTCTCTCTCTCTCTCTCTCTCTCTCTCTCTCTCTCTCTCTCTCTCTCTCACACACACACACACACACACACACACAAACAAACAAACACACATCAAAACAGCTTTCAGAATCTTTACACAAAATATCTTGTGCTATGCCTCCTGGGATTGCTGAGTCATAATGCAATAATATATTAATTTTGCTTTGCTTTTAGAAACTAGGATTCTGATTTTTATTCACTACTAGTGTAATGCTGCTATTTTGGCATTTATCTTTGATTAAATTTTTTCATTTCCATTTTAAGACACATTACATGGAAAGTGACAAAGAAGAACTCCCTTGACTTCCCAAAAGGAGGTCATTGTATAATAAGAACATCAAATAAACATGTCTGCTATAACAAGCAGTCTTTGGCTCACTCTTTCTCTGTTATTCAAATAGAAACCTGTTTAATTATTACAAAGAAAATATTTGCCAAAGCAAAAAGTTACCTGCCAGAGAGCTGATGCCTCTTACATTTTTCTCTCTTTGGATGGATTGAAAATTTTCATCACTGAAACATTTGAAATTACCCAGAAAAAAATAAGACAAATCTCAGTTGGGAAGTTCTATTTCTGGGAGAGTAGTCTGAGGATACCTATAAATGTAGGTGCAAATGAAACACAAATGGAATTACCAACAGGGTTATTTTGGGCATGTATAATTGTCATTAAAAAATCATGTAGCGGTTCCGGGTTAAGATGGCGGCAGAGTAAGAAGCAGCTCTTAACCTCTCCTGACCGAAACATACAAAACTCCTCAAGGGGACATAAAAACAAGTCCAGACGAACGGAGGAACCCCACAACAGGGCACAGCGTGGAAGGTACGTGGAATCGAGACATTTCCAGGCTATAAAGGGCTCTCACTCAATCGCGGGCTGAGCAACCGCCCCATCCCCACCCCCTCCACACTCATCTATAGCTCCGAACCCAGCTAAAAAGAAATAGGGCAAGTTTGGGGCACCCATCGAGTCATCAGCAGCTCCGGGACCTGTTCCTGAGAGCAGCTAGACTTAGGACCCCATTAAGTCAAAAAAAGCACGCGAAATCTGAGCGCGCGGGAGCAGGACGCTGGGCGCAGAGTGCCGGCTGAGCAGAGGCGTGGGCGGAGGCAGACACAGCCAGGAACTAAAGCCTAAGTGGGGAACCAGTGCAGATGGGTATACGACTGTGGAAGCAGTGCCCTGAGACTTGTAAAGAAACCTCCAGCAGAGGATCAAGCAAGAGGGCCCACCAGGGGGCTTGACCTTGGAAAAAACCAGAACTCAGACCTCAGGAGCCAATAGATCGCGAACAGAAACTGAGCGCGAGGATAAAGCTGAGAAGCTGCTGGGCTAATGATGGCTACTCAGCATCAGGAAGTTCAGAAGAGAAAGAATAATAACAAAAAGAAGAAGTGTTTAACACTCGACAGCTTTTACACAGAGAAAATCCAGACAACTGAGCAAACAGAGGAGGAGAACAAACAAGCATCCGGACCCTCCTCAAATAAGGAAAACTCCTCAAAAGCTATGGAAGAGTTCAAAACTGAGATTCTGAGGAAAATGGAAGAGATCTGGCAAGAAAATAACAGTTTAAAAGGTAGAATCTTGCAATTGGAAAGTGAGGCTCAGAAATCAAATGAACTGATAAGCAAATTGAACACCAGAAATGACAAGATTGAAAAGGAATACCAAAAGATTATAGCCGATAACCAGTCCCTAAAGGCTAGAATCGAGCAATTAGAAGCTAATGATCTCTCAAGACAACAAGAACAAATAAAACAAAGTCAAAAGACTGAAAAAATAGAAGGAAATATGAAATATCTCAATGAGAGAGTGACAGACCAAGAAAACCAGGCTAGAAGAGACAATTTGAGAATAATTGGTCTTCCAGAAAAACCAGAAATTAATAGAAACCTGGACTCCATACTAAAAGAAATTATTCAGCAAAATTGCCCTGAAGTCCTACAACAAGAGGGCAATATAGACATCGAAAGGATTCATAGAACACCCACTACATTC
>NC_058130.1:288531465-288571447 GCF_016433145.1 Gracilinanus agilis | reverse complement strand
GTCTTGATCAAGGACACATGACAAAACTAGTGGAAATGCGCATGGGTAGGGGGGCGCGGGGGGGGGGGTTGAAGGGGAAAGGAGGAGCATGAATCATGTAACCATGTTAAAAATGAATATTAATAAATGTAAAAAAAAATAAATTAAATTAAATTAAAAAAAAAAAAACATCATGTACCCAGACCAAGGTTGTCACATTTCCTTAGCTGGCTATATACACTGGAAGCTTAAAAGCAGAGCATATATAGTGAGACAGAAAACATATTCCCAACACCCTTCCTTCAATCAAGAGAGCATTTCTGGTTTCCATTCAAGACACTGCCAGTAGATAGTATTTTTTCTCTATTCCAGAGCAGGTAATCTCAAGAAGAGTAAGTCAGCCCTAGATGAACTAATTATAGAATGTCAATACTGAAATTAGTTATCAAGAACATCTATTTCCTAGACAAGAAAAATGAGGTCCAGAAAAGTGCCTTGCTCAAGATCAGCAATGAGACAATTTATGATATTTTAGTTCCAAAGAATCTTAGAATTAAGTTCTTAGAGCACTGGCTTGGAGAAGTAAAGCCTAATTAGTTTCTGTGCACTTAGATGTGATATTTTGGGTCTCTACTGGGCAAGTTTTCATGTTGTATTTTTCTTTTTGGAAGGTAAGTTCCTTGTGGGTCATCTAATGAGAGCACAACTTGGTTACTCAAAGATCAGGTCACATTACTTTTTTGTTTCTAGAAGATATGCCTATATAATGCAGGTCAGGATTACATTAACTCTGGGGACTGCCACATCAAACTACTAACACTTTTAATTTGTAGTATACAGAAATGTCTGGTTACAAGTTACACTGTTAAGTGTAATGTTAATTTACATTTTTATTAAATTTGTTTTTGAATTTTTTATTTGCTGTCTTTTCATTTACTTTGTTATAGTCATAGTGTACATTGTTTTCTTGGCTCTACTTCATTCTGCATTGGTTCATTTCATAATTCAATGTTCTCTAGGGCGTGTAGTTGGGAGATGTCTGGGGCAAGTCCAACCTCAAACAAAACTTACTATCTGTGTGACTCTGAGCAAGTCATTGAACCTCTCTTTGTCTGTTTCCTCATGCATAGAAGGGTTGTGAACACCAAATGAGAATAATTTTAAAGCTCTTCCATAGTACCTGGTACAGAGTAAGTGTTATATAAATGTTAATTATTATTATCATCATTATCATTAATTATTCAATCATACACATTTCTCATAGCATGAAAATACAACATAATAATAATTCATTGGCTTCACTTTGTTTTTAATTCTTAGTTATCACCATATTTTGGAATATGTGGAAACTTTCTTCTTATCGATATCTTCCTTGGGATGTAAACCCAATGGATTCTGGTTCAAAGAGTATGGACATTTTAGTCACTTTAGTTACTTTTTAAATTTACATAATTCCAAACTGATTTCCAAAATGTTAATAGCATTTCATAGCTCTACCAGCAATATATCAGCCATTTTTTTGTCATTTTTGCCAATTTGCAGAGTGTGAGGTAAAACTTCAGAGTCTGCTTTGTATTTGTCTTATTAAGAATGATTTGAAGCATTTATTCATGTGTTTGTGTTTGCTTTGCAATTCTTTTAAGAACTGTCTGTTCATCTCTTTTTACTATTTATCTCTTCAAGAATGTCTATTACAGTAGTTAATATTGTTTTTGTTTATATATTTTGATTACCAAACTTTTTTCAAAGAAATTTCAAATAATGGATTTTTCCCACTCAACCTCTTCCTTTCTTATCCTAGATGGCATAATGTCTGTGGAAACTTCAATTTCAAATAATCAAAATATCTATTGTATTTTTTGTCATTACCTTTATCTCTTCTTTAAAAATACATCTCCTTTATATAACTGTGAGACTTATATGATCTGTTTCTCTTCTTCTTTTTATATAGTATAATCTTGTGGAATATGGTATAGGTCTAAGCCTAATGTCTTTCAGACTGTTTTTTAGTTTTCCCAATAATTTTAATCAAATTGAGAGTTTTTCCCCTACGTAATTTATGTTTTCCACTTTATCAAACACTGAATTATTGTTATCTTGTTTCTGAATCTCCTTTGTCTAATGTGTTTCATTGATCTTTTTCTTCTTTAACCAATACTAAATGGTTTTGATTACTACTGCTTTTCAATATAGCATGAGATCTGGGAGTGCTTGCTATTCCCCCTTCATCTCTACTTATTTTTAGAATTTCTCTTTCTCTTTTTATTTTTCCAAATGAATTTTGTCATTATTTTATAAAGTTCTGTGAAATATTATCTTGGTAATTTGATTGCTAAAACATTAAAAGTATAAATTAATGTTGGTCATATTGTTATTTTTATTGAATTGGCATAACCTTGCCATTAACTATTTCAAATATTCTCTATTTCTTTAAGTAACACTTCTGAATACATACAAATCTTTTGTGTGCCTCTGTTTGGTTCCCAGATATCATATGCATTTTGGTATTTATTTAGAAAAGAAATTCTATTATAGTGGCATATTTTGTTATCCTTTTACAAAAATGTCAATTTTTGAGGATCTTTTTTGTTTTCTCTACTCTTTTGAAACTATTGTCTTAATTCATATCTTTGCTGATTTCCTAGGATCTTTCAAGTAAACTATTACATCATTAGCAAACAAGAATAGTTTTGTTTACTCTTTACCTATCTTTATTCCTTTAGTTTCTTCCTCTTGTCTTATTGCTATTGCTAGCATTTCCAAAATTATGTCAAATAATAATGGGAAGTGAGAATCTAGGCTTTACTCCTGTATTTATTGGATTCTAAAATACCCCTATTACATATGATGTTCAATTTTGCTTTAAGATCAATATCTTTTATGATATTAAGGGAAAATCCCTCTATCCCTCTATTCTTATACTTTTTAGGACTTTTAGTATGAGTCTTTTACTTTGGAAAATACTCTTTCTTCATCTGTTGAGATGATCTTTTGGTTTTGTCTTTGGCTATTAAATTTATTCACTTCTCCTGAATTTCTATTGTTTGGGGTATTTAAGAGGTCTATAATTATTTGGTTTTCATTTTCTTTCTTAAAATGTTTTAAACTCTTTATTTTTCAATATCCATCTTTTTTCATGTAAGACTAAGCTCAGATTTGCAAAGTAATGCACTCCAGTTGCATCTTGAACTCCATTTCTTTTCACAATACATTATTTCATTCCTTCCTATGTTTCCTACTGGGTGCAGAATAGTCTTGCATTATTTTAGTGCATTTTCCTTTATTTCTGAAGGTTCTTCTTTGATTGCAAAACTTGTTGTTTCTGAATTGAATTGTTTTATACTATATGGCTTGGAGTTTATGGTCATGTTTCTTGGTTTTTGTCTTTTATTTTCTTTTTCTGAGCTCCATCTGTGAATTGCTTCCTTTGGAAATTCATTTTCTATATTCAGAAATTCTGAACAATTTTTCTTTTGTGCTAGTTTCCCAAATATGGCTGCCATGTTCTTAATGAACCTTACTAAATCTAATAATAAAACAAAGAGTTGACTTTACGAAGGTGAGACAATCTCTAGCTTCAGGTCCAAATCCAGCTTCTCCTGAAAGGCTCTTCACAAATTCCTAAGAAGCAATGGAAAAATTTTAGTTAACCCCCATGTTTGTGAAGAGATATAGTAGCAGAAGTCATTTGAGTGATACAAGATAAGGAGAAGGGCAACAGAGGGAATTCTCAATGAATAGTTTCAATTTCTTCAGTGAAATGTGAGGCAAGGTTTTTAGCTGATAGAGGAGTAGGGGGCAAATAAATAATGGGACAGAATAAAGAGGTTTGGGAAAAACTACTGTGGGGAATGGGACAGTGAGAAAAGAGTAAAAGCAGTAGGAATTACTCAAGGTTCAAGGCTGGCAGGGCAAGATCTTCTATCCTGTGCAGATAGTATAGGATTTAAATGATGTACTATGGGCTTAAGGTAGATGAAAGGAAAATACAGGAGTTGATAGCCTAGAAAAAACTGAGGAATTAGAGAACATGGTGAAGAAGAAGAATAGAATTTGAGGAAACAAGGCAAAGGGAAGAAAGAAATGAAAAAATGATCAGATAGACTGATAGAGGAATTTCAAAGTTCACAAAAGTGGAAGTGGAACCTTTGTGAGAGAGGGAAATACTGAGGATATGAATAGTTCTTTGTATAGCTGAAACAGGGTGAGGAAGTATTAGAAAGAATATAGAATTAGATCCTAGAGGCTAGGCAGGTCTTTTTTTTAAATTAAATGTAATAATTTATTTTTTAAAACCCTTACCTTCCATCTGTAGAATCAATACTGTGTATTGGTGCTAAGGCAATAGAATGGTAAGAGCTAAGTAATGGGGGTTAAGTCCAGGGTCACACAGGCCAAATTTGAACCTAGGACCTCCCATCTCTAGGCCTGGCTCTCAATCTACTCAGCCACCCAGCTGCCCCCTTAAACTTATTTATTTTTAAGTATTTTCCGAAGATTCATGTTCTCTCCCTCCACTCTTCCTTCCCCACTCCTGGAGATGACAAGCAATATACATGTATTATCACTCAATGCCTATTTCCATATTATTCATTTTTGTAATAGAGTAATCTTTTAAAACCAAAATCCCAAATCCTATAGCCATATAAACAAATGATAAATCATATGTTTTTCTTCTACATTTCTACTCCCACAGTTATTTCTCTTGAAGTAAATAACAGTCTTTTTCATAAGTCCCTCAGGATCATCCTGGATCAATGCGTTGCTAATAGTAGCAAATTATATTACATTTGATCATCTCATAATGTTTCAATTACTGTGTACAATGTTCTCCTGGTTCTGCTAATGTTACTCTGCATCAAACAGTTCATCATTCCTTACGACACAACAGTATTCCATCACCATCATATACCACAATTTGTTCAGCCATTCCCCAATTAAAGGACACCCCCTCATTTTCTAATTTTTTGCCATCATAAAGAGTGCAACTATAAATATTTTTTCAAGCTTTTTTTAAATCTCTTTGGGATACAAACTAGACAGGTCTTGATTCTACCTTAGTACCTGTATCAACTTAAGCAAGTGTTTACATTTTCTGATCATCATTTTCCTTACCTATAAAGAAAAGAAGTTGAACTAGATAGTTTTTTTAAGTCCCCTTCCACCTATAAATCTAACTCTATGAACATCTGGTACCTCACACTAAATTTAGTATTTATTTAAATGAATTGGGCATTAGTCTGTAATAAATAGCTTCTAAAATCATAGATTTTAAAATGATATGAGAATAAGATATTACTGACCACCTTCTGTGTCCCTTTTGTCCTGTTTAACAAGTTTGTCTCAAAATTTGAAAATTTTGGAAATTTCTTGACATTTTAATGATAACTTAAAATAGTATTATTTTACTGGATTTAATAAATATGCAGAGAATAGAGCTCACTACTTGGAGTCAGGAAGAACTAAGTTCAAATCCAGCCTCAGACACTTATTAATTATATGACTCTGGGAAGATCTCTTAAGCAGGTACATATACTCTCAAGGCTTCTTATAAGTATTTCAGGACTGGCGTAGACTTTGAGTAACTTAATTATCTTTAAAACAGTAAAAGAGAAAAAAATTAAGGCAGAAAGTGCTCATTATAACAGAGCTGGCACGTCACACTTGATATGAAAATGCAATTTGCCTAAAAACATCATAATAATGACATAATTAAGATGTTTTAAAAGTAAATAAATGGTGGTCATACTAGGTACTTGAAGAGAACAAAAATGGCATTATTATATCAGGATTGATGTACAATGTGGCTGATCAGACTAACACAGAAGTTTGTACCACAAATTGGGCACAAATACCCACATGAACATTTAGGAGGGTGATATCTAAATTTGTGCATCTCGCATTTCTTTTCAGCTACTTCAATTCTTCTTTACCCAAAGAGCACCTTCTAAGATATGGGTATGCCATGCAGGATGGTCCTGTACCAGTGTCTCCCATATCTCATAATCAATACTGAAGTACTTTTTTTGAGAAAGTTTTTATTTTGAATATTTTCCCATAGTTACATATTTCATGCTCTTCCCTCTCCCCTAACCCCCCCTAAACCCCCCTTATCTGACATGCAATTCCACTGGGTTTTACATGTATCATTGATCAAGACCTAATTCCATATTATTGATAGTTGGACTAGAGTTATCAGTTAGTGTCTACATCCCCAATAATATCCCCATCAGCCCATGTGTTCAAGCAGTTAATACTGAAGTTCTTAAAAGAGAGACTTACGGTGTCCTTTTATCACTTCCTCTGATCTCTGTGAGGATTTGCCTTGTGCGAGTTCCCTAGGCAAACATATGTTGGGCATTTGAACAATGTGGCCAAATCCTTTGAAGTTGTATTCTCTGAGTACAACTGGAATGCTTGGCAGTTCAGCTTAAGAAAGTTAAGAAAGGACCTCAGTGTCAGGTACCTTCTCTTGCCAGGTGATCTTCAGAGTTTTTGTAAGATAATTCAGATGAAAACAATTCAGTTTCTTGGCATGGCACTAGCATACTGTCCAGATTTCATAGGCATATAATACTGAGGTCAGCACAATGGCTCTGTAGACCTTTAGTTTGGTAGGTAGCCCAATACCTCTTCTCCCCCATACCTTCCTTCAGAGCCTCCCAGACAATAAGCTAGTCTTCTCCCCCACCACAGTTCAAAAGTCTGTACTACAATACCCAGCTTCCCTTATATTCCAACTCTCCAAGCTCTACATTACTACTGGGAAAAATCAAGCAAGGTTATGTCTCTGCTTTTTAGTATGCTTTGCAGATTTGCCACGGCTTTCCTTCCAAGAAGTATCTTCTTTATATTTGACATGTCTTTTATTCTGATATTCCTCAGGAAAAATTTGTATATTAAATAGAATTTGTCCCCAACTATTTCAGGGGCTTTCCCCCCACCACCACCCCATGTATGTATATATAGATTGCATCTTTCCTGTTTCTATTTTTCAATTCATCCTCTGGAGGTGGACATTCACAAGTTATTCTTCAAATATTAATTCTATTGCTATGTACACTGTTCTCTTTGTTCTACTCGTTTCTTCATTACTTCCTGTAGCTTGGTCCAAGTTTTTTAAAAAAATTAACCTGCTCATTGTTTGTTACAGCACACTTAAATTGCATCACAATCACAAACCACAATTTGTTGAGTCATTCCCCAATTGATGGACATCCCCCAATTTCCAGTTCTTTGCCACCACAAAGAGAGCTGCTCTAAATATCTTGGAACAAATAGGTTCTTTTCCTTTTTACTTGATCTCTTGTGGAAGCCTCAATTTTATATCTGGGCATAATTCCAAATTGCTCTCCAAAAAGGATCCAATGGTATATTAGTTTTCAATACAATTCCAACAAGTGTGTTACTGCCCTCATTTTTTCATACCCTCTCCAATATTTATTATTTTGCCCTTTTATCATTGTAGCCCATCTGACATCTCTAATCGGTAGTGATTTAGAGCACTTTTTCATATACCTATATATGACTTTGATTTCTTAATCTAAAAACAGTCTGTTCATATCTTTTGCCCATTTAACAATGGGACAATGGTTCTTATTCTTGTAAATTTGACAAAGTTCTCTATTTATTTTAGATATGAGACCTCTATCTGAGAAAACATCTATAAAAATTATTTTCCCAACTTTCTGCTTTCCTTTCTAAACTTGGCTACATTTGTTTTGTTTGTACAGGAACTTTTTAATTTAATGTAATAAAAGTTATCCATTTAACATCTCACAATACTCTCCATCTCTTGTTTACTCATAAATTCTTCTCTTATCCATAAATATGATAGATAATATGTTCTGTGTTCTAATTTTCTTATATCTCTTTTAATGTCTAGGTCATGTATCTATTTTGATCTTATCTTAGTGAATGGTGTAAGGCAGTCATTCCCAAAGTGGGTGCCACAGCAATCCAGGGGGAGCGGTGATGGCCACAGGTGCATTTATCTTTCCTATTAATTGCTATTAAAATTTAAAAAAAATAATTTCCAGGGGCTAAGTAATATTTTTTCTAGAAAGGGGGCAGTAGGCCAAAAAAGTTTGGGAACCACTGGTGTAAGGTACTGGTCAATACCTACTTTCTGCAAAACTACCTTCTAATTGGTCTCAGAAATTTTTAACAAACAGTGATTTTTATCCCCAAAACTTGGACCTCTACTTTTGTCAGACAAAAGGTTACTATAATCTTTGATTATAGCTTGCTATATTTTTGTTCTATTCCACTAATCTATCTTTCAATTTCTTTGCCTGTATGAGATAGTTTTGATAATTACTGCTTAATATATAGTTTAAAATTTAATATTACTAAGCCTCCTTCCTTTTTTTCACTAATCCATTTGAAATTCTTAATCTTTTGTTTTTCCAAATTTATTTTTTCTAACTCAACAAGTAATTTTTTGGTAATTAATAAGTAGATTAGTTTCAGTAGGATTGTTATTTTAATTATAACGGCTCTTGCTACTCATGAACAATTAGTATTTCTCCAATTATTTAAATCTGACTTTATTTCTGTAAAAAGTATTTTATAATTATGTTCATTTAGTTCTTGGGTTTGTTTTGGTAGGTATATTCCCAGGTATTTTATTCTGTCTGTAGTTGTTTTAAATGGAGTATCCCTTTCTATCTCTTCTTGCATGACTTTGTTAGTAATATATAAAAATACTGATTATTTTAAAAATATTGGTGATTTAAGTGGGTTTATTTTATAACCTTCTACTTTGCTAAGATTATTGAAATTTTCAACTAACTTGTAAGTATAATTTCTAGGATTTTCCACATATCATCTACAAAAAGAGATGTTTTACTACCTCTTTGTCCATTTTGATCCCTTCAATTTCTTTTTCTTTTCCTATTGTTCCTATTAAATTTGTGACATGTAATTGAGCAAAATAACTGCTAATAATTGTTTTAATTTTATCTTCATTAGTGATATAGCCACCATTTTCATCTTTAATATTAGTGATGTGGCTCTCTTTTCTCTTCTAAAAAATCATATTCACCCATGGCTTATCTATTTTGTTGATTTTTTGTAAAACAAATGCCTAGTTTTATTTAAGAATTCAAAGGTTTTATTATTTTCAATTTTATTGATCTTACTTTTGTTTTTTAGGATCTCCAATTTAGTGTTTAGTAGGGGATTTTAAATTTGTACTTTTTTTGTTTTGTTTTAGTTGTATTCCTTCTGTTTTGTTTATATAAGAATTTAGACATATCAATTTTCCTCTTTTTTTCTTTTGCTGTATCCCATAGGTTTTGGTATGTTATCTCATTATTATCATTTCCTTTAATGAAATTATTGTTTCTATGACCTGTTCTTTAGCCTATTCATTCTGTAGAATTATGTTATTTATTCTCCAATTGGTTTTTACTTTGTGTTTACATAGTCTTTTATTTTATCCAATGTTTATTGCATTATGATCTGAAAATGATGCATTCAATATTTTTGCATTTCTCCATTTAGCTATCTTTTATAGTCTTATATGTGGTCAATTTTTATGAAGATATCAAGTGTTGCTGAGCATATTTCTTTCTATTCCAATTCAATTTTTCTTTCTGTTTAGCTATCATATTTAACTTGTCTAAAATTCTGTTTATCTCTTTGACTTCTTTCTTCTTTCTTTCTTTTTTCTTTCTTATTTATTTTTTGGTTATATTTGTCTAGTTCTGAAAGAAGAAAATTGAAGTCCCTCATGATCATTGTTTTTATTATCTATTTCCATCTGTAACTTATTTAGCTTTTCCTTTAAACAATTGGATGCATATAACATTTAGTACATATAGGTTTTATATTGAAAATGCTTCATTATTTATGTTCCCCTTTAATATTATATAATTTCCCTGTTTATCTCTTTTGATTATATCTATTTTGGCTTTAACTTTGTCAGAGATCATGATTGCTACCCCTGCTTTGTTTGTTAGTATCAACTGAGACATCATATATTCTACTCTGGTTCTTTATTTTTACTCTATGTGTATTTCTCATTTGAAGTGTGTCTCTTGTAAATAATATACTGTTGGGTTTTGGGTTTTGATACATTCTGCTACCTGTTTCTAGTTTATGTTTTACATTCACAGTTAATTACTAGTTGTGTCTTTCCCTCCATTCCATTTTTTCCTCACTGTCCTCTACTTCTATTTTAGCCCTATCCCTCCATAGACATCCAACTTCTTCTGACTACAACCTCTCCAATTCACATCCCTTCTAAGAATACTTCTCTTTTCCTCTCTCCTTGCCCTCCTAGTTTTTATCCTATCTACCCTTCCAAAAGTCAGTCCCTTATCCCCTTACTCTGCCCTTCTATTTCTTGATTTGAACTCCCTTCTTGTCCCTCCCTTATTTTATCCTAAGAGTTCCTCCCTTTACCTCTCTGGCCTTCCTTTTTCTTGAAATGTATTCCCTTCTAAGAATCCCTTCCTTATCTTATTCCCTGCCCTCTTTTCTCTTAATGGGCAATACCTTCTTTTAGTCTTTTAAGGGGACTCTTAGTCATCTCTTATCCTATCCCCTCACTCTCCTGTTTGTCTGTAAGTTAAGTTGACCCTTCTTTTCTCTTTAACCCAGATCTGATCAGAATAGGGTTCTAATACTACCAACCCTCTACTGCTTTTCCACTTCCCTGTGACAGTTCTTCCATTCATGTTTGTTTTGTATGAGGTAATTGTTCCATTTTTTCTTCTTCCTAGCCAATTTTGTTATTTTTTAACTCACTCTATTATACTACACTTGACCTCAACTCTTTACCTATATATGCTCTGTCAAGCTTCCCAAGTAGTGATGTCATTCTTAGATAACATTTTCCAAAATATAATTTGATATATTATATATAGTTTTGTATATATAATATATTTATAATAATTCCAATAAATAATTTGACTTTAATGAATCCCTTATAATTAGTCTTTCATGTTTACCTTCTTATGGTTTTTTTAAATTAAATGTTCTATTCATTTCTGGTCTTTTCCCCAAGAATTGTTGAAATTCCTTTAATTTGTTAAGTGTCTATTTTTTCCCTTGTGTATTTATGTTCAACTTTCCTAGATATGTTATTCTTGAGGAAACATCTTTTAATTTCATGACTGTAGTCACCATTTGTGGTGAGCCCAAGAATATTAAATCTGACACTCCCATTTATTTTCCTTCTTTTTGCCAGGAAATAATAGAACAAGACAGATACTATTACCCTCAAGATTTTTTACTCTTACCTTATGTCTTAAAAATCAATACTATGGAGGTTCCAGGTTAAGATGGCGGCAGAGTAAGAAGCAGCTCTTAACCTCTCCTGACCGAAACACACAAAACTCCTCAAGGGGACATAAAAACAAGTCCAGACGAACGGAGGAACCCCACAACAGGGCACAGTGTGGAAGGTACGTGGAATAGGGACATTTCCATGCTATAAAGGGGTGAAACAGCTCTCACTAAATCGCGAGCTGAGCAACCACCCCACCCCAACCCCCTCCACACACAACATCTATAGCGCCGAAGCCAGCTAAAAAGAAATAGAGCAAGTTTGGGGCACCCATCGAGTCATTGGCAGCTCTGGGGCCTGTTTCTGAGAGCAGCAAGATTTAGGACCCCAATAAGCCAAAAAACGCACGCGAAATCTGAGCACGGGAGCAGAGAGTGGACGCAGGGCGCAGAGCACGGGACCTCAAAAAGGACTTCAAAAATCAATTAAGTCCGGGTTAAGATGGCGGCAGAGTAAGAAGCAGCTCTTAACCTCTCCTGACCAAAACACACAAAACTCCTCAAGGGGACATAAAAACAAGTCCAGACGAACGGAGGAACCCCACAACAGGGCACAGCGTGGAAG
Source organism: Gracilinanus agilis (assembly GCF_016433145.1). Lineage (NCBI taxonomy): Eukaryota > Metazoa > Chordata > Mammalia > Didelphimorphia > Didelphidae > Gracilinanus > Gracilinanus agilis. Next base: position 288,559,608 of record NC_058130.1, on the reverse strand, counting down.
GTACGTGGAATCGAGGCATTTCCAGGCTATAAAGGGCTCTCACTAAATCGCGGGCTGAGCAACCGCCCCACCCCAACCCCCTCCACACACAAGATCTAGAGCTCTGAAGCCAGCTAAAAGGAAATAGAGCAAGTTTGGGGCACCCATCGAGTCATTGGCAGCTCCGGGGCCTGTTCCTGAGAGCAGCAAGACTTAGGACCCCATTAAGCCAAAGAAAGCAGGCGAAATCTGAGCGCGGGAGCAGGACGCAGGGCGCACAGTGCAGGCTGAGCAGAACGCAGGCACTGCGGAGGCGTGGGTGGAGGTAGACACAGCCAGGAACTAAAGCCTAAGTGGGGAACCAGTGTGGACAGGTATACGACTGCGGAAACAGCGCCCTGAGACTTGTAAAGAAACCTCCAGCAGAGGACAGACACTGAGCGCGAGGATAAATCTGAGAAGCTGCTGGGGTAATGATGGCTACTCAGCCTCAGGAAGTTCAGAAGAGAAAGAATAACAACAAGAAATTACCAAAGCAGATAGCAATATATCCCATGTTTCTCCACAGATTCCATAGTAAGCAATAACCATAATAACCAATACTCAGACAGTTCACCATTTAAATAAACTATTTGCTACATAAACAGACTTTTATACATTCTGGTTGTTTAAACCACTTCTGAACTTTATTTCTTTGGAGTAATTCTCTTTATAAATTTAATCTGTAAATTACCATCTTTTTTATCATAGATATAATTCTACGGACTCATAGTTTTCCCATTTTGACAAAGAGGAGGTGTTGAGTGTGTGTGTATTGTGAGAGAGAAAGACAGACAGGGACAGAGGAATAGAGATAGACACTTAAGGGAAATTTTTTAGATCTCCATCTAAATTTTATACAATTCATGTTGACTTCATATTTAAACTAAAAAAAAAAAACACATGAAATCCAAATCCAAAATCCAAATTTACTATAGTATACTTTTTACAGATTGAGGATTTAAAACTTAGATTGGGAAAAAAATAAAATATTATTTAAAAGAATATAGATGAGAGTGCTAAAGATGTGAAATGTTAATGTACTTTCAGATGATGGCAAAACATCATTAATTTTACTTACTTAACTTTGTTACAAGAGCCCTAACAAAAGTGAGAGTAATCTTGTAGTTATCATTACAACCATTTCCCATGATTGTAATATATATATATATATATAAACTTTTTTAAAGCCTCAAAGGAAAATGTGAGTTGATCTCAAGCCCAAAAAGAACTCCTGGAAGATCTCAAAAAGGATTTAAAAAATCAAATAAAAGAGATAGAAAAAAACTTAAAAAAGAAATTAGAGTAATTAAAAAAATCATTAAAAAGTTGACAGCTTGTTAAAAGAGGCACAGAAATTGAAGAAAATAACATATTAAGAAATAGAATTTGCTAAATGGTAAAAGAAGCACAAAAATAAAAAGAATTGGACAAATGGAAAATTTCACTGAAAATTTTCACCAAAGAAATCCTTAAAAAGCAGAATTGAAGGGGGCAGCTGGGTAGCTCAGTGTATTGAGAGCCAGACCTAGAGACAGGAGGTCCTAGGTTCAAATCCGGCCTCAGACACTTCCCAGCTGTGTGACCCTGGGCAAGTCACTTGACCCCCATTGTCTACCCTTACCACTCTTCCACCTATAAGTCAATACACAGAAGTGAAGTGTTTAAAATAAAAAAAAAATTTTTTAATTTTTAAAAAAAAAGCAGAATTGAAAACACTTTCCACACAATTAAAACTAGATCTAAACAATTGGAAAAACATTAATTACTCATGGGTAGGATGAGCTAACATAATAAAAATGATCATCCAGCCCAAATTAATCTATTTATTTAGTGCCATACCTATCAAACTACCAAAAAAAAACTTTTTTACTGAATTAGAAAAAACTATAACAAAGTTCATTGGAAGAACAAAAGATCAAGAATATCAAGGGAAATAATGAAAAAAATGTGAATGAAGGTGGCTTAGCAGTATGAGATCTTAAACTGTACTATAATGGAGTGCTCATCAAAACTATATGGTACTGGGGGCAGCTGGGTAGCTCAGTGGATTGAGAGCCAGGCCTAGAGACGGGAGATCCTAGGTTCAAATCCGGCCTCAGACACTTCCCAGCTTTGTGACCCTGGGCAAGTCACTTGACCCCCATTGCCCACCCTTACCACTCTTCCACCTAGGAGCCAATACACAGAAGTTAAGGGTTTAAAAATTTAAAAATAAAAATATATATAAAAAACTATATGGTACTGGCTAAGAAACAGAAGGGAGGATTAGTGGAATAGACTTGGGGTAAATTACCTCAGCAAAACAGCATATGATAAACCCAAAGAGCCTAGCTTTTGGGACAAAAATCCACTATTTGACAAAAACTGCTGGGAAAATTAGAAAACAATGTGGGAGAGATTAGGTTTAGATCAACATCTCACACCCTACACCAAGATAAACTCAGAATGGGTGAATGTCCTGAATATAAAGAAGGAATCTATAAGCAAATTAGGCAAACACAGAATAGTATATTTGTCAGATTTGGGGGAAAGGAAAAATTTTAAGACCAAACAAGAGTTAGGGAAAATTACAAAATGTACAATAAATAATTTTGATTACATTAAATTAAAAGTGTTTGTACAAACAAAACCAATGCAACCAAAATTAGAAGGGAAGCAACAAATTGGGAAAAAATCTTTATAACAAAAAATTCTGAATAAGGTCTAATTACTCAAATATATAAGGAGCTAAATCAATTGTACAAAAAATCAAGTCATTCCCCAATTGATAAATGGGCAAGGGACATAAATAGGCAATTTTCAGATAAAGAAATCAAAACTATCAACAAACAAATGAAAAAGTATTCTAAATCTCTTATAATTAGAGAAATGTAAATCAAAACAACTCTGAGGTACTACCTCACACCTTGCAGATTGGCTAAAATGACAGCAAAGGAAATTAATAAATGTTGGAGGGGATGTGGCAAAATTGGGACATTAATGCATTTCTGGTAGAGTTGTGAATTGATCCAACCATTCTGGATGGCAATTTGGAACTATGCCCAAAGGGCACTAAAATACTGCCTGCTCTTTGATCCATCCAGACCACTTCTGGGTTTATACCCCAAAGAGATCATAAGGAAAAAGACATGCACAAAAATATTTATAGTCACACTTTTTGTGGTGGCAAAAAACTGGAAAATGAAGGAATGCCCTTCAATTGGGGCATGGCTGAACAAACTGTGTTATCTGTTGGTTATGGAATACTATTGTGCTCAAAGGAATATGAACTGGAATGACCTCCAGGAATTGATGCAGAGTGAAAGGAGCAGAACCAGGAGAACATTATACACAGAGAAGGATACACTGTGGTAAAATTGAATGTAATGGACTTCTCTATTAGCAGCAATGCAATGATCCAGGACAACTTTGAAGGACTTATGAGAAAGAATGCCATTCACATTCAGAGGAAGAACTATGGGAGTAGAAACACAGAAGAAAAACAATGGCCTAATCACATGGGTTGATGGGGATATGATTGAGGATATTGTCTCTAAATGAGCACCCTAGTGCAAATATCAATAATATGGAAATAGGTCTTGATCAATGACACATGTAAAACCCAGTGGAATTGTTTGTTGGCTATGGAAGGGGGTGGGAGGAGGAGAGGGATAGAACATGAATCCTATATCCATGGGAAAATGTTCCAAATTAATTAATAAAATAAAGCTCTAAAAAAATGAGCTTGAGAAGAAAATGGCAAAAAAAAAAAAAAACCAGAATTGACCACATAGAAAAAGATGTATAAAAATTCACTGAAGAAAGAAGTTTTAAAAAGTAGAATTGGTCAAATGAGGTACAAAAGTTTAATGTAAAAATCATTACTTAATAATTAGTTTTCAGCAAGTATAACCTAATGACTCAATGAGACATTAGGAAATAACAAAATCAAAAAAATGAAAAAATAGAAGAATATATGAAAAATCTCATTGAAAAAATAACTGTCCTGGAAAAGAAATTCAGAAGAGATAATTTAAGAACTACTGAACTACTTCAAAGTTATATTTAAAAGAGGAAATGAGTTTCAATATCTTATTACAAGAAATTAGCATGATATTCTAGAATAAGATAGTAAAATAGAAATTGAAATAATTCTTTGATCATCTCCTAAAAGAGATCCCAAAATGAAACTCCAAGGAATTGTATAGCCAAACTCCAGAGCTCCTAGGTCAAGGATAAAATATTGAAAGCAGTCAAAAACAAGCAATTCAAATATCATGGAGTCATAGACAGGATAACAGAAGATTTATTAACTTCTACATTAAAGGGTCAGAGGATCTGGAATATAATAGTCTGCAGGGTGAAGGAATTAGGATTATAACCAAGAATCTTCTAACCCAGTGATTGGCAAATTGTTCCCCGTGGACTAGATCCGGGCCATAGTTTGCCCATCGCTGCCTTAAGCAATTCCCTAATCACTGCATCTGAATGTGGAGACATAGTGATTAGGGAATTGCTTAAGGCAGTAATGGGCAAACTATGGCCTGGATCTCGCCCACAGGGAATAATTTGCCCATCACTGTTCTAACCAATCAAAACTGAAATTTTTCCTTCAGAGAAAAAAATGGGCATTCAGTGTAATAGAGGATTTTCAAGCATTTCTGATGAAATCAGAACTGAATAGAAAATTTGACTCACATATGTAAGACTCAAGAGAAATAAAAAGATGAAGAGAATTCATATGGGATTCAATAAGGTTAAACTATTTATATTCCTACAAAGCAAGATGATACTTTTAACTCCTAAGAACTTAGGGTAGTTAGAAGGAATATACATAGGCAGAGGGCATGGATGTTCATTGAATATTATGGTATGATAAGTAGAAAATAAAAAATTAAGGGAGGAGAGAAGAATGCACTGAGAGAAGGGGGAAGGGAGTGGTAGAATGGGAATAAATTATCTTACATAAAAGAAGTATGAAAGAATTTTTACAACTGGAGGGCAGTTGGGGAAAGTAGGGAAGGGAACATTAGAACCTTACTCTCATCAAAATTGGCTCATAAAGTGAATAACATACTATAGGGATAATATTCAAGAGGCTGCTCTCTGTTCAGCAGCTGGACAGCACTTCCCTCTGGGGAGAGTCAGAAGGCTGACACTATTAAAATTCCCAACTGAAAACAGGTCTAACCACCTCTTTCTTTGAGGATACATATTGTAATATCTTCTTGATGGTATATTGATTATATTGATCTGACTGTGAATTGAAACAGATGATCTTCAATTGATTAGGAGTTAATACCAGACAAGAGTTGATGATTAGCCTGAGACATCCTCCTCAGCTAGGGAATCAAGCTCAATTGTCAGACTAGACAGTGAGAATTCTTCTTGGAGATGACGGACTAGACTAGAAACCAGATCTTAGCAACAGGTAACTATTTTAATTTAAAGGTAACGGGAATATCTTGAGGGAGTGAGGATCAAGGATTTATGGGTGAGATTAGAGGTTAAAAGGATTAAACTAAACTAAAAACTAATTGATAAACAACTAGCAGATCTCCTTAGGGAAAAGCCTTGAACAGAATTCTGCCACACTGGCTTGGCAACCTTGGCCTAGTATCTGAACTAAACTTGGCTGATTATAAATATTTGTTGATCTTCAGAGATGACTTTCTTGATGTTTTTTTTTAAAACCCGTGTACTTCGGTGTATTGTCTCATAGGTGGAAGAGTGGTAAGGGTGGGCAATGGGGGTCAAGTGACTTGCCCAGGGTCACACAGCTGGGGTCACACATTTCTTGATGTTTTGATGAATGTGGCTGTTGATGATGATTAAATATAATTTCAGATTTCGGTATTGAACAATTGACCTAAGTAGCAGATCCCTAAAATGAGACAGCTAACACAAGTCTGTGGTGAAGCTTCTTGGTTTGGCTGGAGAGCTTTTCCCCTCCCACCTTTTGCCACCTACCTAACTCACAACTGAGTCCCTTTGCCTTGGGGTGATCTATTTATAGGGGTGCTCCAATGATCTTTCACTGTCTCATGCCAGTTTGGGGCATTCTAAAATCTGCTACAGTTGGCACAAGATGGCTACTGGCAAAAGCTATTTATAATACAGGATACTCATTTGCAAAAGCTACTTACACATACTCAGTTGGATATAGAAATCTATCTATAGGACAGTCGGAGGAGAAGGAGATAAGGGGTTAGAGCCAAGTATAGAATGGCAGGGACAGTAGTAGCAAAACACTTTTGTGGATAAATGGGGTGAAAGGATAAAGAGAATAGACAAACAAGAGCAACAGAAGGGAGAGAAATCCAAGTGTAGACTTAATCTAATTATCACAATCTCCCCTGTGATCATTTGGGAGACTGGTCTCCCCAGTTGATCAATTGACATAATCATCTCGCACCCTTAAAGTTCTAACTACAATAGTTAGAGATAAGAGGTAAGTAGAAGAGATAGAAATAGAGAGAGCAAAACCAATGTTTTGCTAGGCACATTGACAAAAAGCCAATTAAGGAGCAATCCCCTTTGGCATAAGAATTTACAATTCAAGTAATTGTTTTCAATCCCCTCAAGTTCAATTAGTTGCACCCCAAAGTTCATTTTTGATCATCTTGATTAAGTGTAGATTTCTGCAGGCATCTTTTCTGAATCACCTTGATTCAGTGTAAGTTTCTGCAGGCAAATAGTCCATTTTCTGGTTTCAAAGCATTAGCAGACTTCTTTTTCTGAAAAAATTTTCTCAAACAAAATTTTAAATCTTGTATTTTTATAAAAATACAATCCCCCCTGAAAAGGGTGGTTGACCAACACCCAGATCAACGCAGAATATATTGTTGAGTTATGGGGATATGAGTCAGTTATCAAAAGAAAAACCAAAAACATAAGAAAATTAAATTTTGGGAGAAATAAAAATTCAAAATATTAAAAATTTTATGTATGTAAAATTTTTCTGATTAAAAAAGAATAAATTCATAACAGCCCCTTGTATTAGGATCCAATTAAAGTAAATTCTGTACTATAAATCTGTAAGACAAAATACAGTAATATTGCACTTACCCATTGGCAGCCAAGATTATAGCATTTTGCCATAACATGAGAGAAAAAAGGACTAGGTTTTTATGTAAAAGGGAAATGTCATTCCCTGGTCTGATTTACCTTCATTCTCAGGGATAGGGGAGCCACAATGATGATGGCTAACCTTTGGTACTCGACTGGTAGTGTAGTACAAAGAGTCCTACAACTTAACATATGTCAAGCGTTGCAACTTCAAGTCTCACACTAAGTTCAAGTCCTTTAGTATTGGCATAAAAGTTCAATAATCATAATTGGATTTTTGACCTTATGCTCCATGGCACTGTGCAGTTTCTTATCAATCCCAATGGTACTGATTGGTCTCCATGATCTTGTGCTTCCTGCACTGTATGGTGGCTCTGTTGTTCCCTGCTTCTGGAATCAGACAGAATCATTAATCATAGTCTTATAATATTTAACAATAAATGGCAGGTTACCATAGTCTAGGGCTTTGTGGATATGCATTAATATTAGAACAAATATGTTTTAAACTTATATTTTATATATATAAACTTATATATTATATATATTTAAACTTATATTACTTCAGAATCAAAAATTAATATTGATTATATGTACTTTAAGTACAAGGGAAAAAAAGAAAATCAAATATTCTATTAGAAAAATAAAAGTATAATAAAAATTCAGGAATTCAATGTGTTCCAAAAATGGTGTCCACTTTTCAATGCTTATAATATTTATTATTATTATTATTATTATTCCTGTTGACTCCTTAGGAGCATAGGGCCGCAACCATCTCATGCCAATGGACTCTGTTCTGGGCAACTTCCCCCAGCTGGGCCCATGTCATTCCGACCGTTTTTGTTTCATTTTCGGCAGATCTTCGCCAGGTCTTTTTTGGTCTTCCAACTTTCCTCCTCCCTGAAGGNATTTAACAATAAATAACAGGTTTCCATAGTCTAAAGCTTTTGGGTGTGCATTATTATAGCAAATATTTTTTTAAACTTATATTACTTCAGAATCAAAAATTAATATTGATTATATGTACTTTAAGTACAAGGGAAAAAAAGAAAATCAAATATTCTATTAGAAAAATAAAAGTATAATAAAAATTCAGGAATTCAATGTGTTCCAAAAATGGTGTCCACTTTTCAATGCTTATAATATTTATTATTATTATTATTATTATTCCTGTTGACTCCTTAGGAGCATAGGGCCGCAACCATCTCATGCCAATGGACTCTGTTCTGGGCAACTTCCCCCAGCTGGGCCCATGTCATTCCGACCGTTTTTGTTTCATTTTCGGCAGATCTTCGCCAGGTCTTTTTTGGTCTTCCAACTTTCCTCCTCCCTGAAGGGTTCCAGCTCAATGCTTGTCTGGCTACGTTGTCTTCCGGTTTTTGTAGCGTATGTCCTATCCATCTCCACTTGCGTTTCTTTATGTCCTGACTAATGGGGTACTGGATTGTTCTTTCCCAGAGACTAGCATTGGAGATCTTTTCAGGCCATCTGATGTTCAAGATGTGACGTAGACATCTGTTAACAAAGACCTGGAGTTTGTTGGTGTTAGCACTCGTCACTCTCCAGCTTTCTGATCCATATAGGAGGACGGCCTTTATGTTGGTATTGAAGATTCGGAGCTTAGTGATGAGGGACAGTGCTTTGGAGATCCAGACAGACCGTAAGGTGTTAAATGCCTGTCTGGCTTTGTTGATTCGGTTTCTGATGTCCTCATCTGCTCCGCCTTCCTTACTGACTATGCTACCCAAATAGGTGAAGTGGTCCATCTCCTTGATGTTTTCTCCCTGTAGTTGGATTGGCAGGTCCTGTCTGCTGTTGACTGTGATCACCTCGGTCTTCCTCTTGTTGATCTTCAGACCTGTCTTCTCCGCTTCTTCAGAGAGTCGTGCAAGTTTGGCTTGCGCATCCTTCTGCTTATGAGAAAGGAGACAGATGTCATCTGCGAAGTCAAGGTCCTCGAGCTGTTTGGTGTGTGTCCATTGAATGCCCGTATTGTTGTCCTTGGTAATTCTTGTCATGGTCCAATCTATGACCATCAAGAAGATAAGGGGCGAAAGCATGCAGCCTTGCTTCACTCCAGTTTTCACTGTGAAGGGAGCCGTCAGTTTCCCATTATGGATGACCTGGCAGGTAAAGTCTTCGTATAACTGCTGGATGATGTTGATGAGCTTCGGGGGAATCCCATAATGCTGCATCAATCTCCAGATGATGCTCCTATCCACGCTATCAAATGCCTTCTCGAAATCCACGAAAGTCATGTAGAGGGGGGACTGCCACTCGATGGACTGTTCAATGATGATTCTTAGGGTGACGATATGGTTGGTGCACGATCTGTGCTGACAAAACCCTGCTTGTTCTATTCTCAGCTTCTTGTCCAAGGCCTCCTTCAGTCTTTCTAAGATGACTCTGGTCAGGATTTTGCTGGGAGCGGATAGAAGCATGATTCCTCCCCAGTTGTTGCATTGGGATAGGTCACCTTTCTTGGGTAGCTTCACTAGGTAGCCTAGTTTCCAGTCTGCTTATAATAGGATACAGTCAATCAGTTTCAATAGAAGATGCTCTCTTTACATGTGAACAATGAACCCAAGAGTCCTTTTCTCCAATTTTAATAGCTGTTGGAGTAGTTAATAATATTTGAAATGGACTTTCCCAGGAAGGCTGAGTTGCTCCAATGTGCTGAAAATTCTTTATATACACCTTGTCTCCTGGGTTCAGGTCATGAAGTGAAAAATCTATGGGTCCTGCTTGTACTGCAGTTCTGGATTCATGGAGTTCACACAGTTTATGCTGCAATTCCTGTATATAGGAAACAATAGAAGTATCTCCTCCTAATAGTGATGTATATGCAGGAGAAAAAGGCTTAGCCTGTATAGGGGGATTCAAAAAGCATCTTATATTGTGAGATATGTAGATCTCCCCTGGGCCTGCTTCTAAGACAAAATAGAGCTAGAGGGAAAATTTCAGGCCATTTCAAATGTGTCTCAGTGCATAATTTGCCAATCGTAGTTTTAAGTTCTCTGTTCATCCTTTCAACATTGGCCTAAGCTCTGGGGGTGATATGGTACATGGAATTTGGGAGTTATCCCCAAACAGGAATATATTTCAGATAAAACTGAATTAGTAAAGTGACTTCCCCTGTCCTAGTCAATATGTGCAGGCAGGCCAAAACAAGGAATGATTTCTTTTAAAAGCACCTTGGCAACAAAAGCCGCTGTGGCTCAGGCAATAGGAAATGCTTCCAGCCATCTGGTCAGTTGTTTCACTATGACTAGACAAAATTGATATTGTCTAGCCTTTTACATTGTTATGTAATCAATTTTCAGGTGCTCAAAAGGTGTGTAAGCAAGAGGACGCCCACCATAAGCTTTGCCATGAAAAGCATGTTGATTATATGCTTGGCAGGTAGGGCAAGCTGCACACACTTTAGAGCAGGGGTCAGCAATATATGGCTCTCGAGCCATATCTGGCTCTTTTGAGGGCCAGATATGACTCTTTCTGCAGGAGCCATGAAGTCAATTTTTTTCAGGCCCTGTTACATGAGCATGCACTGTTACAGAAGCACACACTGTGAGCACTGTACAGCTCTCACGAAATTACATTTTAAAAAATGTGGTGTTTATGGTTCTCACGGCAAAAAAGGTTGCTGACCCCTGGTTTAGAGGCTATAGTGGTTATGCCAGGAGCTATCCATACCTTTTAACAGAGTTCACAATGCCATGGGTACCAAAATGACCATTTTTATGAATAGATTGGCAAATTTGTTGATAAGTTTCTAGGGAGTAGGGATTTTCCTTCAAAGGACACCCATACTCCATTCATTTGTTTAGCTTTAAAGTTCTGCTTCCATTTTTTCACTTCCTTCTCATTATAAGAAAGTGATAAATTGAAGTCATCAGTGGTTGTCAATGCTAAAATCAATTCAGGCCCTTCTATGGCTGCTAGCTTTGCAGCAGTATCTACCCGGTCGTTTCCCCTACTGACCGGGTCAGTGTCACCTGTATGGGCTGAGCAGTAAACTACAGCTAGGGCTTTAGGTAGCTGGAGAGCAGAAAGAACTTCATTAATAATTTTTGCATTAACTATAGATTTTCCAGCTGAGGTTAAAAATCCTCTCTGAAGCCATAACATACCCACTGAATGGCAAATTCCAAAAGCATATCTGGAATCTGTATGAATTTGTTGCCTTTTATCTTTGGCAATTATACATGCATGTTTTAGGGCTATGAGTTCTGCGCCTTGAGCACTTAGATTTGAGGGCAGTGAAGCTGACCATACAGTGTCAAATTCTGTGACTACAGCAGCTCCAGTGTATGCCATCCCTCATAAAAGAAGAACTTCAGTAAATAAGACTAGATCTGGATTGTCTAAAGGAGTGTCCAGGGGATTGTCTCAAGGCTTTTTAGCCAAGGACATTAGTGTTTCACAATTGTGTAATAGTTCTCCTGAGACTGGTAAGTCAGGAAGCAAGGTGGCAGGATTAAGAGTTGTACAATGTTTTAAAGTAATATTTTCATTATTTAGTAAGGTTATTTCATACCTTGTAATTTTCTGATCAGAAAATGCCTGTGTTCTATGTCTTAGCAGTAATGCTTCTACTTCATGTGGGCACATAATTGTTAATGGACATCTCAATACTAGATCAACAGTTTTTGTTACTAACAAAGCTGTGGCAGCTACACCTCTAAGACATGGTGGTGCTCCTGCAGCTACTGGGTCCATCTGGGCCAAATAATAAGCAATTGGATGCTGATAAGGTCCCAAAGTTTAAGTTAAAACACCTGAAGCTACCCCTCTATGCTCACGTACATATAAAGTAAATGGTTTGTTATAATCTTGGATGCCTAGCTTGTTTTAGATTTGACAAAGCTAAATGCTGTTCTGGCTCTAATTTAAGTGGTTCAGTGACTGAATTTTTTAATAGTGCTATAAGGGGTTTAGTAATTTCCCCATAGCAAGGGATCCATTGTCTACAAAAGCCTGTTGCTCCTAAGATTGCTCTTAAGTGTTTTTTAGTGGTAGGATCACTCAATTTTTGAATGTTTTTATGTGCTTAGGAGAAATATAATGGGCACCAGCAGTTAAAATGAACCCTAAATATTCCTCTTTGGGGAGACACAACTGAACCTTTTCCTTTGAGATCTTGTGGCCTCTTTTATGCAATTCTAAAAGAAGATATTTACTATCTTCTCGACATGTTTCAGCATCTGGTGAAGCCAAGAGCAAATCATCCACATATTTAATTAACTTACTATTTTTAAATGTTATATTATCTGTGTCTTAGCTCAAAATCTGTGCAAAAAGGCTGGGACTTTCTGCGTACCCTTGGGCAAATGAGTCCATATCCATGAGAATTTTTCCAGGTAAAGGCAAATTTTTTTTTTCTGGAATCCTCATGAATAGGAATTGAGAAAAAGGCTGAACATAGGTCCACTACTGTAAAGTAAGTGACTGTACTGGAAATAGAGGAAATAATTGTGTTTGGGTTTGAAACCACAGGATGTCTCTTTATGACATGATTGTTTACAGCCCTTAAATCTTGAACAAATCAATGTTGGGCTTTTCCATCTGGTCCCATTTTTTGGCTTTTTAACAGGTAAAATAGGTGTCTTTTATTCTGATTTGCATGGAATTATTATTCCTTGCTCAATGAATTTATTACTGGGGTGATTCCCTCAATAGCTTCTTTTGATAAAGGGTACTGAGGAATGGAGGGAGCTGGCCCTCCTCTTGTTCTAATATAAACAGGAACAGCTGATTTAAGTAGGCCTACATCAGAAGAAGATGTGACCCAGAGAGACTTGAGGATATTGTCTGGGATTTCAAAGGTGGGAGGCTCTTTTACTTCCTGACTAAGCGTAAGACCTCTAACTGTGGAACATTCCTTTCTTTTAATGCCTGGATCCCCCACAAATTTAGATTTAATCACAAAAGGTGAGAACACCTCTAATTCTAGGAGGTCTGTAACTCATGTGTGCTAGAGTGGGTGACGAATCAGAATCAACTGACTGCCTCCTAAGCAGTACTATGAGAATGGTCTATTGTGATTGGACATGCAAATTAGGAGGGAGGCACAAGAAGTGATGCATAAGTGACCCCTTTAAAAGGAAAAGGTCCTCAGTCAGCAGGGGTCTTCGGGTGAAGAGGGCATCTGGTGATGGACCTCTTCTGGTTCGTGGAGGAGTGTTGGAACACTGAGACCCTGGTGAGATGGCTTTAAATATCTTCTTTGAATTCCATGTGATAAGTTTAAAGACTGACTGAATCCTCCTGAACTTCTCTTAAGAAATTTCTTTTAGAGACTCTGTGAATGAAGTTTTGCACCATTCACCTCTGGGCCTCTAGCCCTCTAACTCTCAGCTTAGAATTAAGATCTACCTGCATTAATTAGAGGATCGTAATAAATTACCTACTGAGTTAAATTCTTATTTCCTTATTTCCTCTCTTCTTAATTGTAAATAAACTTCCATAAGAGTCAATTTTGACTTGAGATTATTCTTAATTGAGGATTGATAATAGTTCAATCCTCTAGCAACCATCTTTTAATATATTGAACCCATAACCTTTTTTCCCCTTACCTTTTTTCCCCTTACATTTATAACTGAGAAAAAATTTTAGAGCAAGTTTCTCCAATTAAGACCTCATTTCTCAAATAGAGAAATGAGTCAAATGTATAATAAAAAAATGTCATTCTCCAATGGATAAGTGGTCAAAAGATATGAACAAAAAGTTTTCAATGAAGTAATCAAAATTATCTATAGTCACATGAAAAATGCCATAAATAACTATTGATTAGGGAAATGCAAATCAAAACAACTTTGAGGTACTATCTCATATCTATCATAATGTCTATTATGACAGAAAAGGAAAGTGACAAATATTAGGGGAATATGAGAAAATTGAAACCCTGATACATTGTTGAGGGAATTATGAACTGATTCAATCATTCTGGAAAGCAATTTGGAACTATACCTAAATTGCTATAAAACCAGCATCCCATTTGACACAGCAACACCACTACTAGATATATATCCCAAAGAAATTTAAAAAAAAGGAAAAAAGGCCCATTTATACAAAAATATTTATATCAGCTGTTTTTTGGTGGCAAAGAATCAGAAAGTGAGGTATTCATCAATAGAGGAATGGCTGGACAAGGTGTGGTATATATTTAGTACTATATGAAAGGATGTGCAGGATGATTTCAGAAAAACCTATAAAGACTTAAACAAAGTGATACAAAGTGAGGTGAACAGAACTTTGTACAAAGTAAAAGCAATATTGTAAATGATTCACTATGGAAAGAACTGATGGAGTCTGGATCTAGATCAAAGCCTACTATAGTTCACTTTCTTTATTCATTTTTTTGGTTTTTTATTTGAGTTGTATTCCACAAAAGGATTAATAAGGGGAAATATTTTACATGATTAAACATGTAAAATCTATATCAGATTGCTTGCCATCTCAGGGAGGTGGGGAGGAAAGAGGAAGAGAGAGGAAGAATTTGGGACTCAAAACTTTTTTTTAAAGAATGTTAAAAATTGTTTTAGGAGACCCCAGAGGTGGTTTGTGTCACTTGGCAGCCACTAGCCTGAAGCCTCCACTGCTTCCCCTCTGGCTTTCTACTTGCCTGTTGGAGGCTCTAATTGAGAATAGCACTCCCTGATAGAGGAGGCAGTGCCCAGCCACTGTCCCCAACCCCAAAAGCTCCAGCTCTACAGTGAAGGAAGAGGGGACAGCTGTGATGGTCCTTGTGGCCTGTGTGGGGATGTGAGAAGTCTCAAAATTGAAAGTTGTGTCACCTGGCCTTTGGTACCAGCAGTTTCTCTGTTCTGTGATCAATGCGATTCACCTGAATTCTTTTAGTAGTTAAGGAGATGAGCCAGGATCAAGGAAAATATGTCTGTTATATTGGTCTGTGATTGTCTATAAGCTCCAGCATATTCATTGGAGGAAGCTTCATTTTTTTAAAAGGGTCTCTTGAGGCTAGCCAGAAAAGGCTTCATGAGAACAGATCAAGGTGGCCAGGCATATCTTAAAGCATGGTTATGATGGGCTGGACTTCTATCAATGGGAACTGGTAAAGTAGCCAACTTTGCTACTTATGCATTTCCACCAGACACATTAGTAACTCCATTAGGAGCTCTTACATATTTTTTTAAGTGCGATACTTTCATCATATTTTCTAAATGAAAGACTTAATCTTCATGGAAAAATTGGATGTTTATTAAGTATTTTAGGGTCTACTGTTATGGCAATTCATGCTCCAAAAGAGTTGGAGAATGAGACTTTAAATGAGATGTCTCATAAGCTGGGTTATCCAGGTTTTGTTTTCTTTGCAAGATTGATTGTCATTGTTTCCTTGATATTAGTTTTTGTGGTAGGACCTCACCATGGACAGATAAACATACTTATTTACATTACAATCTGCTCTGTAATTAGAGCATTTTCTGTTTCTTATGTTAAAAGCCTGGGAATTGCTATTAAAGAACTTTTTGCAGGGAAGCCTGTGTTAAGGCACCCACTGTCCTAGATTCTGCTGCTAAACCTTATTCCCTGTGTAAGTACACATATCAATTATTTAAACAGGGCCCTGGATATATTTAATACATCCATAGTGACTCCAATATATTATGGATCCTTTACAACATCTGTTTTAACTTGTTCAGCTATTCTTTTTAAACAGTGGCAAAATATGCCCATTGATGACATTATTGAGACTTTGAATGACTTCCTTACAATCCTTGTGGGAATCTTTTTATTGCATACCTTTAAAGATGTCAGTTTTGGTCTAGCAAGTCTGCCTGTGTCTTTGAGAAAAGATGAAAAAATAGTGAATGGCAATCTGTCCAACTTGTATGAAATCCTTAATAATAATGAAGAAAACAGCCTGCAGAAGTGAACAACAAACTGGTGTAAATGTCTCTAGAAAAAAAATGGAAATCTAATGATTTTTTGAAAATAGATATAATTTTTAAAGACAATCTGTAATTGGGGGATTTTCTGGCTGTAAAATGAGCTTGTCTGAAAATAGAAATTGTCATTTTAAATACTGTGTAAAGACAAACTTTTTTTTAATGGTTTCACTAATTTGGGCAAAAACAATAATGACTTTGCTTTTCTTTTATATGAAGTATAAGAGAACCAAGATAACCTAAATATGGTTGGTTTTGGTTTCTTTTAACACTGTATAACTTAAAAATTTCAAGTCTTTCATCATTAAAATACTCATTACACTGACAGTTTTAATTATAAAAAATAAAATGCTTTATTTCTTTTTAAAATTGTTTTACATGTAATTGGGGAAAAAATAAAATATTATTTTATAGGGTAAAAAAAGAATATTGGGAGAGACCTACAGATATGGATAGTGGATCCACTCAAGGATCCCCCTGAATACCCAGCCAGGTATTCTAACTTCTGGTTAGTGAGAGTGAAACTGAATCATTTTCTCTCACTGGGCCAATTGCACAAATGCCTTGGAGAATATTGTTATAAAAAAAACAGTATCTCTTTTATTTTAAGACAGAATACAAAAAAGGATCAGAACAAGGGGTCCCTAACTCTAAGGGATCTAGCTAATTTCCCACAATCCTCTAACCCCTCATAAGAGAGAGCCTTCTGGTCTTCTGGATAATTTAGCTCCCTGTTTCTATCTAGGTGTCCCCAAAACTGACTAAGCTAACTATCTTTGATCCTGAGTAGTTGGTTTGATTTATTCCCCAAAAGCTGTCTCCAAAAACCATTATGAATGAACTCCAACAGCTAAGTTCGCCCCAGAGGTAAAACCTCCAAGCCTATCTGACAGGATTTTTTTAAAGATAAACCTTCTAAAAAGCATAGCAGGTATGATCAGATCCTTTTCTAGATCTTTCCCAGTTGAATAGAATACCTCCAAAGATGAATTAGGGGTAATTCTCTTCTCCACAATCAGGTGAGGTAGATGAACTCCAATAAGCCCACCTTTCTTCCACTATTCCTCCCACAGGAAGTCAAGTCCCTTTAGCAGTTGTCACTTTCAAACTGTTCCTCCTTTGCCTTCTGCCTGCTAAAATCCTTTCCCTTGAGTTCCTAGTATGTGCCTCAAAGACAGTTTTTCACTTCTCTTAAATCTTTTCCTATCTCTGTCCTTTTCCCATTACTTTTCCTTCCTCTGATCACTTGAGTAAATTTATTGAAGACAAATTTCTCATATGATCACTAGTAAATATATAAATTCCTCTTATTATAAACTTATCTTATTATACTTACTGAAAATAACAAACAGTCCTACTGTAAACTTATCTATGTTTCCTAATCCTGTTTACTAACTACTCTAGGAATATACAATAGGAGGAAAAGGGAAGTAGAGAATTACAATAAGCTGTTTTACAGAAGGTAAAAATAACATTCAAACATTTGCAAAAACCCAACAATAGTAGGTAATTCAAAATATCAAATGCTAAAGAATACAATAATAAAATTCCAAAATTGCAACATGCAAAATGCAAAACTTTTAGAAAAATAGTTATGAAGAATACACTGTCATTCTAAAACTAATACGAAAAAATATTTGTCTAAAATTGTTATACTAATCCAGCATAATTACAAAGAGAAATTTACAAAAACTTAATGTAGCTTATGCAACTTGCATCTAAGAATCTTAGTTGAACAATTCAAAGCAAATGATTTTCTCTATGCTAAACCTTATTGTAGTACAGAAAACAAAACTGATTACAGATAACTGAAAACTGAGTTTCTTATCCTCTAAATCTAAGTTTTTTATAACATTATAAATATTCACACAGTTAATTTACAGAAGTCTTTACATATTCAAATCTATATACAAATGATTTCCTATACAATTTTACAAATATATACAGATCCAATAAAAAAATTCACTCTTACAACTTTGTATCTATTCACAATGTAATACATAGAACCTATACATTATTTACATTTTTACAAATTTTTACCTCCTACCTTCCCCAGACCTTTTCCCTTTCCTAAGCTAAATAAACCCAGCTTATTCTATCCCTAAAGTGTGATCTGACTTTATTGATCTCCAAAGGGCTCGGATAAATTTCCCACCAGGGCTGGGGGCTACCCCGGCTACCTTCCTTCCTTTCCTATTCCCTACTTCCTATTCCCTTCCTTTCTCCCATCCTCATCCTCCTTCCTCCCTTCTTTCAACCCAACAACTGATATAAAATAAAGCAAGGAAAGCCAATAAAACAATATACCTAATCACTAAAAAAAAACTAAAAATGAGTATAAAGGATTATTGCCAGAAAGCAATTAAATGTTAAAAATTACAAAGAACAAATATGTTCCCAAATAAGATGTATGAGAGTACATCCTCCCCCATTTTTTTGTAGAAATGAAGAGATTAACCAGTATAGAACACTACATATATTCTCAGATTTTTTCAACAAATTAATTAGTTGTGCTAATTTTTTTCTTTAAAAAAATTTTTGTTGTATAAGATGGTTCTTTGGAATGGGTGATGAGAAGGGATGCAAAAAAGAAATTTAGGTGATGTAAAAACAAAAATATCAATTAAAATATTTAATTTAGAAAACTTATTTACAAAAATCTCATCTTGGGCAGAAATGGACAACAAAAAGAAAGAAGAAGCCAACCCACAATTACTCATTTGCTTTTATTCTAGCTATTTGCTTATTATGGATAAAATATTAAAGGAAAAGAAAAAATAATAACCTTTAGGGGCCAATCATATAGACAGGAATCAAAACTAAACCATATATCATCTCATTAACATCCTTTAAACTTCCTTTACCATTCCTTCCCCAAATTTCTTCATCCCAATTCTTAGCCCTTAGTTCAATTTCCCCTTTCTATTTCTACATGCTAAATTCAGAAAAAGTCAAAAGACACATAAAAGTGCCTTCATCATTAAAAAGTGATGTGAGAAAATCTAGGAACTAGAGAAGAGGAAAGTATGGTGGAAGGCATCTGGATAAAGATCAATATCAGAATAGCCCTGAACAGAAAGTAGCCACATATCAAAAGGTTAAAGAATAGATCAAAAGCTAGTCAGAAACACAATATACAATAGTAATGACAGAAGACTACTTAACATTTTGCTACTCAACATGTCAATGACTTAGATAGAGGTTAAGATGCATGCTCATTACATTTTCAGATGACAAAACTGGAAAGAATAGCAAACACAGTAGGTGATAGTAAGGACCCAAAAAGATCTTGACAGGCTAGAACGTTGGACTGCACCAAATAAAATGAAATTTGAGTTCAAGTAGGTACCAATATAAAATATTTGCTTCAATAAAACAAAGACCATGCAAAAAATTGTTAGTTTAGCATGAAGATCAGAAGGATCAATTAGATTCTATCTTATGAAATCAAACTCCATCTTGTACTATCACATGTAGTCTCCATTTTGTTGTTTTTTGATTATTCACTCAGAGGAGGCTTGAATATATAAATCATCTATCTTTTCATATATATGGGTTCATCTTATTGTAAAGACATCTAACATCCCCATAGCAAATGATTCTTGCTGATGGTTTTAGATAGAGACTACCAATTATTTTAAGGAAAGGGTCTCTTATTCCTATGTTTTTTAGTGTTTTTATTTGTTTATTTAGTTGATTTAGAATATTTTTCCATGGTTACATGATTCATGTTCTTTCCTTCCCCTCCTTTCCCCAAAGCCCCCCATTCCATAGCCAACAAGGTTTTACATATGTCATTGATCAAGACCTATTTCCATATTATTAATATCTGCATTAGAGTGACTGATTAGTGTCTACATTTCCAATCATGTCCCCATCAACCCATGTGATCAAGTAGTTGTTTTTCTTCTGTATTTCTACTTCCATAGTTCTTTCTCTGGATGTGAATAGAGTTCTTTCTCATAAGTCCCTCAGAATTGTTCTGGATCAGTGCATTGCTGCTAGTACAGAAGTCAATTCAATTGTGCCACAGTGTATCCAGCACTGTGTATAATGTTCTCCTGGTTCTGCTCCTTTCGCTCTGCATCAATTCCTGGAGGTCTTTCCAGTTCACATGAAATTCTTCCAGTTCATTATTCCTATAGATACCACAATTTGTTCAGCCATTCCCCAATCCATGAACATCCCCTCATTTTCCAATTTTTTTAGCACTACAAAGAGCGTGGCTATGGATATTTTTTGTACAAATCTGTTCATCTATGATCTCTTTGGGGTGTAAACCTAGCAGTGGTATGGATGGATCAAAGGGAAGGCAGTCCTTTAGCGCCCTTTGGGCATAGTTTCAAATTGCCTTCCAGAATGGTTGGATCAATTCACAACTCCACCAGCAATACATTAGTATCCCAATTTTGCTACATCCCCTCCAACGTTTATTACTTTGCTATCATATTGGCCAATTGGATATGTGTGAGGTAGCACCTCAGAGTTATTTTCATTTGCATTTCTCTAATTATGAAAGATTTAGAACACTTTTTCATGTGCTTATTGATAGTTTTGATTTCTTTATCTGAAAACTGCCAATTCATGTCCCTTTCCCATTTATCAGTTGAGGAATGGCTTGATTTTGTGTTCAATTGACTTAGCTCATTATAAATTTGAGAAATTAGACCTTCATCAGAGGTTTTTGTTATAAAGACTTTTCCCCAATTTTTTGCTTCCCTTCTCATTTTGGTTACATTGGTTATGTTTGTGCAAAACCTTTTTAATTTAATGTAATCAAAATTATTCATTTTACATTTTGTAATATTCTCTATCTCTTGCTTGGCATTAAATTCTTTCCTTTCCCATAAATCTGACAGGTATACTATACTGTGTTCAACTATTTTAGTTATAATTTCCTTCTTTATATTTAAGTCATTTACCCATTCTGAATTCATCTTGATATATCTCTCCCGTAGTTTTCCAATATTCCAGCAGTTTTTGTCAAATTCTTGTCCCCAAAACTGGGATCTTTGGGTTTATCAAACACTGCCTTGCTGATGTCATTTACCCCTAGTCTATTCCATTGATCCCCCCTTCAGTTACTTAGACAGTACCATATTGTTTTAATGACCACTGCTTTGTAGTACTGCTACATTTTTCTTCATTATTTCCCTTGATATTCTTAATCTTTTATTCTTCTGAATTTTGTTCTTATGTTTTCTAATTCTATAAAAAAGTTTTTTGGTAGTTTGGTTGGTATGGCATTGAATAAGTAAATTGATTTGCATAGGATTGTGATTTTTATTATATTAGCTCATCCTACTCATGAGCAATTAATGTTTTTTCAATTATTTAGATCTAGTGCAAAGTGTTTTGTAATTGTGTTATGTAATTGTGTTTTGTAAATTGTGTTCATATAATGACTGTGTCTTGGAAAATAGATTCCTAAATATTTTATATTGTCTAGGGTGATTTTAAATGGATTTTCTCTTTCTAATTCTTGCTGCTGAGTTGTGTTGGAAATGTATAGAAATGCTGATAATTTATGTGAGTTTATTTTGTATGCTGCAACTTTGCTAAAGTTGTTGATTATTTCCACTACTTTTTAGTTGATTCTCTAGGATTCTTTAAGTATGCCATCATATCATCTGTAAAGATTGATAATTTAATCTCCTCATTGCCTACTTTAATCCCTTCAATTTCTTTTTCTTCTCTAATTGCTATTGCTAATGTTCCTAGTACAATGTTAAATAATAGAGGTGATAATGGGCATCCTTTCTTCACTCCTGATCTTATTGGGAAGGCTTCTAACTTATCCCCATTGCAGATGATACTTGCTGATGGTTTTAAATATATACTATTTATTATTTTTAGGAAAGGCTCTTCTATTCCTATACTTTCTAGTGTTTTCAATAGGAATGAGTGTTGTATTTTGTCAAAGGCTTTTTCTGCATCTCTTGAGATAATCATTTGGTTTTTGTTGGTTTGGTTGTTGTGATATGGTCAATTATATGAATGTTTTCCTAATATTAAACTAACCTTGCATTCCTGGTGTAAATCCCACATGGTCATAGTGAATAATCCTTTTGATAACTTGCTGGAGTCTTTTTTACTAGTAGTCTATTTAAGATTTCTGCATCTATGTCCACTAAGGAGATTGTCTGTAGTTTTTTTCCCTCTGTTTTTGGTCTGCCTGGCTTTGGAATCAGTACCGTATTCATGTCATAAAAGGAATTTGGTAAAACTTCTTTGGTTATTTTGTCAAATAGTTTGTATAGTTTTGGGATTAGTTGTTCTTTAAATATTTGATAGAATTCACTTGTGAATTCATCTGGCCCTGGGGATTTTCTCTCGGGGAGTTCATGGATGGCTTGTTCAAGTTCTTTTTCTGAGATGGTATTGTTTAAGTATTCTATTTCCTTTTTTGTTAATCTAGGCAGTTTATGTTTTTCTAAGTATTCACCCATTTCACCTAGATTGTCATATTTATTGCCATGTAGTTGTGAAAAATAGTTCTTAATAATTACCTTAATTTCCTCTTCATTAGAGGTGAGGCCACCCTTTTTATCTTTGATACTGTTAATTTGATTTTCTTCTTCCTTTTTTTATTAGATTAACCAATACTTTATTTTATGTTATTTTTCAAAGTATCAGCTCCTAGTCTTATTTACTAATTCAATAGTTCTTTTACGTTCAATTTTATTAACTTCTCCTTTGATTTTCAGGATTTCCAATTTAGTTTTTTCTAGGGATTTTTAATTTGCCATCTTTCTAGTTGCATGCCCAATTTATTGACCTCTTCCCTCTCTGATTTGTTCATATATGCACTCAGGGATATAAATTTTCCCCTAAGAACTGCTTTGGCTGTATCCCATAGATTTTGATATGTTGTTTCCTCGCTTCCAAATCTTTTTAAATCAGATCTATTTTTGGTTTTGCTTTTTCTCAGGTCATGATTGCTACTCCTCCTTTTTTTTGTTTTAGTTGAAGTCCAATAGATTCTTCTCCAGCCACTTACCTTTACTTTCTGTGTGTCTACCTGCCTTAATATGTTCTTGTAAACAACATATGGTAAGATTCTGGTTTTTAATCCACTCTGCTATCCACTTCTGTTTTATGGGTGAGTTCATCCCATTTACATCCCATCTGTGTACTCCTCTCCTTCTTGTTTTCCTCTTTTAATCCTGCCCTTCCTCCTTTCAATCTTTCCCTGAACATCTGTGTTTTCCTTTTAATCACTTCCTCCATTCACCCTTCCTTATATTACTCCTCTCCTCACCACCACCTTTCTTATTCCTCCTTCTACTCCTCTATAGGGTAAGATAGGATTCTAGACCCCAATGAATCTGGATGTTCTTCCCTCTCTCAGCCAATGCCAATGAAAGTAAGTTTTAAGTATTACCTGACATGACCCTCATCCTCCCCAAATTTGTAATAATTTTTTTCTCCTTTGTGTCTTCTTATGTGATATAATTGACCCCTTTTTATTTCTCTTTTCCCATTTCTTTTAGTGCAATCCTCTTTTTCACCCCTCATTTTTTTTAAATTTCATCCTAAACAACTTATTACCATACCCTCTGTCTATGTATATATGTCTTCTAACTACTATAATTACGATCACTTTAAAGCATTAACACCATATCTTTTTTTGAATACCCTTTCTATGCTATTGTAAATTTCCTTTTAAAGGGTGCCAAGATGGTGGAGTAGCATGGAAAGTTGGAATTGTTCTGAGTATCCTTTCAAACCAATCTTAAAATGATGCCTTAAAACAAATAGTGGGACAACAAGGGGATGCAATGAAGTAGCTTTTCTGCAGAAAACAACTTGAAAGGTGGGCAGAGAGGATCTCTTATACTGGGATGAGGGGGGGAGAACAGCCGGGAGCAAAGCCACTCACCAAGGATTAGAAGGCACCCACCCCACTACCTACTGCTCCAGCTTCTGAACCTAGGTACGGGCTTATCTCAATACCCCATGTCCCTGCCAAATACAACAACAAAACACCCTATGCTTACCCCTTGAAATTCCAAACCCTGGAGCAAGCCTTCAGTGAGGCCCCAACCCCTGGAACATGGATAGCTAGAACTGCTCTGAGAATCCTCTCAAACCAACCTTAAAATAGCACTTCAAAACAAATACCGGAGTCACAGAACCAACAAGGGAATGGAGTGAAATAACTCTTCTACAGAAAACAAGTTGAAATGTAGGCAGAGAGTGTTGATGTCATGGGGTGAGAAGTTAACTAGAAGTAAAACTGTGCACAGAGAAATGTAAGCAGCCCACCACCACCTACTGTACCAGGCTCTGAACCTGGGCACAAGCTAACTTTGAGAACCCTGAACCCTACCTAAGCCAAGAGCAGAGTACCCAACTCCAACCCTGTAAAGTCCAAAGATCTGGCACAAGCCTTCAATGAGGACCCAAGTCCATTATGCTTGGCCCATGCAAGCCTGAGATGAAACCCATTGCCCCAGGGCAAAGTATCTCATGGGTGCTCTGAGCCCTGCAAGTCATTAGCAGTCCCTAGAGGAGACTGAATTAGCAGCTAGAGGTGGCTTTCAGAGCTCTCAGCCCACAGACCAATACCACCTTGGAAGAACAGAAAGTTTCAGAAAACCAGAAATAGAGCAGAGGGTAGCAGCAAAGAAAAACCGAAGTTTAAGAGAATGTACTCTCCAATTAAAACAGAGTCCACCTTTAAAATAAAAGAAAAAGTTAAAAAAAAGGCTGGGAAAATGAGCAAACAACAAAAGAAATATTGGGACAAAGAAGAGCGAGGCTATTCCTAGCTATTCAGTTGGGGACAGTGAGATCAAACCAGTCACAGGCAAAATTGCAAGGAAAAATGGGGATTGGTTTCAGGTACTGGAAGAGCTCAAAAAGGAATCCAAAACTCAAGTAAGAGACACAGAAGAAAAATGAGGGAAAGAAATGAAAGTAATGCAAAAAAGAAAATAGCTTTAAAAAGTAGAATTGGTCAAAAGGAAAAAGATTCACAAAAATCCAGTGAATAAGAGTTCCTTAAAAATAGAATCAATCAACTGAAAAAAGGTAAAACAAATCAAATGAAAAAAAATTCCATAAAAAGTATAATGGACCAATTGAAAAGGGAGGATCAGAAGGTCATGGAAAGAAAATCATTCTTTTAAAATTAGAATTGGGCAGATAAGAACTAATGACTTCATTAGGCATCAAAAACAATAAAACAAAATCAAAAGAATGAAAAAATAGAAGAAAATATTAAATATTTCATTGAAAAAACAACTGACCTGGAAAATAGGTCCAGGAGAGGCAATCTAAGAATTATTGGACTAACTGTAAGTCATGATTTTAAAAAAACAACCCTAGACATCATATTATAAGAAATTATCAAAGAAAACTGCCCAGATATTCTTGAACAAGAGAGTAAAATAGAAATTGAAAGAATCTACAGATTACCTTCTGTAATAAATCCCCAAATGACAATTCCTAAGAATATTATAAACAAATTTGAGAGCTCCCAGGCCAAGGAGAAAATACTGAAAAAAAGACCTAAAGAAACAATGCAAATATCATGGCACCCCAGTTAGGATTATACTGCATATTGCAGCTTCTCCATTGAAGGCTCAAAAGCCTTGGAATATGATATTCCAGAAAGCAAAATTTACAACCAAGAATCAGCCACCCATAAAAAGTGAGCATATTCTTTCAGGGGGAAAAATTGTCATTTAATAAAATGAGGATTTCCAACCATTCCTGATGAAAAGTCCAGACCTAAACAGAAAGTCTGATGTCCAGATACAAGATTCAAGAGAAGCACAAAATGGAAAATAAGACAGAGAAAATTTAAGGGACTCAATAAAGCTGGATTATTTATATAATTCTTAAAATTTGTATCATTATCATAGTAGTTATGAGAAATATACATAGACAAGCGGGTGTGGGAGTAAACTGTTTAGGATGACATGAAAGAAAACCAAAGATCAAAATGATGTTTGCATGAGAGAAAAGAAAAGCACGAGGTAAAATGGGGTAAATTATATCACCTAAAGAGGTGTGAGAAAACCCCAAAACTCTTACAGTGGAGGGAAAGATGAGGGTGGTGATGAGCAATACTTAAACCTTACTCTTATTCGAATTGACTCAGAGAGGAAAGAACAATCAAACCCAATGGATTATAGAATTCTTTCTTACCCTATAAAGAAGTAGAAGGGGAACAAAAATATGATGGTGGGAAGGGGAGTAATATGAGGGAAGGGGATTTAGAAGGGTTTCTTTATTTTTAAAGCAAAACACTTGTGTGGAGGGACAGATTAGAAGGGAAAACTGCAGAATTAAAAGAGGAAAAACATGATGGAGGGGAATACATACATGGTAATCATAACTATATATGTAAATGGGATGAACCTATTCATAAAACAGAAGTGGCTATCAGAAGGGATTAACAACTAAAATGCTACAATATATTGTTTACAAGATATATATTTTAGGCAGGTAGATACACACAGAGGATGGATGTAAGTAAGGGGATGGAGTGAAATCTATTGGACTTCAACAAACATTTAAAAAAAGTGGAAGTAGCAATAATGGTCTCAGACAAAGCTAAAGCAAAAATAGATTTGATTAAAAGAGATAAGGAAGGTTATTATATTTAATAAAAGGTATTATAGACAATGAAGTACTATCAATGGTTAACATGCATGCACCAAATGGTATAGCCTCCAAATTTTTAAAGAATTAAAAAAGCATCAGGAGCAAATAGACAGTAAATTATACTAGCAGGGGACCTCAACTTTTTCCTAGTAGAACTAGATAAATCTACCCCCCAAAAAAAATAAACAAGAAAGAAGTAAAGAAAGTGAATAAAATTTTAGAAAAGTTAGATTTAGTAGATTTCTGGAAAAAAATTGAATGGGGTAAAAATGAATATGCCTTCTTTTCAGCAACATGTGATATATGCAAAAAAAACCTGATCAAGTTCCGGGTTAAGATGGCGGCAGAGTAAGAAGCAGCTCTTAACCTCTCCTGACCAAAACACACAAAACTCCTCAAGGGGACATAAAAACAAGTCCAGACGAATGGAGGAACCCCACAACAGGGCACAGCGTGGAAGGTACGTGGAATCAAGGCATCTCCATGCTATAAAGGGCTCTCACTAAATCGCGGGCTGAGCAACCTCCCCACCCCCACCCCCTCCACACACAACACCTGTAGCTCCAAAGCCAGCTAAAAAGAAATAGAGCAAGTTTGGGGCACCCATCGAGTCATTGGCAGCTCGGGGACCTGTTCCTGAGAGCAGCAAGACTTAGGACCCCATTAAGCCAAAAAAGGCACGCGAAATCTGAGCACGGGAGCAGGACGCTGGGCGCAGAGCTCAGGCTGAGCAGAGCGCAGGCACTGCGGAGGCGTGGGTGGAGGCAGACACAGCCAGGAACTAAAGCCTAAGTGGGGAACCAGTGTGGATGGGTATACGACTGTGGAAGCAGCGCCTTGAGACTTGTAAAGGAACCTCCGGCAGAGGATGAAGCAAGGGGGCCCACCAGGGGGCTTGACCTTGGAAAAAACCAGAACTCAGACCTCAGGAGCCAATAGATCGCTGACAGACACTGAGCGCGAGGATAAATCTGAGAAGC
This sequence comes from Gracilinanus agilis, assembly GCF_016433145.1. Lineage (NCBI taxonomy): Eukaryota > Metazoa > Chordata > Mammalia > Didelphimorphia > Didelphidae > Gracilinanus > Gracilinanus agilis. Next base: position 288,532,037 of record NC_058130.1, on the reverse strand, counting down.
TGCTGGGCTAATGATGGCTACTCAGTCACAGGAAGTTCAGAGGAGAAAGAATAATAACAAGAAAAAGAAGTCTTTACCACTCGACAGCTTTTACACAGAGAAAATCCAGACAACCGAGCAAACAGAGGAGGAGAACAAACAAGCATCCAGACCCTACCCAAATAAGGAAAACTCCTCACAAGCTATGGAAGAGTTCAAAACTGAGATTTTGAGGAAAATGGAAGAGATCTGGCAAGAAAATAACAGTTTAAAAGGTAGAATCTTGCAACTGGAAGGTGAGGCTCAGAAACCAAATGAACTGATAAGCAAATTGAAAACAAGAAATGACCAGATTGAAAAGGAATACCAGAAGATTATGGCCGAAAACCGGAAGATTATGGCCGAAAACCAGAAGATTATGGCCGAAAACCGAAAGATTATAGCCGAAAATCAATCCCTAAAGGCTAGAATTCAGCAAGTAGAAACTAATGATCTCTCAAGACAACAAGAACAAATAAAACAAAGCCAAAAGACTGAAAAAATAGAAGGAAACATGAAATATCTCAATGAGAGAGTGACAGACCAAGAAAACC